>NW_025334865.1:3325875-3628227 GCF_020171115.1 Neogale vison
CTGGCTTTAGGAAGACAAGAGGGGATGGCTAGGGCAGACGCGCATACTCTGTTCTGAGGAAGGAGTCTGGGCAGAAGGAAGGCCTGTTCTGTGTGCCTTTTGTCCCAAGGGGACAGCATCTCCAAGGCCACCTGTCCCTAGGCAAGATGTGGGCATGCCACCAGGCGCCATAACCTGAACTCGCAGATACAGCTCCCTGGAAGAAAGGGGAGCCAGATGACATCTTCCTCCAAGAGGTGGCAGCTTTGGGGGAGGAAGGGAGTGTGTCGTGGAAGAAGAGGGGACAGTCCCCCACAGCTCCCAATCCCAGTGCACGGGCGCTGTGCAGGGTTCCTGTCGCTTCTCCGTTCCTATGTGGAAGGCGCTGGCCTAGTCCCCAAGTCCGCCTGAACTCGAGAGCAAAAAGCCAAGCCTTACTACGCCAGAAGAAGGCAGTTGGCAGGGATTGTCATCCTAGACCACGCACGCTGCTGCAGGGTGGTGGCTGTGTCTGCGAGGTTCAGCCTGGCACGGTGATCCCAGGGTGCGACCATGGAGCCCGGGATAGCAAAGCCCAAGTGGAACCAGCTCTCCCGCAGATCTCCTTCCCTGACGCGACAGAGCAAACGCCCAAAGCCTTGCTGAGGAAGCAGCAGCGAAGTGCGGTTCAGGCCAAGCTGAAAACCTCTGCCAAAGCATAGCAGTCGCTGGCTAAAAAGAGTCGGTTCTCTGGGCTGCTGTTGCTGCTTGCTTGAGCCTAGTATTGGCAGCACGGTGGCAGAATCCCGCATAGAGCGAAAGCCTCTTTGCCTGGGCATCCCCTCTAGGAAAGCACAGCATTCTTGGGGAAAACAGAGTCGGTTCTGTGCGATGCAGATGCCGCTTGCCTGAACATGGTCTCCGAAGCACGCTGTAAGAAACCCGCATGGAACGAAATCCTCTTGGCCCGGGCATCCCCTGTAATTGAGAGCGAAGAGTGGTTGTGACTGTGGAAACAGTCTTAACGAAAGGTCATGAAACAGGAGAGCATGCATTGCAACAATAGCGGGCAGGTGGCAAGACAAGTGTCACCCTCTCCGTTTCATTAGAAATCAGAGTCTGTTCTGCGGGCTGCTGCTCCTGCTTGCCTAGGCCAAGTCTCAAGGTGGGAGATACCACCCTACAGGGAAAGCCTCTTTGCCCAGGCTCCTCCTCTGGGAAAGCACAGCATTCGTTGGGAAATCTGAGTCGCTTTGTGGGATGCTGCTGCTGCTTGCCTGAGCTAGTCTGCGCAGCACGGTGGAAGAAACCCGCATGGAGCGAAATTCTCTTGGCCCTAGCATCGCCACTGCCTGCGAGAGAAGCGTGGATGCACATCTGGAAAGGGACTTAAGGATAGGGACAGGGCTGTCACCGTGATCTCCGGGAGCAAGTCTGGGGAAGGAGCAGAACGCCTCCCCGGGAGAAAGGAAGGAGCTGTTGGCCTTGTCCAGAAACAGTCGCAAAGCAGGAGAGCCTGCCCAGGGAAGAACAGCGGGACGGTGGCATGACAAGCGTCACCCGCTCCCAATGCATATAGACGGAAGCCTGGCTTTAGGAAGACAGGAGGGGACGGCTAGGGCAGGCGCGCATACGCCACTCTGAGGAAGGAGTCTGGGCAGAAGGCAGGCCTGTTCTGTGTGCCTCTTGTCCCACGGGGAGAGCATCTCCGAGGCCACCTGTCCCTAGGGCAGACGTGGGCTTGCCACCAGGCGCTATAACCTGAACTCGCAGATACAGCTCCCTGGAAGAAAGGGCAGCCAGATACCATCTTCCTCCAAGAGGTGGCAGCGTTGGGGGTGGCAGCGGTGTGTCGGGGAAGAAGAGGGGACAGTCCCCCACTGCTCCCCATCCAAGTGCACGGGCGCTGTGGAGGGTTCCTGTCGCCTCTCCTTTCCTATTGCAAAGGCACTGGCGTAGTCCCCGAGTCCGCCTGAACCTCAGAGCAAAAAGCCAAGCCTTACTACGCCAGGAGATGGCAGTTGGCAGGGAGTGTCATCCTAGACCACGCAAGCTGCTGCAGGGTGGTGGCTGTTTCTGCAAGTTCAGACTGGCAGGGTGATCCCAGGGTGCGACCATGGAGCCCGGGACAAAAAAGCCCAAGAGGCACCAGCTCTCCCGCAGATCTCCTTCCCTGACGCGACAGAGCGAACGCCCAAAGCCTTGCTGAGGAAGCAGCAGCGAAGTGCGGTTCAGGCCAAGCTGAAAACCTCTGCGAAAGCATAGCAGTCGCTGGGAAAAAAGAGTCGGTTCTCTGGGCTGCGGTTGCTGCTTGCTTGAGCCTAGTATTGGCAGCACGGTGGCAGAATCCCGCATAGAGCGAAAGCCTCCTTGCCTGGGCATCCCCCCTAGGAAAGCACAGCATTCTTGGGGAAAACAGAGTCGGTTCTGTGCGATGCATATGTCGCTTGCCTGTACAGAGTCTCCGAAGCACGGTGAAAGAAACCCGCATGGAGCGAAATCCTCTTGGCCCGGGCATCCCCTCTACTTGAGAGAGAAGCGTGGTTGTGCCTGTGGAAACAGCCTTAAGGAAAGGTCATGAAACAGGAGAGCATGCATTGCAACAATAGCGGACAGGTGGCAAGACAAGTGTCACCCTCTCCGTTTGCTTAGAAATCAGAGTCGGTTCTGCGGGCTGCTGCTCCTGCTTGCCTAGGCCAAGTCTCAAGGTGGGAGAAACCACCATACAGCGAAAGCCTCTTTGCCCAGGCTCCTCCTCTGGGAAAGCACAGCATTCGTTGGGAAATCTGAGTCGTTTTGTGGGATGCTGTTGCTACTTGCCTGAGCTAGTCTGCGCAGCACGGTGGAAGAAACCCGCATGGAGCGAAATTCTCTGGGTCCTAGCATCCCCACTGCCTGCGAGAGAAGCGTGGATGCACATCTGGAAAGGGCCTTAAGGATAGGGACACGGCTGACACCGTGTTCCCCGGGAGCAAGTCTGGGGAAGGAGCAGAACGCCTCCCCGGGAGAAGAGAAGGAGCCGTTGGCCTTGTTGTCGGGAAACAGTCGCAAAGCAGGAGAGATTGCCCTGGGAAGAACAGTGGGACGGTGGCAAGACAAGCGTCACCCGCTCCCTGTGCGTAGAGACGGAAGCCTGGCTTTAGGAAGACACGAGGGGATGGCTAGGGCAGACGCGCATACTCTGCTCTGAGGAAGGAGTCTGGGCAGAAGGAAGGCCTGTTCTGTGTGCCTTTTGTCCCAAGGGGACAGCATCTCCAAGGCCACCTGTCCCTAGGCAAGATGTGGGCATGCCACCAGGCGCCATAACCTGAACTCGCAGATACAGCTCCCTGGAAGAAAGGGGAGCCAGATGACATCTTCCTCCAAGAGGTGGCAGCTTTGGGGGAGGAAGGGGGTGTGTCGTGGAAGAAGAGGGGACAGTCCCCCACAGCTCCCCATCCCAGTGCACGGGCGCTGTGCAGGGTTCCTGTCGCTTCTCCTTTCCTATGTGGAAGGCGCTGGCCTAGTCCCCAAGTCCTCCTGAACTCGGGAGCAAAAAGCCAAGCCTTACTACGCCAGAAGAAGGCTGTTGGCAGAGGTTGTCATCCTAGACCACGCACGCTGCTGCAGGGTGGTGGCTGTGTCTGCGAGGTTCAGCCTGGCACGGTGATCCCAGGGTGCGACCATGGAGCCCGGGATAGCAAAGCCCAAGTGGAACCAGCTCTCCCGCAGATCTCCTTCCCTGACGCGACAGAGCAAACGCCAAAAGCCTTGCTGAGGAAGCAGCAGCGAAGTGCGGTTCAGGCCAAGCTGAAAACCTCTGCCAAAGCATAGCAGTCGCTGGGAAAAAAGAGACGGTTCTCTAGGCTGCTGTTGCTGCTTGCTTGAGCCTAGTAATGGAAGCACGGTGGCAGAATCCCGCATAGAGCGAAAGCCTCTTTGCCTGGGCATCCCCTCTAGGAAAGCACAGCATTCTTGGGGAAAACAGAGTCGGTTCTGTGCGATGCAGATGCCGCTTGCCTGAACATGGTCTCCGAAGCACGCTGTAAGAAACCCGCATGGAGCGAAATCCTCTTGGCCCGGGCATACCCTGTACTTGAGAGCGAAGCGTGGTTGTGACTGTGGAAACAGTCTTAACGAAAGGTCATGAAACAGGAGAGCATGCATTGCAACAATAGCGGAAGGTGGCAAGACAAGTGTCACCCTCTCCGTTTGCTTAGAAATCAGAGTCGGTTCTGCGGGCTGCTGCTCCTGCTTGCCTAGGCCAAGTCTCAAGGTAGGAGAAACCACCATACAGCGAAAGCCTCTGTGCCCACGCTCCTCCTCTGGGAAAGCACAGCATTCGTTGGGAAATCTGAGTCGCTTTGTGGGATGCTGTTGCTACTTGCCTGAGCTAGTCTGCGCACCACGGTGGAAGAAACCCGCATGGAGCGAAATTCTCTGGGTCCTAGCATCCCCACTGCCTGCGAGAGAAGCGTGGATGCACATCTGGAAAGGGCCTTAAGGATAGGGACACGGCTGACACCGTGTTCCCCGGGAGCAAGTCTGGGGAAGGAGCAGAACGCCACCCCGGGAGAAGAGAAGGAGCCGTTGGCCTTGTTGTCGGGAAACAGTCGCAAAGCAGGAGAGATTGCCCTGGGAAGAACAGTGGGACGGTGGCAAGACAAGCGTCACCCGCTCCCTGTGCGTAGAGACGGAAGCCTGGCTTTAGGAAGACACGAGGGGATGGCTAGGGCAGACGCGCATACTCTGCTCTGAGGAAGGAGTCTGGGCAGAAGGAAGGCCTGTTCTGTGTGCCTTTTGTCCCAAGGGGACAGCATCTCCAAGGCCACCTGTCCCTAGGCAAGATGTGGGCATGCCACCAGGCGCCATAACCTGAACTCGCAGATACAGCTCCCTGGAAGAAAGGGGAGCCAGATGACATCTTCCTCCAAGAGGTGGCAGCTTTGGGGGAGGAAGGGAGTGTGTCGTGGAAGAAGAGGGGACAGTCCCCCACAGCTCCCAATCCCAGTGCACGGGCGCTGTGCAGGGTTCCTGTCGCTTCTCCGTTCCTATGTGGAAGGCGCTGGCCTAGTCCCCAAGTCCGCCTGAACTCGAGAGCAAAAAGCCAAGCCTTACTACGCCAGAAGAAGGCAGTTGGCAGGGATTGTCATCCTAGACCACGCACGCTGCTGCAGGGTGGTGGCTGTGTCTGCGAGGTTCAGCCTGGCACGGTGATCCCAGGGTGCGACCATGGAGCCCGGGATAGCAAAGCCCAAGTGGAACCAGCTCTCCCGCAGATCTCCTTCCCTGACGCGACAGAGCAAACGCCCAAAGCCTTGCTGAGGAAGCAGCAGCGAAGTGCGGTTCAGGCCAAGCAGAAAACCTCTGCCAAAGCATAGCAGTCGCTGGCTAAAAAGAGTCGGTTCTCTGGGCTGCTGTTGCTGCTTGCTTGAGCCTAGTATTGGCAGCACGGTGGCAGAATCCCGCATAGAGCGAAAGCCTCTTTGCCTGGGCATCCCCTCTAGGAAAGCACAGCATTCTTGGGGAAAACAGAGTCGGTTCTGTGCGATGCAGATGCCGCTTGCCTGAACATGGTCTCCGAAGCACGCTGTAAGAAACCCGCATGGAACGAAATCCTCTTGGCCCGGGCATCCCCTGTAATTGAGAGCGAAGAGTGGTTGTGACTGTGGAAACAGTCTTAACGAAAGGTCATGAAACAGGAGAGCATGCATTGCAACAATAGCGGGAAGGTGGCAAGACAAGTGTCACCCTCTCCGTTTCATTAGAAATCAGAGTCTGTTCTGCGGGCTGCTGCTCCTGCTTGCCTAGGCCAAGTCTCAAGGTGGGAGATACCACCCTACAGGGAAAGCCTCTTTGCCCAGGCTCCTCCTCTGGGAAAGCACAGCATTCGTTGGGAAATCTGAGTCGCTTTGTGGGATGCTGCTGCTGCTTGCCTGAGCTAGTCTGCGCAGCACGGTGGAAGAAACCCGCATGGAGCGAAATTCTCTTGGCCCTAGCATCGCCACTGCCTGCGAGAGAAGCGTGGATGCACATCTGGAAAGGGACTTAAGGATAGGGACAGGGCTGTCACCGTGATCTCCGGGAGCAAGTCTGGGGAAGGAGCAGAACGCCTCCCCGGGAGAAAGGAAGGAGCTGTTGGCCTTGTCCAGAAACAGTCGCAAAGCAGGAGAGCCTGCCCAGGGAAGAACAGCGGGACGGTGGCATGACAAGCGTCACCCGCTCCCAATGCGTATAGACGGAAGCCTGGCTTTAGGAAGACAGGAGGGGACGGCTAGGGCAGGCGCGCATACGCCACTCTGAGGAAGGAGTCTGGGCAGAAGGCAGGCCTGTTCTGTGTGCCTCTTGTCCCACGGGGAGAGCATCTCCGAGGCCACCTGTCCCTAGGGCAGACGTGGGCTTGCCACCAGGCGCCATAACCTGAACTCGCAGATACAGCTCCCTGGAAGAAAGGGCAGCCAGATACCATCTTCCTCCAAGAGGTGGCAGCGTTGGGGGTGGCAGCGGTGTGTCGGGGAAGAAGAGGGGACAGTCCCCCACTGCTCCCCATCCAAGTGCACGGGCGCTGTGGAGGGTTCCTGTCGCCTCTCCTTTCCTATTGCAAAGGCACTGGCGTAGTCCCCGAGTCCGCCTGAACCTCAGAGCAAAAAGCCAAGCCTTACTACGCCAGGAGATGGCAGTTGGCAGGGAGTGTCATCCTAGACCACGCAAGCTGCTGCAGGGTGGTGGCTGTTTCTGCAAGTTCAGACTGGCAGGGTGATCCCAGGGTGCGACCATGGAGCCCGGGACAAAAAAGCCCAAGAGGCACCAGCTCTCCCGCATATCTCCTTCCCTGACGCGACAGAGCGAACGCCCAAAGCCTTGCTGAGGAAGCAGCAGCGAAGTGCGGTTCAGGCCAAGCTGAAAACCTCTGCGAAAGCATAGCAGTCGCTGGGAAAAAAGAGTCGGTTCTCTGGGCTACTGTTGCTGCTTGCTTGAGCCTAGTATTGGCAGCACGGTGGCAGAATCCCGCATAGAGCGAAAGCCTCCTTGCCTGGGCATCCCCTCTAGGAAAGCACAGCATTCTTGGGGAAAACAGAGTCGGTTCTGTGCGATGCATATGTCGCTTGCCTGTACAGAGTCTCCGAAGCACGGTGAAAGAAACCCGCATGGAGCGAAATCCTCTTGGCCCGGGCATCCCCTCTACTTGAGAGAGAAGCGTGGTTGTGCCTGTGGAAACAGCCTTAACGAAAGGTCATGAAACAGGAGAGCATGCATTGCAACAATAGCGGACAGGTGGCAAGACAAGTGTCACCCTCTCCGTTTGCTTAGAAAGCAGAGTCGGTTCTGCGGGCTGCTGCTCCTGCTTGCCTAGGCCAAGTCTCAAGGTGGGAGAAATCACCATACAGCGAAAGCCTCTTTGCCCAGGCTCCTCCTCTGGGAAAGCACAGCATTCGTTGGGAAATCTGAGTCGCTTTGTGGGATGCTGTTGCTACTTGCCTGAGCTAGTCTGCGCACCACGGTGGAAGAAACCCGCATGGAGCGAAATTCTCTGGGTCCTAGCATCCCCACTGCCTGCGAGAGAAGCATGGATGCACATCTGGAAAGGGCCTTAAGGATAGGGACACGGCTGACACCGTGTTCCCCGGGAGCAAGTCTGGGGAAGGAGCAGAACGCCTCCCCGGGAGAAGAGAAGGAGCCGTTGGCCTTGTTGTCGGGAAAGAGTCGCAAAGCAGGAGAGATTGCCCTGGGAAGAACAGTGGGACGGTGGCAAGACAAGCGTCACCCGCTCCCTGTGCGTAGAGACGGAAGCCTGGCTTTAGGAAGACACGAGGGGATGGCTAGGGCAGACGCGCATACTCTGCTCTGAGGAAGGAGTCTGGGCAGAAGGAAGGCCTGTTCTGTGTGCCTTTTGTCCCAAGGGGACAGCATCTCCAAGGCCACCTGTCCCTAGGCAA
Source organism: Neogale vison (assembly GCF_020171115.1). Classification (NCBI taxonomy): domain Eukaryota; kingdom Metazoa; phylum Chordata; class Mammalia; order Carnivora; family Mustelidae; genus Neogale; species Neogale vison. The sequence goes on from NW_025334865.1 coordinate 3,333,750, forward strand.
GATGTGGGCATGCCACCAGGCGCCATAACCTGAACTCGCAGATACAGCTCCCTGGAAGAAAGGGGAGCCAGATGACATCTTCCTCCAAGAGGTGGCAGCTTTGGGGGGGCAGGGGGTGTGTCGTGGAAGAAGAGGGGACAGTCCCCCACAGCTCCCCATCCCAGTGCTTGGGCGCTGTGCAGGGTTCCTGTCGCTTCTCCTTTCCTATGTGGAAGGCGCTGGCCTAGTCCCCAAGTCCGCCTGAACTCGGGAGCAAAAAGCCAAGCCTTACTACGCCAGAAGAAGGCAGTAGGCAGGGATTGTCATCCTAGACCACGCACGCTGCTGCAGGGTGGTGGCTGTGTCTGCGAGGTTCAGCCTGGCACGGTGATCCCAGGGTGCGACCATGGAACCCGGGATAGCAAAGCCCAAGTGGAACCAGCTCTCCCGCAGATCTCCTTCCCTGACGCGACAGAGCAAACGCCCAAAGCCTTGCTGAGGAAGCAGCAGCGAAGTGCGGTTGAGTCCAAGCTGAAAACCTCTGCCAAAGCATAGCAGTCGCTGGGAAAAAAGAGTCGGTTCTCTGGGCTGCTGTTGCTGCTTGCTTGAGCCTAGTATTGGAAGCACGGTGGCAGAATCCCGCATAGAGCGAAAGCCTCTTTGCCTGGGCATCCCCTCTAGGAAAGCACAGCATTCTTGGGGAAAACAGAGTCGGTTCTGTGAGATGCAGATGCCGCTTGCCTGAACATGGTCTCCGAAGCACGCTGTAAGAAACCCGCATGGAGCGAAATCCTCTTGGCCCGGGCATCCCCTGTACTTGAGAGCGAAGCGTGGTTGTGACTGTGGAAACAGTCTTAACGAAAGGTCATGAAACAGGAGAGCATGCATTGCAACAATAGCGGGCAGGTGGCAAGACAAGTGTCACCCTCTCCGTTTGCTTAGAAATCAGAGTCTGTTCTGCGGGCTGCTGCTCCTGCTTGCCTAGGCCAAGTCTCAAGGTGGGAGATACCACCCTACAGGGAAAGCCTCTTTGCCCAGGCTCCTCCTCTGGGAAAGCACAGCATTCGTTGGGAAATCTGAGTCACTTTGTGGGATGCTGCTGCTGCTTGCCTGAGCTAGTCTGCGCAGCACGGTGGAAGAAACCCGCATGGAGCGAAATTCTCTTGGCCCTAGCATCGCCACTGCCTGCGAGAGAAGCGTGGATGCACCTCTGGAAAGGGACTTAAGGATAGGGACACGGCTGTCACCGTGATCTCCGGGAGCAAGTCTGGGGAAGGAGCAGAACGCCTCCCCGGGAGAAGAGAAGGAGCTGTTGGCCTTGTCCAGAAACAGTCGCAAAGCAGGAGAGCCTGCCCTGGGAAGAACAGCGGGACGGTGGCATGACAAGCGTCACCCGCTCCCAATGCGTAGAGACGGAAGCCTGGCTTTAGGAAGACAGGAGGGGACGGCTAGGGCAGGCGCGCATACGCCACTCTGAGGAAGGAGTCTGGGCAGAAGGCAGGACTGTTCTGTGTGCCTCCTGTCCCAGGGGGAGAGCAGCTCCAAGGCCACCTGTCCCTAGGGCAGACGTGGGCTTGCCACCAGGCGCCATAACCTGAACTCGCAGATACAGCTCCCTGGAAGAAAGGGCAGCCAGATACCATCTTCCTCCAAGAGGTGGCAGCGTTGGGGGTGGCAGCGGTGTGTCGGGGAAGAAGAGGGACAGTCCCCCACTGCTCCCCATCCAAGTGCATGGGCGCTGTGGAGGGTTCCTGTCGCCTCTCCTTTCCTATTGCAAAGGCACTGGCGTAGTCCCCGAGTCTGCCTGAACTCCAGAGCAAAAAGCCAAGCCCTACTACGCCAGGAGATGGCAGTTGGCAGGGAGTGTCATCCTAGACCACGCAAGCTGCTGCATGGTGGTGGCTGTTTCTGCAAGTTCAGACTGGCAGGGTGATCCCAGGGTGCGACCATGGAGCCCGGGACAAAAAAGCCCAAGAGGCACCAGCTCTCCCGCAGATCTCCTTCCCTGACGCGACAGAGCGAACGCCCAAAGACTTGCTGAGGAAGCAGCAGCGAAGTGCGGTTCAGGCAAAGCTGAAAACCTCTGCGAAAGCATAGCAGTCGCTGGGAAAAAAGAGTCGGTTCTCTGGGCTACTCTTGCTGCTTGCTTGAGCCTAGTATTGGCAGCACGGTGGCAGAATCCCGCATAGAGCGAAAGCCTCCTTGCCTGGGCATCCCCTCTAGGAAAGCACAGAATTCTTGGGGAAACAGAGTCGGTTCTGTGCGATGCATATGTCGCTTGCCTGTACAGAGTCTCCGAAGCACGGTGAAAGAAACCCGCATGGAGCGAAATCCTCTTGGCCCGGGCATCCCCTCTACTTGAGAGAGAAGCGTGGTTGTGCCTGTGGAAACAGCCTTAACGAAAGGTCATGAAACAGGAGAGCATGCATTGCAACAATAGCGGACAGGTGGCAAGACAAGTGTCACCCTCTCCGTTTGCTTAGAAATCAGAGTCGGTTCTGCGGGCTGCTGCTCCTGCTTGCCTAGGCCAAGTCTCAAGGTAGGAGAAACCACCATACAGCGAAAGCCTCTGTGCCCAGGCTCCTCCTCTGGGAAAGCACAGCATTCGTTGGGAAATCTGAGTCGCTTTGTGGGATGCTGTTGCTACTTGCCTGAGCTAGTCTGCGCACCACGGTGGAAGAAACCCGCATGGAGCGAAATTCTCTGGGTCCTAGCATCCCCACTGCCTGCGAGAGAAGCGTGGATGCACATCTGGAAAGGGCCTTAAGGATAGGGACACGGCTGACACCGTGTTCCCCGGGAGCAAGTCTGGGGAAGGAGCAGAACGCCTCCCCGGGAGAAGAGAAGGAGCCGTTGGCCTTGTTGTCGGGAAAGAGTCGCAAAGCAGGAGAGATTGCCCTGGGAAGAACAGTGGGACGGTGGCAAGACAAGCGTCACCCGCTCCCTGTGCGTAGAGACGGAAGCCTGGCTTTAGGAAGACACGAGGGGATGGCTAGGGCAGACGCGCATACTCTGCTCTGAGGAAGGAGTCTGGGCAGAAGGAAGGCCTGTTCTGTGTGCCTTTTGTCCCAAGGGGACAGCATCTCCAAGGCCACCTGTCCCTAGGCAAGATGTGGGCATGCCACCAGGCGCCATAACCTGAACTCGCAGATACAGCTCCCTGGAAGAAAGGGCAGCCAGATGACATCTTCCTCCAAGAGGTGGCAGCTTTGGGGGAGGAAGGGGGTGTGTCGTGGAAGAAGAGGGGACAGTCCCCCACAGCTCCCCATCCCAGTGCACGGGCGCTGTGCAGGGTTCCTGTCGCTTCTCCTTTCCTATGTGGAAGGCGCTGGCCTAGTCCCCAAGTCCGCCTGAACTCGAGAGCAAAAAGCCAAGCCTTACTACGCCAGAAGAAGGCAGTTGGCAGGGATTGTCATCCTAGACCACGCACGCTGCTGCAGGGTGGTGGCTGTGTCTGCGAGGTTCAGCCTGGCACGGTGATCCCAGGGTGCGACCATGGAGCCCGGGATAGCAAAGCCCAAGTGGAACCAGCTCTCCCGCAGATCTCCTTCCCTGACGCGACAGAGCAAACGCCCAAAGCCTTGCTGAGGAAGCAGCAGCGAAGTGCGGTTCAGGCCAAGCTGAAAACCTCTGCCAAAGCATAGCAGTCGCTGGGAAAAAAGAGTCGGTTCTCTGGGCTGCTGTTGCTGCTTGCTTGAGCCTAGTATTGGCAGCACGGTGGCAGAATCCCGCATAGAGCGAAAGCCTCTTTGCCTGGGCATCCCCTCTAGGAAAGCACAGCATTCTTGGGGAAAACAGAGTCGGTTCTGTGCGATGCAGATGCCGCTTGCCTGAACATGGTCTCCGAAGCACGCTGTAAGAAACCCGCATGGAGCGAAATCCTCTTGGCCCGGGCATCCCCTGTACTTGAGAGCGAAGCGTGGTTGTGACTGTGGAAACAGTCTTAACGAAAGGTCATGAAACAGGAGAGCATGCATTGCAACAATAGCGGGCAGGTGGCAAGACAAGTGTCACCCTCTCCGTTTGCTTAGAAATCAGAGTCTGTTCTGCGGGCTGCTGCTCCTGCTTGCCTAGGCCAAGTCTCAAGGTGGGAGATACCACCCTACAGGGAAAGCCTCTTTGCCCAGGCTCCTCCTCTGGGAAAGCACAGCATTCGTTGGGAAATCTGAGTCGCTTTGTGGGATGCTGCTGCTGCTTGCCTGAGCTAGTCTGCGCAGCACGGTGGAAGAAACCCGCATGGAGCGAAATTCTCTTGGCCCTAGCATCGCCACTGCCTGCGAGAGAAGCGTGGATGCACATCTGGAAAGGGACTTAAGGATAGGGACACGGCTGTCACCGTGATCTCCGGGAGCAAGTCTGGGGAAGGTGCAGAACGCCTCCCCGGGAGAAAGGAAGGAGCTGTTGGCCTTGTCCAGAAACAGTCGCAAAGCAGGAGAGCCTGCCCAGGGAAGAACAGCGGGACGGTGGCATGACAAGCGTCACCCGCTCCCAATGCGTATAGACGGAAGCCTGGCTTTAGGAAGACAGGAGGGGACGGCTAGGGCAGGCGCGCATACGCCACTCTGAGGAAGGAGTCTGGGCAGAAGGCAGGCCTGTTCTGTGTGCCTCTTGTCCCACGGGGAGAGCATCTCCGAGGCCACCTGTCCCTAGGGCAGACGTGGGCTTGCCACCAGGCGCCATAACCTGAACTCGCAGATACAGCTCCCTGGAAGAAAGGGCAGCCAGATACCATCTTCCTCTTAGAGGTGGCAGCGTTGGGGGTGGCAGCGGTGTGTCGGGGAAGAAGAGGGGACAGTCCCCCACTGCTCCCCATCCAAGTGCACGGGCGCTGTGGAGGGTTCCTGTCGCCTCTCCTTTCCTATTGCAAAGGCACTGGCGTAGTCCCCGAGTCCGCCTGAACTCCAGAGCAAAAAGCCAAGCCTTACTACGCCAGGAGATGGCAGTTGGCAGGGAGTGTCATCCTAGACCACGCAAGCTGCTGCAGGGTGGTGGCTGTTTCTGCAAGTTCAGACTGGCAGGGTGATCCCAGGGTGCGACCATTGAGCCCGGGACAAAAAAGCCCATGAGGCACCAGCTCTCCCGCAGATCTCCTTCCCTGACGCGACAGAGCAAAAGCCCAAAGCCTTGATGAGGAAGCAGCAGCGAAGTGAGGTTCAGGCCAAGCTGAAAACCTCTGCCAAAGCATAGCAGTCGCTGGGAAAAAAGAGTCGGTTCTCTGGGCTACTGTTGCTGCTTGCTTGAGCCTAGTATTGGCAGCACGGTGGCAGAATCCCGCATAGAGCGAAAGCCTCCTTGCCTGGGCATCCCCTCTAGGAAAGCACAGCATTCTTGGGGAAAACAGAGTCGGTTCTGTGCGATGCAAATGTCGCTTGCCTGTACAGAGTCTCCGAAGCACGGTGAAAGAAACCCGCATGGAGCGAAATCCTCTTGGCCCGGGCATCCCCTGTAATTGAGAGCGAAGCGTGGTTGTGACTGTGGAAACAGCCTTAACGAAAGGTCATGAAACAGGAGAGCATGCATTGCAACAATAGCGGACAGGTGGCAAGACAAGTGTCACCCTCTCCGTTTGCTTAGAAATCAGAGTCGGTTCTGCGGGCTGCTGCTCCTGCTTGCCTAGGCCAAGTCTCAAGGTGGGAGAAACCACCATACAGCGAAAGCCTCTTTGCCCAGGCTCCTCCTCTGGGAAAGCACAGCATTCGTTGGGAAATCTGAGTCGCTTTGTGGGATGCTGTTGCTACTTGCCTGAGCTAGTCTGCGCAGCACGGTGGAAGAAACCCGCATGGAGCGAAATTCTCTGGGTCCTAGCATCCCCACTGCCTGCGAGAGAAGCGTGGATGCACATCTGGAAAGGGCCTTAAGGATAGGGACACGGCTGACACCGTGTTCCCCGGGAGCAAGTCTGGGGAAGGAGCAGAACGCCTCCCCGGGAGAAGAGAAGGAGCCGTTGGCCTTGTTGTCGGGAAACAGTCGCAAAGCAGGAGAGATTGCCCTGGGAAGAACAGTGGGACGGTGGCAAGACAAGCGTCACCCGCTCCCTGTGCGTAGAGACGGAAGCCTGGCTTTAGGAAGACACGAGGGGATGGCTAGGGCAGACGCGCATACTCTGCTCTGAGGAAGGAGTCTGGGCAGAAGGAAGGCCTGTTCTGTGTGCCTTTTGTCCCAAGGGGACAGCATCTCCAAGGCCACCTGTCCCTAGGCAAGATGTGGGCATGCCACCAGGCGCCATAACCTGAACTCGCAGATACAGCTCCCTGGAAGAAAGGGGAGCCAGATGACATCTTCCTCCAAGAGGTGGCAGCTTTGGGGGAGGAAGGGGGTGTGTCGTGGAAGAAGAGGGGACAGTCCCCCACAGCTCCCCATCCCAGTGCACGGGCGCTGTGCAGGGTTCCTGTCGCTTCTCCTTTCCTATGTGGAAGGCGCTGGACTAGTCCCCAAGTGCGCCTGAACTCGAGAGCAAAAAGCCAAGCCTTACTACGCCAGAAGAAGGCAGTTGGCAGGGATTGTCATCCTAGACCACGCACGCTGCTGCAGGGTGGTGGCTGTGTCTGCGAGGTTCAGCCTGGCACGGTGATCCCAGGGTGCGACCATGGAGCCCGGGATAGCAAAGCCCAAGTGGAACCAGCTCTCCCGCAGATCTCCTTCCCTGACGCGACAGAGCAAACGCCCAAAGCCTTGCTGAGGAAGCAGCAGCGAAGTGCGGTTCAGGCCAAGCTGAAAACCTCTGCCAAAGCATAGCAGTCGCTGGGAAAAAAGAGTCGGTTCTCTGGGCTGCTGTTGCTGCTTGCTTGAGCCTAGTATTGGCAGCACGGTGGCAGAATCCCGCATAGAGCGAAAGCCTCTTTGCCTGGGCATCCCCTCTAGGAAAGCACAGCATTCTTGGGGAAAACAGAGTCGGTTCTGTGCGATGCAGATGCCGCTTGCCTGAACATGGTCTCCGAAGCACGCTGTAAGAAACCCGCATGGAGCGAAATCCTCTTGGCCCGGGCATCCCCTGTACTTGAGAGCGAAGCGTGGTTGTGACTGTGGAAACAGTCTTAACGAAAGGTCATGAAACAGGAGAGCATGCATTGCAACAATAGCGGGCAGGTGGCAAGACAAGTGTCACCCTCTCCGTTTGCTTAGAAATCAGAGTCTGTTCTGCGGGCTGCTGCTCCTGCTTGCCTAGGCCAAGTCTCAAGGTGGGAGATACCACCCTACAGGGAAAGCCTCGTTGCCCAGGCTCCTCCTCTGGGAAAGCACAGCATTCGTTGGGAAATCTGAGTCGCTTTGTGGGATGCTGCTGCTGCTTGCCTGAGCTAGTCTGCGCAGCACGGTGGAAGAAACCCGCATGGAGCGAAATTCTCTTGGCCATAGCATCGCCACTGCCTGAGAGAGAAGCGTGGATGCACCTCTGGAAAGGGACTTAAGGATAGGGACACGGCTGTCACCGTGATCTCCGGGAGCAAGTCTGGGGAAGGAACAGAACCCCTCCCCGGGAGAAGAGAAGGAGCTGTTGGCCTTGTCCAGAAACAGTCGCAAAGCAGGAGAGCCTGCCCAGGGAAGAACAGCGGGACGGTGGCATGACAAGCGTCACCCGCTCCCAATGCGTATAGACGGAAGCCTGGCTTTAGGAAGACAGGAGGGGACGGCTAGGGCAGGCGCGCATACGCCACTCTGAGGAAGGAGTCTGGGCAGAAGGCAGGCCTGTTCTGTGTGCCTCCTGTCCCAAGGGGAGAGCATCTCCGAGGCCACCTGTCCCTAGGGCAGACGTGGGCTTGCCACCAGGCGCCATAACCTGAACTCGCAGATACAGCTCCCTGGAAGAAAGGGCAGCCAGATACCATCTTCCTCCAAGAGGTAGCAGCGTTGGGGGTGGCAGCGGTTTGTCGGGGAAGAAGAGCAGACAGTCCCCCACTGCTCCCCATCCAACTGCACGGGCGCTGTGGAGGGTTCCTGTCGCCTCTCCTTTCCTATTGCAATGGCACTGGCGTAGTCCCCGAGTCCGCCTGAACTCCAGAGCAAAAAGCCAAGCCTTACTACGCCAGGAGATGGCAGTTGGCAGGGAGTGTCATCCTAGACCACGCAAGCTGCTGCAGGGTGGTGGCTGTTTCTGCAAGTTCAGACTGGCAGGGTGATCCCAGGGTGCGACCATGGAGCCCGGGACAAAAAAGCCCAAGAGGCACCAGCTCTCCCGCAGATCTCCTTCCCTGACGCGACAGAGCAAACGCCCAAAGCCTTGCTGAGGAAACAGCAGCGAAGTGCGGTTCAGGCCAAGCTGAAAACCTCTGCCAAAGCATAGCAGTCGCTGGGAAAAAAGAGTCGGTTCTCTGGGCTACTGTTGCTGCTTGCTTGAGCCTAGTATTGGCAGCACGGTGGCAGAATCCCGCATAGAGCGAAAGCCTCCTTGCCTGGGCATCCCCTCTAGGAAAGCACAGCATTCTTGGGGAAAACAGAGTCGGTTCTGTGCGATGCATATGTCGCTTGCCTGTACAGAGTCTCCGAAGCACGGTGAAAGAAACCCGCATGGAGCGAAATCCTCTTGGCCCGGGCATCCCCTCTACTTGAGAGAGAAGCGTGGTTGTGCCTGTGGAAACAGCCTTAACGAAAGGTCATGAAACAGGAGAGCATGCATTGCAACAATAGCGGACAGGTGGCAAGACAAGTGTCACCCTCTCCGTTTGCTTAGAAATCAGAGTCGGTTCTGCGGGCTGCTGCTCCTGCTTGCCTAGGCCAAGTCTCAAGGTGGGAGAAACCACCATAGGGCGAAAGCCTCTTTGCCCAGGCTCCTCCTCTGGGAAAGCACAGCATTCGTTGGGAAATCTGAGTCGCTTTGTGGGATGCTGTTGCTACTTGACTGAGCTAGTCTGCGCAGCACGGTGGAAGAAACCCGCATGGAGCGAAATTCTCTGGGTCCTAGCATCCCCACTGCCTGCGAGAGAAGCGTGGATGCACATCTGGAAAGGGCCTTAAGGATAGGGACACGGCTGACACCGTGTTCCCCGGGAGCAAGTCTGGGGAAGGAGCAGAACGCCTCCCCGGGAGAAGAGAAGGAGCCGTTGGCCTTGTTGTCGGGAAACAGTCGCAAAGCAGGAGAGATTGCCCTGGGAAGAACAGTGGGACGGTGGCAAGACAAGCGTCACCCGCTCCCTGTGCGTAGAGACGGAAGCCTGGCTTTAGGAAGACACGAGGGGATGGCTAGGGCAGACGCGCATACTCTGCTCTGAGGAAGGAGTCTGGGCAGAAGGAAGGCCTGTTCTGTGTGCCTTTTGTCCCAAGGGGACAGCATCTCCAAGGCCACCTGTCCCTAGGCAAGATGTGGGCATGCCACCAGGCGCCATAACCTGAACTCGCAGATACAGCTCCCTGGAAGAAAGGGGAGCCAGATGACATCTTCCTCCAAGAGGTGGCAGCTTTGGGGGAGGAAGGGGGTGTGTCGTGGAAGAAGAGGGGACAGTCCCCCACAGCTCCCCATCCCAGTGCACGGGCGCTGTGCAGGGTTCCTGTCGCTTCTCCTTTCCTATGTGGAAGGCGCTGGCCTAGTCCCCAAGTGCGCCTGAACTCGACAGCAAAAAGCCAAGCCTTAATACGCCAGAAGAAGGCTGTTGGCAGGGATTGTCATCCTAGACCACGCACGCTGCTGCAGGGTGGTGGCTGTGTCTGCGAGGTTCAGCCTGGCACGGTGATCCCAGGGTGCGACCATGGAGCCCGGGATAGCAAAGCCCAAGTGGAACCAGCTCTCCCGCAGATCTCCTTCCCTGACGCGACAGAGCAAATGCCCAAAGCCTTGCTGAGGAAGCAGCAGCGAAGTGCGGTTCAGGCCAAGCTGAAAACCTCTGCCAAAGCATAGCAGTCGCTGGGAAAAAAGAGTCGGTTCTCTGGGCTGCTGTTGCTGCTTGCTTGAGCCTAGTATTGGCAGCACGGTGGCAGAATCCCGCATAGAGCGAAAGCCTCTTTGCCTGGGCATCCCCTCTAGGAAAGCACAGCATTCTTGGGGAAAACAGAGTCGGTTCTGTGCGATGCAGATGCCGCTTGCCTGAACATGGTCTCCGAAGCACGCTGTAAGAAACCCGCATGGAGCGAAATCCTCTTGGCCCGGGCATCCCCTGTACTTGAGAGCGAAGCGAGGTTGTGACTGTGGAAACAGTCTTAACGAAAGGTCATGAAACAGGAGAGCATGCATTGCAACAATAGCGGGCAGGTGGCAAGACAAGTGTCACCCTCTCTGTTTGCTTAGAAATCAGAGTCTGTTCTGCGGGCTGCTCCTCCTTCTTGCCTAGGCCAAGTCTCAAGGTGGGAGATACCACCCCACAGGGAAAGCCTCTTTGCCCAGGCTCCTCCTCTGGGAAAGCACAGCATTCGTTGGGAAATCTGAGTCGCTTTGTGGGATGCTGCTGCTGCTTGCCTGAGCTAGTCTGCGTAGCACGGTGGAAGAAACCCGCATGGAGCGAAATTCTCTTGGCCCTAGCATCGCCACTGCCTGCGAGAGAAGCGTGGATGCACATCTGGAAAGGGACTTAAGGATAGGGACACGGCTGTCACCGTGATTTCCGGGAGCAAGTCTGGGGAAGGAGCAGAACGCCTCCCCGGGAGAAAGGAAGGAGCTGTTGGCCTTGTCCAGAAACAGTCGCAAAGCAGGAGAGCCTGCCCAGGGAAGAACAGCGGGACGGTGGCATGACAAGCGTCACCCGCTCCCAATGCGTATAGACGGAAGCCTGGCTTTAGGAAGACAGGAGGGGACGGCTAGGGCAGGCGCGCATACGCCACTCTGAGGAAGGAGTCTGGGCAGAAGGCAGGCCTGTTCTGTGTGCCTCCTGTCCCAAGGGGAGAGCATCTCCGAGGCCACCTGTCTCTAGGGCAGACGTGGGCTTGCCACCAGGCGCCATAACCTGAACTCGCAGATACAGCTACCTGGAAGAAAGGGCAGCCAGATACCATCTTCCTCCAAGAGGTGGCAGCGTTGGGGGTGGCAGCGGTTTGTCGGGGAAGAAGAGGGGACAGTCCCCCACTGCTCCCCATCCAAGTGCACGGGCGCTGTGGAGGGTTCCTGTCGCCTCTCCTTTCCTATTGCAAAGGCACTGGCGTAGTCCCCGAGTCTGCCTGAACCTCAGAGCAAAAAGCCAAGCCTTACTACGCCAGGAGATGGCAGTTGGCAGGGAGTGTCATCCTAGACCACGCAAGCTGCTGCAGGGTGGTGGCTGTTTCTGCAAGTTCAGACTGGCAGGGTGATCCCAGGGTGCGACCATGGAGCCCGGGACAAAAAAGCCCAAGAGGCACCAGCTCTCCCGCAGATCTCCTTCCTTGACGCGACAGAGCGAACGCCCAAAGCCTTGATGAGGAATCAGCAGCGAAGTCCGGTTCAGGCCAAGCTGAAAACCTCTGCGAAAGCATAGCAGTCGCTGGGAAAAAAGAGTCGGTTCTCTGGGCTACTGTTGCTGCTTGCTTGAGCCTAGTATTGGCAGCACGGTGGCAGAATCCCGCATAGAGCGAAAGCCTCCTTGCCTGGGCATCCCCTCTAGGAAAGCACAGCATTCTTGGGGAAAACAGAGTCGGTTCTGTGCGATGCATATGTCGCTTGCCTGTACAGAGTCTCCGAAGCACGGTGAAAGAAACCCGCATGGAGCGAAATCCTCTTGGCCCGGGCATCCCCTCTACTTGAGAGAGAAGCGTGGTTGTGCCTGTGGAAACAGCCTTAACGAAAGGTCATGAAACAGGAGAGCATGCATTGCAACAATAGCGGACAGGTGGCAAGACAAGTGTCACCCTCTCCGTTTGCTTAGAAATCAGAGTCGGTTCTGCGGGCTGCTGCTCCTGCTTGCCTAGGCCAAGTCTCAAGGTGGGAGAAACCACCATACAGCGAAAGCCTCTTTGCCCAGGCTCCTCCTCTGGGAAAGCACAGCATTCGTTGGGAAATCTGAGTCGTTTTGTGGGATGCTGTTGCTACTTGCCTGAGCTAGTCTGCGCAGCACGGTGGAAGAAACCCGCATGGAGCGAAATTCTCTGGGTCCTAGCATCCCCACTGCCTGCGAGAGAAGCGTGGATGCACATCTGGAAAGGGCCTTAAGGATAGGGACACGGCTGACACCGTGTTCACCGGGAGCAAGTCTGGGGAAGGAGCAGAACGCCTCCCCGGGAGAAGAGAAGGAGCCGTTGGCCTTGTTGTCGGGAAAGAGTCGCAAAGCAGGAGAGATTGCCCTGGGAAGAACAGTGGGACGGTGGCAAGACAAGCGTAACCCGCTCCCTGTGCGTAGAGACGGAAGCCTGGCTTTAGGAAGACACGAGGGGATGGCTAGGGCAGACGCGCATACTCTGCTCTGAGGAAGGAGTCTGGGCAGAAGGAAGGCCTGTTCTGTGTGCCTTTTGTCCCAAGGGGACAGCATCTCCAAGGCCACCTGTCCCTAGGCAAGATGTGGGCATGCCACCAGGCGCCATAACCTGAACTCGCAGATACAGCTCCCTGGAAGAAAGGGGAGCCAGATGACATCTTCCTCCAAGAGGTGGCAGCTTTGAGGGAGGAAGGGGGTGTGTCGTGGAAGAAGAGGGGACAGTCCCCCACATCTCCCCATCCCAGTGCACGGGCGCTGTGCAGGGTTCCTGTCGCTTCTCCTTTCCTATGTGGAAGGTGCTGGCCTAGTCCCCAAGTCCGCCTGAACTCGGGAGCAAAAAGCCAAGCCTTACTACGCCAGAAGAAGGCTGTTGGCAGGGATTGTCATCCTAGACCACGCACGCTGCTGCAGGGTGGTGGCTGTGTCTGCGAGGTTCAGCCTGGCACGGTGATCCCAGGGTGCGACCATGGAGCCCGGGATAGCAAAGCCCAAGTGGAACCAGCTCTCCCGCAGATCTCCTTCCCTGACGCGACAGAGCAAACGCCCAAAGCCTTGCTGAGGAAGCAGCAGCGAAGTGCGGTTCAGGCCAAGCTGAAAACCTCTGCCAAAGCATAGCAGTCGCTGGGAAAAAAGAGTCGGTTCTCTGGGCTGCTGTTGCTGCTTGCTTGAGCCTAGTATTGGCAGCACGGTGGCAGAATCCCGCATAGAGCGAAAGCCTCTTTGCCTGGGCATCCCCTCTAGGAAAGCACAGCATTCTTGGGGAAAACAGAGTCGGTTCTGTGCGATGCAGATGCCGCTTGCCTGAACATGGTCTCCGAAGCACGCTGTAAGAAACCCGCATGGAACGAAATCCTCTTGGCCCGGGCATCCCCTGTAATTGAGAGCGAAGAGTGGTTGTGACTGTGGAAACAGTCTTAACGAAAGGTCATGAAACAGGAGAGCATGCATTGCAACAATAGCGGGCAGGTGGCAAGACAAGTGTCACCCTCTCCGTTTGCTTAGAAATCAGAGTCTGTTCTGCGGGCTGCTGCTCCTGCTTGCCTAGGCCAAGTCTCAAGGTGGGAGATACCACCCTACAGGGAAAGCCTCTTTGCCCAGGCTCCTCCTCTGGGAAAGCACAGCATTCGTTGGGAAATCTGAGTCGCTTTGTGGGATGCTGCTGCTGCTTGCCTGAGCTAGTCTGCGCAGCACGGTGGAAGAAACCCGCATGGAGCGAAATTCTCTTGGCCCTAGCATCGCCACTGCCTGCGAGAGAAGCGTGGATGCACATCTGGAAAGGGACTTAAGGATAGGGACAGGGCTGTCACCGTGACCTCCGGGAGCAAGTCTGGGGAAGGAGCAGAACGCCTCCCCGGGAGAAAGGAAGGAGCTGTTGGCCTTGTCCAGAAACAGTCGCAAAGCAGGAGAGCCTGCCCAGGGAAGAACAGCGGGACGGTGGCATGACAAGCGTCACCCGCTCCCAATGCGTATAGACGGAAGCCTGGCTTTAGGAAGACAGGAGGGGACGGCTAGGGCAGGCGCGCATACGCCACTCTGAGGAAGGAGTCTGGGCAGAAGGCAGGCCTGTTCTGTGTGCCTCTTGTCCCACGGGGAGAGCATCTCCGAGGCCACCTGTCCCTAGGGCAGACGTGGGCTTGCCACCAGGCGCTATAACCTGAACTCGCAGATACAGCTCCCTGGAAGAAAGGGCAGCCAGATACCATCTTCCTCCAAGAGGTGGCAGCGTTGGGGGTGGCAGCGGTGTGTCGGGGAAGAAGAGGGGACAGTCCCCCACTGCTCCCCATCCAAGTGCACGGGCGCTGTGGAGGGTTCCTGTCGCCTCTCCTTTCCTATTGCAAAGGCACTGGCGTAGTCCCCGAGTCCGCCTGAACCTCAGAGCAAAAAGCCAAGCCTTACTACGCCAGGAGATGGCAGTTGGCAGGGAGTGTCATCCTAGACCACGCAAGCTGCTGCAGGGTGGTGGCTGTTTCTGCAAGTTCAGACTGGCAGGGTGATCCCAGGGTGCGACCATGGAGCCCGGGACAAAAAAGCCCAAGAGGCACCAGCTCTCCCGCAGATCTCCTTCCCTGACGCGACAGAGCGAACGCCCAAAGCCTTGCTGAGGAAGCAGCAGCGAAGTGCGGTTCAGGCCAAGCTGAAAACCTCTGCGAAAGCATAGCAGTCGCTGGGAAAGAAGAGTCGGTTCTCTGGGCTACTGTTGCTGCTTGCTTGAGCCTAGTATTGGCAGGACGGTGGCAGAATCCCGCATAGAGCGAAAGCCTCCTTGCCTGGGCATCCCCTCTAGGAAAGCACAGCATTCTTGGGGAAAACAGAGTCGGTTCTGTGCGATGCATATGTCGCTTGCCTGTACAGAGTCTCCGAAGCACGGTGAAAGAAACCCGCATGGAGCGAAATCCTCTTGGCCCGGGCATCCCCTCTACTTGAGAGAGAAGCGTGGTTGTGCCTGTGGAAACAGCCTTAACGAAAGGTCATGAAACAGGAGAGCATGCATTGCAACAATAGCGGACAGGTGGCAAGACAAGTGTCACCCTCTCCGTTTGCTTAGAAATCAGAGTCGGTTCTGCGGGCTGCTGCTCCTGCTTGCCTAGGCCAAGTCTCAAGGTGGGAGAAACCACCATACAGCGAAAGCCTCTTTGCCCAGGCTCCTCCTCTGGGAAAGCACAGCATTCGTTGGGAAATCTGAGTCGTTTTGTGGGATGCTGTTGCTACTTGCCTGAGCTAGTCTGCGCAGCACGGTGGAAGAAACCCGCATGGAGCGAAATTCTCTGGGTCCTAGCATCCCCACTGCCTGCGAGAGAAGCGTGGATGCACATCTGGAAAGGGCCTTAAGGATAGGGACACGGCTGACACCGTGTTCACCGGTAGCAAGTCTGGGGAAGGAGCAGAACGCCTCCCCGGGAGAAGAGAAGGAGCCGTTGGCCTTGTTGTCGGGAAACAGTCGCAAAGCAGGAGAGATTGCCCTGGGAAGAACAGTGGGACGGTGGCAAGACAAGCGTCACCCGCTCCCTGTGCGTAGAGACGGAAGCCTGGCTTTAGGAAGACACGAGGGGATGGCTAGGGCAGACGCGCATACTCTGCTCTGAGGAAGGAGTCTGGGCAGAAGGAAGGCCTGTTCTGTGTGCCTTTTGTCCCAAGGGGACAGCATCTCCAAGGCCACCTGTCCCTAGGCAAGATGTGGGCATGCCACCAGGCGCCATAACCTGAACTCGCAGATACAGCTCCCTGGAAGAAAGGGGAGCCAGATGACATCTTCCTCCAAGAGGTGGCAGCTTTGGGGGAGGAAGGGGGTGTGTCGTGGAAGAAGAGGGGACAGTCCCCCACAGCTCCCCATCCCAGTGCACGGGCGCTGTGCAGGGTTCCTGTCGCTTCTCCTTTCCTATGTGGAAGGCGCTGGCCTAGTCCCCAAGTCCGCCTGAACTCGGGAGCAAAAAGCCAAGCCTTACTACGCCAGAAGAAGGCTGTTGGCAGAGGTTGTCATCCTAGACCACGCACGCTGCTGCAGGGTGGTGGCTGTGTCTGCGAGGTTCAGCCTGGCACGGTGATCCCAGGGTGCGACCATGGAGCCCGGGATAGCAAAGCCCAAGTGGAACCAGCTCTCCCGCAGATCTCCTTCCCTGACGCGACAGAGCAAACGCCCAAAGCCTTGCTGAGGAAGCAGCAGCGAAGTGCGGTTCAGGCCAAGCTGAAAACCTCTGCCAAAGCATAGCAGTCGCTGGGAAAAAAGAGACGGTTCTCTGGGCTGCTGTTGCTGCTTGCTTGAGCCTAGTATTGGAAGCACGGTGGCAGAATCCCGCATAGAGCGAAAGCCTCTTTGCCTGGGCATCCCCTCTAGGAAAGCACAGCATTCTTGGGGAAAACAGAGTCGGTTCTGTGAGATGCAGATGCCGCTTGCCTGAACATGGTCTCCGAAGCACGCTGTAAGAAACCCGCATGGAGCGAAATCCTCTTGGCCCGGGCATACCCTGTACTTGAGAGCGAAGCGTGGTTGTGACTGTGGAAACAGTCTTAACGAAAGGTCATGAAACAGGAGAGCATGCATTGCAACAATAGCGGGCAGGTGGCAAGACAAGTGTCACCCTCTCCGTTTGCTTAGAAATCAGAGTCGGTTCTGCGGGCTGCTGCTCCTGCTTGCCTAGGCCAAGTCTCAAGGTAGGAGAAACCACCATACAGCGAAAGCCTCTGTGCCCACGCTCCTCCTCTGGGAAAGCACAGCATTCGTTGGGAAATCTGAGTCGCTTTGTGGGATGCTGTTGCTACTTGCCTGAGCTAGTCTGCGCAGCACGGTGGAAGAAACCCGCATGGAGCGAAATTCTCTGGGTCCTAGCATCCCCACTGCCTGCGAGAGAAGCGTGGATGCACATCTGGAAAGGGCCTTAAGGATAGGGACACGGCTGACACCGTGTTCCCTGGGAGCAAGTCTGGGGAAGGAGCAGAACGCCACCCCGGGAGAAGAGAAGGAGCCGTTGGTCTTGTTGTCGGGAAACAGGCGCAAAGCAGGAGAGATTGCCCTGGGAAGAACAGTGGGACGGTGGCAAGACAAGCGTCACCCGCTCCCTGTGCGTAGAGACGGAAGCCTGGCTTTAGGAAGACACGAGGGGATGGCTAGGGCAGACGCACATACTCTGCTCTGAGGAAGGAGTCTGGGCAGAAGGAAGGCCTGTTCTGTGTGCCTTTTGTCCCAAGGGGACAGCATCTCCAAGGCCACCTGTCCCTAGGCAAGATGTGGGCATGCCACCAGGCGCCATAACCTGAACTCGCAGATACAGCTCCCTGGAAGAAAGGGGAGCCAGATGACATCTTCCTCCAAGAGGTGGCAGCTTTGGGGGAGGAAGGGAGTGTGTCGTGGAAGAAGAGGGGACAGTCCCCCACAGCTCCCAATCCCAGTGCACGGGCGCTTTGCAGGGTTACTGTCGCTTCTCCGTTCCTATGTGGAAGGCGCTGGCCTAGTCCCCAAGTCCGCCTGAACTCGAGAGCAAAAAGCCAAGCCTTACTACGCCAGAAGAAGGCAGTTGGCAGGGATTGTCATCCTAGACCACGCACGCTGCTGCAGGGTGGTGGCTGTGTCTGCGAGGTTCAGCCTGGCACGGTGATCCCAGGGTGCGACCATGGAGCCCGGGATAGCAAAGCCCAAGTGGAACCAGCTCTCCCGCAGATCTCCTTCCCTGACGCGACAGAGCAAACGCCCAAAGCCTTGCTGAGGAAGCAGCAGCGAAGTGCGGTTCAGGCCAAGCTGAAAACCTCTGCCAAAGCATAGCAGTCGCTGGGAAAAAAGAGTCGGTTCTCTGGGCTGCTGTTGCTGCTTGCTTGAGCCTAGTATTGGCAGCACGGTGGCAGAATCCCGCATAGAGCGAAAGCCTCTTTGCCTGGGCATCCCCTCTAGGAAAGCACAGCATTCTTGGGGAAAACAGAGTCGGTTCTGTGCGATGCAGATGCCGCTTGCCTGAACATGGTCTCCGAAGCACGCTGTAAGAAACCCGCATGGAGCGAAATCCTCTTGGCCCGGGCATCCCCTGTACTTGAGAGCGAAGCGTGGTTGTGACTGTGGAAACAGTCTTAACGAAAGGTCATGAAACAGGAGAGCATGCATTGCAACAATAGCGGGCAGGTGGCAAGACAAGTGTCACCCTCTCCGTTTGCTTAGAAATCAGAGTCTGTTCTGCGGGCTGCTGCTCCTGCTTGCCTAGGCCAAGTCTCAAGGTGGGAGATACCACCCTACAGGGAAAGCCTCTTTGCCCAGGCTCCTCCTCTGGGAAAGCACAGCATTCGTTGGGAAATCTGAGTCGCTTTGTGGGATGCTGCTGCTGCTTGCCTGAGCTAGTCTGCGCAGCACGGTGGAAGAAACCCGCATGGAGCGAAATTCTCTTGGCCCTAGCATCGCCACTGCCTGCGAGAGAAGCGTGGATGCACATCTGGAAAGGGACTTAAGGATAGGGACAGGGCTGTCACCGTGATCTCCGGGAGCAAGTCTGGGGAAGGAGCAGAACGCCTCCCCGGGAGAAAGGAAGGAGCTGTTGGCCTTGTCCAGAAACAGTCGCAAAGCAGGAGAGCCTGCCCAGGGAAGAACAGCGGGACGGTGGCATGACAAGCGTCACCCGCTCCCAATGCGTATAGACGGAAGCCTGGCTTTAGGAAGACAGGAGGGGACGGCTAGGGCAGGCGCGCATACGGCACTCTGAGGAAGGAGTCTGGGCAGAAGGCAGGCCTGTTCTGTGTGCCTCTTGTCCCACGGGGAGAGCATCTCCGAGGCCACCTGTCCCTAGGGCAGACGTGGGCTTGCCACCAGGCGCCATAACCTGAACTCGCAGATACAGCTCCCTGGAAGAAAGGGCAGCCAGATACCATCTTCCTCTTAGAGGTGGCAGCGTTGGGGGTGGCAGCGGTGTGTCGGGGAAGAAGAGGGGACAGTCCCCCACTGCTCCCCATCCAAGTGCACGGGCGCTGTGGAGGGTTCCTGTCGCCTCTCCTTTCCTATTGCAAAGGCACTGGCGTAGTCCCCGAGTCCGCCTGAACTCCAGAGCAAAAAGCCAAGCCTTACTACGCCAGGAGATGGCAGTTGGCAGGGAGTGTCATCCTAGACCACGCAAGCTGCTGCAGGGTGGTGGCTGTTTCTGCAAGTTCAGACTGGCAGGGTGATCCCAGGGTGCGACCATGGAGCCCGGGACAAAAAAGCCCAAGAGGCACCAGCTCTCCCGCAGATCTCCTTCCCTGACGCGACAGAGCAAACGCCCAAAGCCTTGCTGAGGAAACAGCAGCGAAGTGCGGTTCAGGCCAAGCTGAAAACCTCTGCCAAAGCATAGCAGTCGCTGGGAAAAAAGAGTCGGTTCTCTGGGCTACTGTTGCTGCTTGCTTGAGCCTAGTATTGGCAGCACGGTGGCAGAATCCCGCATAGAGCGAAAGCCTCCTTGCCTGGGCATCCCCTCTAGGAAAGCACAGCATTCTTGGGGAAAACAGAGTCGGTTCTGTGCGATGCATATGTCGCTTGCCTGTACAGAGTCTCCGAAGCACGGTGAAAGAAACCCGCATGGAGCGAAATCCTCTTGGCCCGGGCATCCCCTCTACTTGAGAGAGAAGCGTGGTTGTGCCTGTGGAAACAGCCTTAACGAAAGGTCATGAAACAGGAGAGCATGCATTGCAACAATAGCGGACAGGTGGCAAGACAAGTGTCACCCTCTCCGTTTGCTTAGAAATCAGAGTCGGTTCTGCGGGCTGCTGCTCCTGCTTGCCTAGGCCAAGTCTCAAGGTGGGAGAAACCACCATAGGGCGAAAGCCTCTTTGCCCAGGCTCCTCCTCTGGGAAAGCACAGCATTCGTTGGGAAATCTGAGTCGCTTTGTGGGATGCTGTTGCTACTTGACTGAGCTAGTCTGCGCAGCACGGTGGAAGAAACCCGCATGGAGCGAAATTCTCTGGGTCCTAGCATCCCCACTGCCTGCGAGAGAAGCGTGGATGCACATCTGGAAAGGGCCTTAAGGATAGGGACACGGCTGACACCGTGTTCCCCGGGAGCAAGTCTGGGGAAGGAGCAGAACGCCTCCCCGGGAGAAGAGAAGGAGCCGTTGGCCTTGTTGTCGGGAAAGAGTCGCAAAGCAGGAGAGATTGCCCTGGGAAGAACAGTGGGACGGTGGCAAGACAAGCGTCACCCGCTCCCTGTGCGTAGAGACGGAAGCCTGGCTTTAGGAAGACACGAGGGGATGGCTAGGGCAGACGCGCATACTCTGCTCTGAGGAAGGAGTCTGGGCAGAAGGAAGGCCTGTTCTGTGTGCCTTTTGTCCCAAGGGGACAGCATCTCCAAGGCCACCTGTCCCTAGGCAAGATGTGGGCATGCCACCAGGCGCCATAACCTGAACTCGCAGATACAGCTCCCTGGAAGAAAGGGGAGCCAGATGACATCTTCCTCCAAGAGGTGGCAGCTTTGGGGGAGGAAGGGGGTGTGTCGTGGAAGAAGAGGGGACAGTCCCCCACAGCTCCCCATCCCAGTGCACGGGCGCTGTGCAGGGTTCCTGTCGCTTCTCCTTTCCTATGTGGAAGGCGCTGGACTAGTCCCCAAGTGCGCCTGAACTCGACAGCAAAAAGCCAAGCCTTACTACGCCAGAAGAAGGCAGTTGGCAGGGATTGTCATCCTAGACCACGCACGCTGCTGAAGGGTGGTGGCTGTGTCTGCGAGGTTCAGCCTGGCACGGTGATCCCAGGGTGCGACCATGGAGCCCGGGATAGCAAAGCCCAAGTGGAACCAGCTCTCCCGCAGATCTCCTTCCCTGACGCGACAGAGCAAACGCCCAAAGCCTTGCTGAGGAAGCAGCAGCGAAGTGCGGTTCAGGCCAAGCTGAAAACCTCTGCCAAAGCATAGCAGTCGCTGGGAAAAAAGAGTCGGTTCTCTGGGCTGCTGTTGCTGCTTGCTTGAGCCTAGTATTGGCAGCACGGTGGCAGAATCCCGCATAGAGCGAAAGCCTCTTTGCCTGGGCATCCCCTCTAGGAAAGCACAGCATTCTTGGGGAAAACAGAGTCGGTTCTGTGCGATGCAGATGCCGCTTGCCTGAACATGGTCTCCGAAGCACGCTGTAAGAAACCCGCATGGAGCGAAATCCTCTTGGCCCGGGCATCCCCTGTACTTGAGAGCGAAGCGTGGTTGTGACTGTGGAAACAGTCTTAACGAAAGGTCATGAAACAGGAGAGCATGCATTGCAACAATAGCGGGCAGGTGGCAAGACAAGTGTCACCCTCTCCGTTTGCTTAGAAATCAGAGTCTGTTCTGCGGGCTGCTGCTCCTGCTTGCCTAGGACAAGTCTCAAGGTGGGAGATACCACCCTACAGGGAAAGCCTCGTTGCCCAGGCTCCTCCTCTGGGAAAGCACAGCATTCGTTGGGAAATCTGAGTCGCTTTGTGGGATGCTGCTGCTGCTTGCCTGAGCTAGTCTGCGCAGCACGGTGGAAGAAACCCGCATGGAGCGAAATTCTCTTGGCCATAGCATCGCCACTGCCTGTGAGAGAAGCGTGGATGCACCTCTGGAAAGGGACTTAAGGATAGGGACACGGCTGTCACCGTGATCTCCGGGAGCAAGTCTGGGGAAGGAGCAGAACCCCTCCCCGGGAGAAGAGAAGGAGCTGTTGGCCTTGTCCAGAAACAGTCGCAAAGCAGGAGAGCCTGCCCAGGGAAGAACAGCGGGACGGTGGCATGACAAGCGTCACCCGCTCCCAATGCGTATAGACGGAAGCCTGGCTTTAGGAAGACAGGAGGGGACGGCTAGGGCAGGCGCGCATACGCCACTCTGAGGAAGGAGTCTGGGCTGAAGGCAGGCCTGTTCTGTGTGCCTCCTGTCCCAAGGGGAGAGCATCTCCGAGGCCACCTGTCCCTAGGGCAGACGTGGGCTTGCCACCAGGCGCCATAACCTGAACTCGCAGATACAGCTCCCTGGAAGAAAGGGCAGCCAGATACCATCTTCCTCCAAGAGGTAGCAGCGTTGGGGGTGGCAGTGGTGTGTCGGGGAAGAAGAACAGACAGTCCCCCACTGCTCCCCATCCAACTGCACGGGCGCTGTGGAGGGTTCCTGTCGCCTCTCCTTTCCTATTGCAATGGCACTGGCGTAGTCCCCGAGTCCGCCTGAACTCCAGAGCAAAAAGCCAAGCCTTACTACGCCAGGAGATGGCAGTTGGCAGGGAGTGTCATCCTAGACCACGCAAGCTGCTGCAGGGTGGTGGCTGTTTCTGCAAGTTCAGACTGGCAGGGTGATCCCAGGGTGCGACCATGGAGCCCGGGACAAAAAAGCCCAAGAGGCACCAGCTCTCCCGCAGATCTCCTTCCCTGACGCGACAGAGCAAACGCCCAAAGCCTTGCTGAGGAAACAGCAGCGAAGTGCGGTTCAGGCCAAGCTGAAAACCTCTGCCAAAGCATAGCAGTCGCTGGGAAAAAAGAGTCGGTTCTCTGGGCTACTGTTGCTGCTTGCTTGAGCCTAGTATTGGCAGCACGGTGGCAGAATCCCGCATAGAGCGAAAGCCTCCTTGCCTGGGCATCCCCTCTAGGAAAGCACAGCATTCTTGGGGAAAACAGAGTCGGTTCTGTGCGATGCATATGTCGCTTGCCTGTACAGAGTCTCCGAAGCACGGTGAAAGAAACCCGCATGGAGCGAAATCCTCTTGGCCCGGGCATCCCCTCTACTTGAGAGAGAAGCGTGGTTGTGCCTGTGGAAACAGCCTTAACGAAAGGTCATGAAACAGGAGAGCATGCATTGCAACAATAGCGGACAGGTGGCAAGACAAGTGTCACCCTCTCCGTTTGCTTAGAAATCAGAGTCGGTTCTGCGGGCTGCTGCTCCTGCTTGCCTAGGCCAAGTCTCAAGGTGGGAGAAACCACCATAGGGCGAAAGCCTCTTTGCCCAGGCTCCTCCTCTGGGAAAGCACAGCATTCGTTGGGAAATCTGAGTCGCTTTGTGGGATGCTGTTGCTACTTGACTGAGCTAGTCTGCGCAGCACGGTGGAAGAAACCCGCATGGAGCGAAATTCTCTGGGTCCTAGCATCCCCACTGCCTGCGAGAGAAGCGTGGATGCACATCTGGAAAGGGCCTTAAGGATAGGGACACGGCTGACACCGTGTTCCCCGGGAGCAAGTCTGGGGAAGGAGCAGAACGCCTCCCCGGGAGAAGAGAAGGAGCCGTTGGCCTTGTTGTCGGGAAACAGTCGCAAAGCAGGAGAGATTGCCCTGGGAAGAACAGTGGGACGGTGGCAAGACAAGCGTCACCCGCTCCCTGTGCGTAGAGACGGAAGCCTGGCTTTAGGAAGACACGAGGGGATGGCTAGGGCAGACGCGCATACTCTGCTCTGAGGAAGGAGTCTGGGCAGAAGGAAGGCCTGTTCTGTGTGCCTTTTGTCCCAAGGGGACAGCATCTCCAAGGCCACCTGTCCCTAGGCAAGATGTGGGCATGCCACCAGGCGCCATAACCTGAACTCGCAGATACAGCTCCCTGGAAGAAAGGGGAGCCAGATGACATCTTCCTCCAAGAGGTGGCAGCTTTGGGGGAGGAAGGGGGTGTGTCGTGGAAGAAGAGGGGACAGTCCCCCACAGCTCCCCATCCCAGTGCACGGGCGCTGTGCAGGGTTCCTGTCGCTTCTCCTTTCCTATGTGGAAGGCGCTGGCCTAGTCCCCAAGTCCGCCTGAACTCGAGAGCAAAAAGCCAAGCCTTACTACGCCAGAAGAAGGCAGTTGGCAGGGATTGTCATCCTAGACCACGCACGCTGCTGAAGGGTGGTGGCTGTGTCTGCGAGGTTCAGCCTGGCACGGTGATCCCAGGGTGCGACCATGGAGCCCGGGATAGCAAAGCCCAAGTGGAACCAGCTCTCCCGCAGATCTCCTTCCCTGACGCGACAGAGCAAACGCCCAAAGCCTTGCTGAGGAAGCAGCAGCGAAGTGCGGTTCAGGCCAAGCTGAAAACCTCTGCCAAAGCATAGCAGTCGCTGGGAAAAAAGAGTCGGTTCTCTGGGCTGCTGTTGCTGCTTGCTTGAGCCTAGTATTGGCAGCACGGTGGCAGAATCCCGCATAGAGCGAAAGCCTCTTTGCCTGGGCATCCCCTCTAGGAAAGCACAGCATTCTTGGGGAAAACAGAGTCGGTTCTGTGCGATGCAGATGCCGCTTGCCTGAACATGGTCTCCGAAGCACGCTGTAAGAAACCCGCATGGAGCGAAATCCTCTTGGCCCGGGCATCCCCTGTACTTGAGAGCGAAGCGTGGTTGTGACTGTGGAAACAGTCTTAACGAAAGGTCATGAAACAGGAGAGCATGCATTGCAACAATAGCGGGCAGGTGGCAAGACAAGTGTCACCCTCTCCGTTTGCTTAGAAATCAGAGTCTGTTCTGCGGGCTGCTCCTCCTGCTTGCCTAGGCCAAGTCTCAAGGTGGGAGATACCACCCTACAGGGAAAGCCTCGTTGCCCAGGCTCCTCCTCTGGGAAAGCACAGCATTCGTTGGGAAATCTGAGTCGCTTTGTGGGATGCTGCTGCTGCTTGCCTGAGCTAGTCTGCGCAGCACGGTGGAAGAAACCCGCATGGAGCGAAATTCTCTTGGCCATAGCATCGCCACTGCCTGTGAGAGAAGCGTGGATGCACCTCTGGAAAGGGACTTAAGGATAGGGACACGGCTGTCACCGTGATCTCCGGGAGCAAGTCTGGGGAAGGAGCAGAACCCCTCCCCGGGAGAAGAGAAGGAGCTGTTGGCCTTGTCCAGAAACAGTCGCAAAGCAGGAGAGCCTGCCCAGGGAAGAACAGCGGGACGGTGGCATGACAAGCGTCACCCGCTCCCAATGCGTATAGACGGAAGCCTGGCTTTAGGAAGACAGGAGGGGACGGCTAGGGCAGGCGCGCATACGCCACTCTGAGGAAGGAGTCTGGGCAGAAGGCAGGCCTGTTCTGTGTGCCTCCTGTCCCAAGGGGAGAGCATCTCCGAGGCCACCTGTCCCTAGGGCAGACGTGGGCTTGCCACCAGGCGCCATAACCTGAACTCGCAGATACAGCTCCCTGGAAGAAAGGGCAGCCAGATACCATCTTCCTCCAAGAGGTAGCAGCGTTGGGGGTGGCAGTGGTGTGTCGGGGAAGAAGAGCGGACAGTCCCCCACTGCTCCCCATCCAACTGCACGGGCGCTGTGGAGGGTTCCTGTCGCCTCTCCTTTCCTATTGCAATGGCACTGGCGTAGTCCCCGAGTCCGCCTGAACTCCAGAGCAAAAAGCCAAGCCTTACTACGCCAGGAGATGGCAGTTGGCAGGGAGTGTCATCCTAGACCACGCAAGCTGCTGCAGGGTGGTGGCTGTTTCTGCAAGTTCAGACTGGCAGGGTGATCCCAGGGTGCGACCATGGAGCCCGGGACAAAAAAGCCCAAGAGGCACCAGCTCTCCCGCAGATCTCCTTCCCTGACGCGACAGAGCAAACGCCCAAAGCCTTGCTGAGGAAACAGCAGCGAAGTGCGGTTCAGGCCATGCTGAAAACCTCTGCCAAAGCATAGCAGTCGCTGGGAAAAAAGAGTCGGTTCTCTGGGCTACTGTTGCTGCTTGCTTGAGCCTAGTATTGGCAGCATGGTGGCAGAATCCCGCATAGAGCGAAAGCCTCCTTGCCTGGGCATCCCCTCTAGGAAAGCACAGCATTCTTGGGGAAAACAGAGTCGGTTCTGTGCGATGCATATGTCGCTTGCCTGTACAGAGTCTCCGAAGCACGGTGAAAGAAACCCGCATGGAGCGAAATCCTCTTGGCCCGGGCATCCCCTCTACTTGAGAGAGAAGCGTGGTTGTGCCTGTGGAAACAGCCTTAACGAAAGGTCATGAAACAGGAGAGCATGCATTGCAACAATAGCGGACAGGTGGCAAGACAAGTGTCACCCTCTCCGTTTGCTTAGAAATCAGAGTCGGTTCTGCGGGCTGCTGCTCCTGCTTGCCTAGGCCAAGTCTCAAGGTGGGAGAAACCACCATACAGCGAAAGCCTCTTTGCCCAGGCTCCTCCTCTGGGAAAGCACAGCATTCGTTGGGAAATCTGAGTCGCTTTGTGGGATGCTGTTGCTACTTGCCTGAGCTAGTCTGCGCAGCACGGTGGAAGAAACCCGCATGGAGCGAAATTCTCTGGGTCCTAGCATCCCCACTGCCTGCGAGAGAAGCGTGGATGCACATCTGGAAAGGGCCTTAAGGATAGGGACACGGCTGACACCGTGTTCCCCGGGAGCAAGTCTGGGGAAGGAGCACAACGCCACCCCGGGAGAAGAGAAGGAGCCGTTGGCCTTGTTGTCGGGAAAGAGTCGCAAAGCAGGAGAGATTGCCCTGGGAAGAACAGTGGGACGGTGGCAAGACAAGCGTCACCCGCTCCCTGTGCGTAGAGACGGAAGCCTGGCTTTAGGAAGACACGAGGGGATGGCTAGGGCAGACGCGCATACTCTGCTCTGAGGAAGGAGTCTGGGCAGAAGGAAGGCCTGTTCTGTGTGCCTTTTGTCCCAAGGGGACAGCATCTCCAAGGCCACCTGTCCCTAGGCAAGATGTGGGCATGCCACCAGGCGCCATAACCTGAACTCGCAGATACAGCTCCCTGGAAGAAAGGGGAGCCAGATGACATCTTCCTCCAAGAGGTGGCAGCTTTGGGGGAGGAAGGGGGTGTGTCGTGGAAGAAGAGGGGACAGTCCCCCACAGCTCCCCATCCCAGTGCACGGGCGCTGTGCAGGGTTCCTGTCGCTTCTCCTTTCCTATGTGGAAGGCGCTGGCCTAGTCCCCAAGTCCGCCTGAAATCGAGAGCAAAAAGCCAAGCCTTACTACGCCAAAAGAAGGCAGTTGGCAGGGATTGTCATCCTAGACCACGCACGCTGCTGCAGGGTGGTGGCTGTGTCTGCGAGGTTCAGCCTGGCACGGTGATCCCAGGGTGCGACCATGGAGCCCGGGATAGCAAAGCCCAAGTGGAACCAGCTCTCCCGCAGATCTCCTTCCCTGACGCGACAGAGCAAACGCCCAAAGCCTTGCTGAGGAAGCAGCAGCGAAGTGCGGTTCAGGCCAAGCTGAAAACCTCTGCCAAAGCATAGCAGTCGCTGGGAAAAAAGAGTCGGTTCTCTGGGCTGCGGTTGCTGCTTGCTTGAGCCTAGTATTGGCAGCACGGTGGCAGAATCCCGCATAGAGCGAAAGCCTCTTTGCCTGGGCATCCCCTCTAGGAAAGCACAGCATTCTTGGGGAAAACAGAGTCGGTTCTGTGCGATGCAGATGCCGCTTGCCTGAACATGGTCTCCGAAGCACGCTGTAAGAAACCCGCATGGAACGAAATCCTCTTGGCCCGGGCATCCCCTGTAATTGAGAGCGAAGAGTGGTTGCGACTGTGGAAACAGTCTTAACGAAAGGTCATGAAACAGGAGAGCATGCATTGCAACAATAGCGGGCAGGTGGCAAGACAAGTGTCACCCTCTCCGTTTCATTAGAAATCAGAGTCTGTTCTGCGGGCTGCTGCTCCTGCTTGCCTAGGCCAAGTCTCAAGGTGGGAGATACCACCCTACAGGGAAAGCCTCTTTGCCCAGGCTCCTCCTCTGGGAAAGCACAGCATTCGTTGGGAAATCTGAGTCGCTTTGTGGGATGCTGCTGCTGCTTGCCTGAGCTAGTCTGCGCAGCACGGTGGAAGAAACCCGCATGGAGCGAAATTCTCTTGGCCCTAGCATCGCCACTGCCTGCGAGAGAAGCGTGGATGCACATCTGGAAAGGGACTTAAGGATAGGGACAGGGCTGTCACCGTGATCTCCGGGAGCAAGTCTGGGGAAGGAGCAGAACGCCTCCCCGGGAGAAAGGAAGGAGCTGTTGGCCTTGTCCAGAAACAGTCGCAAAGCAGGAGAGCCTGCCCAGGGAAGAACAGCGGGACGGTGGCATGACAAGCGTCACCCGCTCCCAATGCGTATAGACGGAAGCCTGGCTTTAGGAAGACAGGAGGGGACGGCTAGGGCAGGCGCGCATACGCCACTCTGAGGAAGGAGTCTGGGCAGAAGGCAGGCCTGTTCTGTGTGCCTCTTGTCCCACGGGGAGAGCATCTCCGAGGCCACCTGTCCCTAGGGCAGACGTGGGCTTGCCACCAGGCGCCATAACCTGAACTCGCAGATACAGCTCCCTGGAAGAAAGGGCAGCCAGATACCATCTTCCTCCAAGAGGTGGCAGCGTTGGGGGTGGCAGCGGTGTGTCGGGGAAGAAGAGGGGACAGTCCCCCACTGCTCCCCATCCAAGTGCACGGGCGCTGTGGAGGGTTCCTGTCGCCTCTCCTTTCCTATTGCAAAGGCACTGGCGTAGTCCCCGAGTCCGCCTGAACCTCAGAGCAAAAAGCCAAGCCTTACTACGCCAGGAGATGGCAGTTGGCAGGGAGTGTCATCCTAGACCACGCAAGCTGCTGCAGGGTGGTGGCTGTTTCTGCAAGTTCAGACTGGCAGGGTGATCCCAGGGTGCGACCATGGAGCCCGGGACAAAAAAGCCCAAGAGGCACCAGCTCTCCCGCAGATCTCCTTCCCTGACGCGACAGAGCGAACGCCCAAAGCCTTGCTGAGGAAGCAGCAGCGAAGTGCGGTTCAGGCCAAGCTGAAAACCTCTGCGAAAGCATAGCAGTCGCTGGGAAAAAAGAGTCGGTTCTCTGGGCTACTGTTGCTGCTTGCTTGAGCCTAGTATTGGCAGCACGGTGGCAGAATCCCGCATAGAGCGAAAGCCTCCTTGCCTGGGCATCCCCTCTAGGAAAGCACAGCATTCTTGGGGAAAACAGAGTCGGTTCTGTGCGATGCATATGTCGCTTGCCTGTACAGAGTCTCCGAAGCACGGTGAAAGAAACCCGCATGGAGCGAAATCCTCTTGGCCCGGGCATCCCCTCTACTTGAGAGAGAAGCGTGGTTGTGCCTGTGGAAACAGCCTTAACGAAAGGTCATGAAACAGGAGAGCATGCATTGCAACAATAGCGGACAGGTGGCAAGACAAGTGTCACCCTCTCCGTTTGCTTAGAAAGCAGAGTCGGTTCTGCGGGCTGCTGCTCCTGCTTGCCTAGGCCAAGTCTCAAGGTGGGAGAAATCACCATACAGCGAAAGCCTCTTTGCCCAGGCTCCTCCTCTGGGAAAGCACAGCATTCGTTGGGAAATCTGAGTCGCTTTGTGGGATGCTGTTGCTACTTGCCTGAGCTAGTCTGCGCACCACGGTGGAAGAAACCCGCATGGAGCGAAATTCTCTGGGTCCTAGCATCCCCACTGCCTGCGAGAGAAGCATGGATGCACATCTGGAAAGGGCCTTAAGGATAGGGACACGGCTGACACCGTGTTCCCCGGGAGCAAGTCTGGGGAAGGAGCAGAACGCCTCCCCGGGAGAAGAGAAGGAGCCGTTGGCCTTGTTGTCGGGAAAGAGTCGCAAAGCAGGAGAGATTGCCCTGGGAAGAACAGTGGGACGGTGGCAAGACAAGCGTCACCCGCTCCCTGTGCGTAGAGACGGAAGCCTGGCTTTAGGAAGACACGAGGGGATGGCTAGGGCAGACGCGCATACTCTGCTCTGAGGAAGGAGTCTGGGCAGAAGGAAGGCCTGTTCTGTGTGCCTTTTGTCCCAAGGGGACAGCATCTCCAAGGCCACCTGTCCCTAGGCAAGATGTGGGCATGCCACCAGGCGCCATAACCTGAACTCGCAGATACAGCTCCCTGGAAGAAAGGGGAGCCAGATGACATCTTCCTCCAAGAGGTGGCAGCTTTGGGGGGGCAGGGGGTGTGTCGTGGAAGAAGAGGGGACAGTCCCCCACAGCTCCCCATCCCAGTGCTTGGGCGCTGTGCAGGGTACCTGTCGCTTCTCCTTTCCTATGTGGAAGGCGCTGGCCTAGACCCCAAGTCCGCCTGAACTCGGGAGCAAAAAGCCAAGCCTTACTACGCCAGAAGAAGGCAGTAGGCAGGGATTGTCATCCTAGACCACGCACGCTGCTGCAGGGTGGTGGCTGTGTCTGCGAGGTTCAGCCTGGCACGGTGATCCCAGGGTGCGACCATGGAGCCCGGGATAGCAAAGCCCAAGTGGAACCAGCTCTCCCGCAGATCTCCTTCCCTGACGCGACAGAGCAAACGCCCAAAGCCTTGCTGAGGAAGCAGCAGCGAAGTGCGGTTCAGGCCAAGCTGAAAAACTCTGCCAAAGCATAGCAGTCGCTGGGAAAAAAGAGTCGGTTCTCTGGGCTGCTGTTGCTGCTTGCTTGAGCCTAGTATTGGAAGCACGGTGGCAGAATCCCGCATAGAGCGAAAGCCTCTTTGCCTGGGCATCCCCTCTAGGAAAGCACAGCATTCTTGGGGAAAACAGAGTCGGTTCTGTGAGATGCAGATGCCGCTTGCCTGAACATGGTCTCCGAAGCACGCTGTAAGAAACCCGCATGGAGCGAAATCCTCTTGGCCCGGGCATACCCTGTACTTGAGAGCGAAGCGTGGTTGTGACTGTGGAAACAGTCTTAACGAAAGGTCATGAAACAGGAGAGCATGCATTGCAACAATAGCGGGCAGGTGGCAAGACAAGTGTCACCCTCTCCGTTTGCTTAGAAATCAGAGTCGGTTCTGCGGGCTGCTGCTCCTGCTTGCCTAGGCCAAGTCTCAAGGTAGGAGAAACCACCATACAGCGAAAGCCTCTGTGCCCACGCTCCTCCTCTGGGAAAGCACAGCATTCGTTGGGAAATCTGAGTCGCTTTGTGGGATGCTGTTGCTACTTGCCTGAGCTAGTCTGCGCACCACGGTGGAAGAAACCCGCATGGAGCGAAATTCTCTGGGTCCTAGCATCCCCACTGCCTGCGAGAGAAGCGTGGATGCACATCTGGAAAGGGCCTTAAGGATAGGGACACGGCTGACACCGTGTTCCCCGGGAGCAAGTCTGGGGAAGGAGCAGAACGCCACCCCGGGAGAAGAGAAGGAGCCGTTGGCCTTGTTGTCGGGAAAGAGTCGCAAAGCAGGAGAGATTGCCCTGGGAAGAACAGTGGGACGGTGGCAAGACAAGCGTCACCCGCTCCCTGTGCGTAGAGACGGAAGCCTGGCTTTAGGAAGACACGAGGGGATGGCTAGGGCAGACGCGCATACTCTGCTCTGAGGAAGGAGTCTGGGCAGAAGGAAGGCCTGTTCTGTGTGCCTTTTGTCCCAAGGGGACAGCATCTCCAAGGCCACCTGTCCCTAGGCAAGATGTGGGCATGCCACCAGGCGCCATAACCTGAACTCGCAGATACAGCTCCCTGGAAGAAAGGGGAGCCAGATGACATCTTCCTCCAAGAGGTGGCAGCTTTGGGGGAGGAAGGGAGTGTGTCGTGGAAGAAGAGGGGACAGTCCCCCACAGCTCCCAATCCCAGTGCACGGGCGCTGTGCAGGGTTCCTGTCGCTTCTCCGTTCCTATGTGGAAGGCGCTGGCCTAGTCCCCAAGTCCGCCTGAACTCGAGAGCAAAAAGCCAAGCCTTACTACGCCAGAAGAAGGCAGTTGGCAGGGATTGTCATCCTAGACCACGCACGCTGCTGCAGGGTGGTGGCTGTGTCTGCGAGGTTCAGCCTGGCACGGTGATCCCAGGGTGCGACCATGGAGCCCGGGATAGCAAAGCCCAAGTGGAACCAGCTCTCCCGCAGATCTCCTTCCCTGACGCGACAGAGCAAACGCCCAAAGCCTTGCTGAGGAAGCAGCAGCGAAGTGCGGTTCAGGCCAAGCTGAAAACCTCTGCCAAAGCATAGCAGTCGCTGGCTAAAAAGAGTCGGTTCTCTGGGCTGCTGTTGCTGCTTGCTTGAGCCTAGTATTGGCAGCACGGTGGCAGAATCCCGCATAGAGCGAAAGCCTCTTTGCCTGGGCATCCCCTCTAGGAAAGCACAGCATTCTTGGGGAAAACAGAGTCGGTTCTGTGCGATGCAGATGCCGCTTGCCTGAACATGGTCTCCGAAGCACGCTGTAAGAAACCCGCATGGAACGAAATCCTCTTGGCCCGGGCATCCCCTGTAATTGAGAGCGAAGAGTGGTTGTGACTGTGGAAACAGTCTTAACGAAAGGTCATGAAACAGGAGAGCATGCATTGCAACAATAGCGGGCAGGTGGCAAGACAAGTGTCACCCTCTCCGTTTCATTAGAAATCAGAGTCTGTTCTGCGGGCTGCTGCTCCTGCTTGCCTAGGCCAAGTCTCAAGGTGGGAGATACCACCCTACAGGGAAAGCCTCTTTGCCCAGGCTCCTCCTCTGGGAAAGCACAGCATTCGTTGGGAAATCTGAGTCGCTTTGTGGGATGCTGCTGCTGCTTGCCTGAGCTAGTCTGCGCAGCACGGTGGAAGAAACCCGCATGGAGCGAAATTCTCTTGGCCCTAGCATCGCCACTGCCTGCGAGAGAAGCGTGGATGCACATCTGGAAAGGGACTTAAGGATAGGGACAGGGCTGTCACCGTGATCTCCGGGAGCAAGTCTGGGGAAGGAGCAGAACGCCTCCCCGGGAGAAAGGAAGGAGCTGTTGGCCTTGTCCAGAAACAGTCGCAAAGCAGGAGAGCCTGCCCAGGGAAGAACAGCGGGACGGTGGCATGACAAGCGTCACCCGCTCCCAATGCGTATAGACGGAAGCCTGGCTTTAGGAAGACAGGAGGGGACGGCTAGGGCAGGCGCGCATACGCCACTCTGAGGAAGGAGTCTGGGCAGAAGGCAGGCCTGTTCTGTGTGCCTCTTGTCCCACGGGGAGAGCATCTCCGAGGCCACCTGTCCCTAGGGCAGACGTGGGCTTGCCACCAGGCGCCATAACCTGAACTCGCAGATACAGCTCCCTGGAAGAAAGGGCAGCCAGATACCATCTTCCTCCAAGAGGTGGCAGCGTTGGGGGTGGCAGCGGTGTGTCGGGGAAGAAGAGGGGACAGTCCCCCACTGCTCCCCATCCAAGTGCACGGGCGCTGTGGAGGGTTCCTGTCGCCTCTCCTTTCCTATTGCAAAGGCACTGGCGTAGTCCCCGAGTCTGCCTGAACTCCAGAGCAAAAAGCCAAGCCTTACTACGCCAGGAGATGGCAGTTGGCAGGGAGTGTCATCCTAGACCACGCAAGCTGCTGCAGGGTGGTGGCTGTTTCTGCAAGTTCAGACTGGCAGGGTGATCCCAGGGTGCGACCATTGAGCCCGGGACAAAAAAGCCCAAGAGGCACCAGCTCTCCCGCAGATCTCCTTCCCTGACGCGACAGAGCGAACGCCCAAAGCCTTGCTGAGGAAGCAGCAGCGAAGTGCGGTTCAGGCCAAGCTGAAAACCTCTGCGAAAGCATAGCAGTCGCTGGGAAAAAAGAGTCGGTTCTCTGGGCTGCTGTTGCTGCTTGCTTGAGCCTAGTATTGGCAGCACGGTGGCAGAATCCCGCATAGAGCGAAAGCCTCCTTGCCTGGGCATCCCCTCTAGGAAAGCACAGCATTCTTGGGGAAAACAGAGTCGGTTCTGTGCGATGCATATGTCGCTTGCCTGTACAGAGTCTCCGAAGCACGGTGAAAGAAACCCGCATGGAGCGAAATCCTCTTGGCCCGGGCATCCCCTCTACTTGAGAGAGAAGCGTGGTTGTGCCTGTGGAAACAGCCTTAACGAAAGGTCATGAAACAGGAGAGCATGCATTGCAACAATAGCGGACAGGTGGCAAGACAAGTGTCACCCTCTCCGTTTGCTTAGAAAGCAGAGTCGGTTCTGCGGGCTGCTGCTCCTGCTTGCCTAGGCCAAGTCTCAAGGTGGGAGAAATCACCATACAGCGAAAGCCTCTTTGCCCAGGCTCCTCCTCTGGGAAAGCACAGCATTCGTTGGGAAATCTGAGTCGCTTTGTGGGATGCTGTTGCTACTTGCCTGAGCTAGTCTGCGCACCACGGTGGAAGAAACCCGCATGGAGCGAAATTCTCTGGGTCCTAGCATCCCCACTGCCTGCGAGAGAAGCATGGATGCACATCTGGAAAGGGCCTTAAGGATAGGGACACGGCTGACACCGTGTTCCCCGGGAGCAAGTCTGGGGAAGGAGCAGAACGCCTCCCCGGGAGAAGAGAAGGAGCCGTTGGCCTTGTTGTCGGGAAAGAGTCGCAAAGCAGGAGAGATTGCCCTGGGAAGAACAGTGGGACGGTGGCAAGACAAGCGTCACCCGCTCCCTGTGCGTAGAGACGGAAGCCTGGCTTTAGGAAGACACGAGGGGATGGCTAGGGCAGACGCGCATACTCTGCTCTGAGGAAGGAGTCTGGGCAGAAGGAAGGCCTGTTCTGTGTGCCTTTTGTCCCAAGGGGACAGCATCTCCAAGGCCACCTGTCCCTAGGCAAGATGTGGGCATGCCACCAGGCGCCATAACCTGAACTCGCAGATACAGCTCCCTGGAAGAAAGGGGAGCCAGATGACATCTTCCTCCAAGAGGTGGCAGCTTTGGGGGGGCAGGGGGTGTGTCGTGGAAGAAGAGGGGACAGTCCCCCACAGCTCCCCATCCCAGTGCTTGGGCGCTGTGCAGGGTTCCTGTCGCTTCTCCTTTCCTATGTGGAAGGCGCTGGCCTAGTCCCCAAGTCCGCCTGAACTCGGGAGCAAAAAGCCAAGCCTTACTACGCCAGAAGAAGGCAGTAGGCAGGGATTGTCATCCTAGACCACGCACGCTGCTGCAGGGTGGTGGCTGTGTCTGCGAGGTTCAGCCTGGCACGGTGATCCCAGGGTGCGACCATGGAACCCGGGATAGCAAAGCCCAAGTGGAACCAGCTCTCCCGCAGATCTCCTTCCCTGACGCGACAGAGCAAACGCCCAAAGCCTTGCTGAGGAAGCAGCAGCGAAGTGCGGTTGAGTCCAAGCTGAAAACCTCTGCCAAAGCATAGCAGTCGCTGGGAAAAAAGAGTCGGTTCTCTGGGCTGCTGTTGCTGCTTGCTTGAGCCTAGTATTGGAAGCACGGTGGCAGAATCCCGCATAGAGCGAAAGCCTCTTTGCCTGGGCATCCCCTCTAGGAAAGCACAGCATTCTTGGGGAAAACAGAGTCGGTTCTGTGAGATGCAGATGCCGCTTGCCTGAACATGGTCTCCGAAGCACGCTGTAAGAAACCCGCATGGAGCGAAATCCTCTTGGCCCGGGCATCCCCTGTACTTGAGAGCGAAGCGTGGTTGTGACTGTGGAAACAGTCTTAACGAAAGGTCATGAAACAGGAGAGCATGCATTACAACAATAGCGGGCAGGTGGCAAGACAAGTGTCACCCTCTCCGTTTGCTTAGAAATCAGAGTCTGTTCTGCGGGCTGCTGCTCCTGCTTGCCTAGGCCAAGTCTCAAGGTGGGAGATACCACCCTACAGGGAAAGCCTCTTTGCCCAGGCTCCTCCTCTGGGAAAGCACAGCATTCGTTGGGAAATCTGAGTCACTTTGTGGGATGCTGCTGCTGCTTGCCTGAGCTAGTCTGCGCAGCACGGTGGAAGAAACCCGCATGGAGCGAAATTCTCTTGGCCCTAGCATCGCCACTGCCTGCGAGAGAAGCGTGGATGCACCTCTGGAAAGGGACTTAAGGATAGGGACACGGCTGTCACCGTGATCTCCGGGAGCAAGTCTGGGGAAGGAGCAGAACGCCTCCCCGGGAGAAGAGAAGGAGCTGTTGGCCTTGTCCAGAAACAGTCGCAAAGCAGGAGAGCCTGCCCTGGGAAGAACAGCGGGACGGTGGCATGACAAGCGTCACCCGCTCCCAATGCGTAGAGACGGAAGCCTGGCTTTAGGAAGACAGGAGGGGACGGCTAGGGCAGGCGCGCATACGCCACTCTGAGGAAGGAGTCTGGGCAGAAGGCAGGACTGTTCTGTGTGCCTCCTGTCCCAAGGGGAGAGCAGCTCCAAGGCCACCTGTCCCTAGGGCAGACGTGGGCTTGCCACCAGGCGCCATAACCTGAACTCGCAGATACAGCTCCCTGGAAGAAAGGGCAGCCAGATACCATCTTCCTCCAAGAGGTGGCAGCGTTGGGGGTGGCAGCGGTGTGTCGGGGAAGAAGAGGGACAGTCCCCCACTGCTCCCCATCCAAGTGCATGGGCGCTGTGGAGGGTTCCTGTCGCCTCTCCTTTCCTATTGCAAAGGCACTGGCGTAGTCCCCGAGTCTGCCTGAACTCCAGAGCAAAAAGCCAAGCCCTACTACGCCAGGAGATGGCAGTTGGCAGGGAGTGTCATCCTAGACCACGCAAGCTGCTGCATGGTGGTGGCTGTTTCTGCAAGTTCAGACTGGCAGGGTGATCCCAGGGTGCGACCATGGAGCCCGGGACAAAAAAGCCCAAGAGGCACCAGCTCTCCCGCAGATCTCCTTCCCTGACGCGACAGAGCGAACGCCCAAAGAGTTGCTGAGGAAGCAGCAGCGAAGTGCGGTTCAGGCAAAGCTGAAAACCTCTGCGAAAGCATAGCAGTCGCTGGGAAAAAAGAGTCGGTTCTCTGGGCTACTCTTGCTGCTTGCTTGAGCCTAGTATTGGCAGCACGGTGGCAGAATCCCGCATAGAGCGAAAGCCTCCTTGCCTGGGCATCCCCTCTAGGAAAGCACAGAATTCTTGGGGAAACAGAGTCGGTTCTGTGCGATGCATATGTCGCTTGCCTGTACAGAGTCTCCGAAGCACGGTGAAAGAAACCCGCATGGAGCGAAATCCTCTTGGCCCGGGCATCCCCTCTACTTGAGAGAGAAGCGTGGTTGTGCCTGTGGAAACAGCCTTAACGAAAGGTCATGAAACAGGAGAGCATGCATTGCAACAATAGCGGACAGGTGGCAAGACAAGTGTCACCCTCTCCGTTTGCTTAGAAATCAGAGTCGGTTCTGCGGGCTGCTGCTCCTGCTTGCCTAGGCCAAGTCTCAAGGTAGGAGAAACCACCATACAGCGAAAGCCTCTGTGCCCAGGCTCCTCCTCTGGGAAAGCACAGCATTCGTTGGGAAATCTGAGTCGCTTTGTGGGATGCTGTTGCTACTTGCCTGAGCTAGTCTGCGCACCACGGTGGAAGAAACCCGCATGGAGCGAAATTCTCTGGGTCCTAGCATCCCCACTGCCTGCGAGAGAAGCGTGGATGCACATCTGGAAAGGGCCTTAAGGATAGGGACACGGCTGACACCGTGTTCCCCGGGAGCAAGTCTGGGGAAGGAGCAGAACGCCTCCCCGGGAGAAGAGAAGGAGCCGTTGGCCTTGTTGTCGGGAAAGAGTCGCAAAGCAGGAGAGATTGCCCTGGGAAGAACAGTGGGACGGTGGCAAGACAAGCGTCACCCGCTCCCTGTGCGTAGAGACGGAAGCCTGGCTTTAGGAAGACACGAGGGGATGGCTAGGGCAGACGCGCATACTCTGCTCTGAGGAAGGAGTCTGGGCAGAAGGAAGGCCTGTTCTGTGTGCCTTTTGTCCCAAGGGGACAGCATCTCCAAGGCCACCTGTCCCTAGGCAAGATGTGGGCATGCCACCAGGCGCCATAACCTGAACTCGCAGATACAGCTCCCTGGAAGAAAGGGCAGCCAGATGACATCTTCCTCCAAGAGGTGGCAGCTTTGGGGGAGGAAGGGGGTGTGTCGTGGAAGAAGAGGGGACAGTCCCCCACAGCTCCCCATCCCAGTGCACGGGCGCTGTGCAGGGTTCCTGTCGCTTCTCCTTTCCTATGTGGAAGGCGCTGGCCTAGTCCCCAAGTCCGCCTGAACTCGAGAGCAAAAAGCCAAGCCTTACTACGCCAGAAGAAGGCAGTTGGCAGGGATTGTCATCCTAGACCACGCACGCTGCTGCAGGGTGGTGGCTGTGTCTGCGAGGTTCAGCCTGGCACGGTGATCCCAGGGTGCGACCATGGAGCCCGGGATAGCAAAGCCCAAGTGGAACCAGCTCTCCCGCAGATCTCCTTCCCTGACGCGACAGAGCAAACGCCCAAAGCCTTGCTGAGGAAGCAGCAGCGAAGTGCGGTTCAGGCCAAGCTGAAAACCTCTGCCAAAGCATAGCAGTCGCTGGGAAAAAAGAGTCGGTTCTCTGGGCTGCTGTTGCTGCTTGCTTGAGCCTAGTATTGGCAGCACGGTGGCAGAATCCCGCATAGAGCGAAAGCCTCTTTGCCTGGGCATCCCCTCTAGGAAAGCACAGCATTCTTGGGGAAAACAGAGTCGGTTCTGTGCGATGCAGATGCCGCTTGCCTGAACATGGTCTCCGAAGCACGCTGTAAGAAACCCGCATGGAGCGAAATCCTCTTGGCCCGGGCATCCCCTGTACTTGAGAGCGAAGCGTGGTTGTGACTGTGGAAACAGTCTTAACGAAAGGTCATGAAACAGGAGAGCATG
Organism: Neogale vison; assembly: GCF_020171115.1. Lineage (NCBI taxonomy): Eukaryota > Metazoa > Chordata > Mammalia > Carnivora > Mustelidae > Neogale > Neogale vison. The sequence goes on from NW_025334865.1 coordinate 3,371,705, forward strand.
CATTGCAACAATAGCGGGCAGGTGGCAAGACAAGTGTCACCCTCTCCGTTTGCTTAGAAATCAGAGTCTGTTCTGCGGGCTGCTGCTCCTGCTTGCCTAGGCCAAGTCTCAAGGTGGGAGATACCACCCTACAGGGAAAGCCTCTTTGCCCAGGCTCCTCCTCTGGGAAAGCACAGCATTCTTGGGAAATCTGAGTCGCTTTGTGGGATGCTGCTGCTGCTTGCCTGAGCTAGTCTGCGCAGCACGGTGGAAGAAACCCGCATGGAGCGAAATTCTCTTGGCCCTAGCATCGCCACTGCCTGCGAGAGAAGCGTGGATGCACCTCTGGAAAGGGACTTAAGGATAGGGACAGGGCTGTCACCGTGATCTCCGGGAGCAAGTCTGGGGAAGGAGCAGAACGCCTCCCCGGGAGAAAGGAAGGAGCTGTTGGCCTTGTCCAGAAACAGTCGCAAAGCAGGAGAGCCTGCCCAGGGAAGAACAGCGGGACGGTGGCATGACAAGCGTCACCCGCTCCCAATGCGTATAGACGGAAGCCTGGCTTTAGGAAGACAGGAGGGGACGGCTAGGGCAGGCGCGCATACGCCACTCTGAGGAAGGAGTCTGGGCAGAAGGCAGGCCTGTTCTGTGTGCCTCTTGTCCCACGGGGAGAGCATCTCCGAGGCCACCTGTCCCTAGGGCAGACGTGGGCTTGCCACCAGGCGCCATAACCTGAACTCGCAGATACAGCTCCCTGGAAGAAAGGGCAGCCAGATACCATCTTCCTCTTAGAGGTGGCAGCGTTGGGGGTGGCAGCGGTGTGTCGGGGAAGAAGAGGGGACAGTCCCCCACTGCTCCCCATCCAACTGCACGGGCGCTGTGGAGGGTTCCTGTCGCCTCTCCTTTCCTATTGCAAAGGCACTGGCGTAGTCCCCGAGTCCGCCTGAACTCCAGAGCAAAAAGCCAAGCCTTACTACGCCAGGAGATGGCAGTTGGCAGGGAGTGTCATCCTAGACCACGCAAGCTGCTGCAGGGTGGTGGCTGTTTCTGCAAGTTCAGACTGGCAGGGTGATCCCAGGGTGCGACCATTGAGCCCGGGACAAAAAAGCCCATGAGGCACCAGCTCTCCCGCAGATCTCCTTCCCTGACGCGACAGAGCAAAAGCCCAAAGCCTTGATGAGGAAGCAGCAGCGAAGTGAGGTTCAGGCCAAGCTGAAAACCTCTGCCAAAGCATAGCAGTCGCTGGGAAAAAAGAGTCGGTTCTCTGGGCTACTGTTGCTGCTTGCTTGAGCCTAGTATTGGCAGCACGGTGGCAGAATCCCGCATAGAGCGAAAGCCTCCTTGCCTGGGCATCCCCTCTAGGAAAGCACAGCATTCTTGGGGAAAACAGAGTCGGTTCTGTGCGATGCATATGTCGCTTGCCTGTACAGAGTCTCCGAAGCACGGTGAAAGAAACCCGCATGGAGCGAAATCCTCTTGGCCCGGGCATCCCCTGTAATTGAGAGCGAAGCGTGGTTGTGACTGTGGAAACAGCCTTAACGAAAGGTCATGAAACAGGAGAGCATGCATTGCAACAATAGCGGACAGGTGGCAAGACAAGTGTCACCCTCTCCGTTTGCTTAGAAATCAGAGTCGGTTCTGCGGGCTGCTGCTCCTGCTTGCCTAGGCCAAGTCTCAAGGTGGGAGAAACCACCATACAGCGAAAGCCTCTTTGCCCAGGCTCCTCCTCTGGGAAAGCACAGCATTCGTTGGGAAATCTGAGTCGCTTTGTGGGATGCTGTTGCTACTTGCCTGAGCTAGTCTGCGCAGCACGGTGGAAGAAACCCGCATGGAGCGAAATTCTCTGGGTCCTAGCATCCCCACTGCCTGCGAGAGAAGCGTGGATGCACATCTGGAAAGGGCCTTAAGGATAGGGACACGGCTGACACCGTGTTCCCCGGGAGCAAGTCTGGGGAAGGAGCAGAACGCCTCCCCGGGAGAAGAGAAGGAGCCGTTGGCCTTGTTGTCGGGAAACAGTCGCAAAGCAGGAGAGATTGCCCTGGGAAGAACAGTGGGACGGTGGCAAGACAAGCGTCACCCGCTCCCTGTGCGTAGAGACGGAAGCCTGGCTTTAGGAAGACACGAGGGGATGGCTAGGGCAGACGCGCATACTCTGCTCTGAGGAAGGAGTCTGGGCAGAAGGAAGGCCTGTTCTGTGTGCCTTTTGTCCCAAGGGGACAGCATCTCCAAGGCCACCTGTCCCTAGGCAAGATGTGGGCATGCCACCAGGCGCCATAACCTGAACTCGCAGATACAGCTCCCTGGAAGAAAGGGGAGCCAGATGACATCTTCCTCCAAGAGGTGGCAGCGTTGGGGGAGGAAGGGGGTGTGTCGTGGAAGAAGAGGGGACAGTCCCCCACAGCTCCCCATCCCAGTGCACGGGCGCTGTGCAGGGTTCCTGTCGCTTCTCCTTTCCTATGTGGAAGGCGCTGGCCTAGTCCCCAAGTCCGCCTGAAATCGAGAGCAAAAAGCCAAGCCTTACTACGCCAGAAGAAGGCAGTTGGCAGGGATTGTCATCCTAGACCACGCACGCTGCTGCAGGGTGGTGGCTGTGTCTGCGAGGTTCAGCCTGGCACGGTGATCCCAGGGTGCGACCATGGAGCCCGGGATAGCAAAGCCCAAGTGGAACCAGCTCTCCCGCAGATCTCCTTCCCTGACGCGACAGAGCAAACGCCCAAAGCCTTGCTGAGGAAGCAGCAGCGAAGTGCGGTTCAGGCCAAGCTGAAAACCTCTGCCAAAGCATAGCAGTCGCTGGGAAAAAAGAGTCGGTTCTCTGGGCTGCGGTTGCTGCTTGCTTGAGCCTAGTATTGGCAGCACGGTGGCAGAATCCCGCATAGAGCGAAAGCCTCTTTGCCTGGGCATCCCCTCTAGGAAAGCACAGCATTCTTGGGGAAAACAGAGTCGGTTCTGTGCGATGCAGATGCCGCTTGCCTGAACATGGTCTCCGAAGCACGCTGTAAGAAACCCGCATGGAACGAAATCCTCTTGGCCCGGGCATCCCCTGTAATTGAGAGCGAAGAGTGGTTGCGACTGTGGAAACAGTCTTAACGAAAGGTCATGAAACAGGAGAGCATGCATTGCAACAATAGCGGGCAGGTGGCAAGACAAGTGTCACCCTCTCCGTTTCATTAGAAATCAGAGTCTGTTCTGCGGGCTGCTGCTCCTGCTTGCCTAGGCCAAGTCTCAAGGTGGGAGATACCACCCTACAGGGAAAGCCTCTTTGCCCAGGCTCCTCCTCTGGGAAAGCACAGCATTCGTTGGGAAATCTGAGTCGCTTTGTGGGATGCTGCTGCTGCTTGCCTGAGCTAGTCTGCGCAGCACGGTGGAAGAAACCCGCATGGAGCGAAATTCTCTTGGCCCTAGCATCGCCACTGCCTGCGAGAGAAGCGTGGATGCACATCTGGAAAGGGACTTAAGGATAGGGACAGGGCTGTCACCGTGATCTCCGGGAGCAAGTCTGGGGAAGGAGCAGAACGCCTCCCCGGGAGAAAGGAAGGAGCTGTTGGCCTTGTCCAGAAACAGTCGCAAAGCAGGAGAGCCTGCCCAGGGAAGAACAGCGGGACGGTGGCATGACAAGCGTCACCCGCTCCCAATGCGTATAGACGGAAGCCTGGCTTTAGGAAGACAGGAGGGGACGGCTAGGGCAGGCGCGCATACGCCACTCTGAGGAAGGAGTCTGGGCAGAAGGCAGGCCTGTTCTGTGTGCCTCTTGTCCCACGGGGAGAGCATCTCCGAGGCCACCTGTCCCTAGGGCAGACGTGGGCTTGCCACCAGGCGCCATAACCTGAACTCGCAGATACAGCTCCCTGGAAGAAAGGGCAGCCAGATACCATCTTCCTCCAAGAGGTGGCAGCGTTGGGGGTGGCAGCGGTGTGTCGGGGAAGAAGAGGGGACAGTCCCCCACTGCTCCCCATCCAAGTGCACGGGCGCTGTGGAGGGTTCCTGTCGCCTCTCCTTTCCTATTGCAAAGGCACTGGCGTAGTCCCCGAGTCCGCCTGAACCTCAGAGCAAAAAGCCAAGCCTTACTACGCCAGGAGATGGCAGTTGGCAGGGAGTGTCATCCTAGACCACGCAAGCTGCTGCAGGGTGGTGGCTGTTTCTGCAAGTTCAGACTGGCAGGGTGATCCCAGGGTGCGACCATGGAGCCCGGGACAAAAAAGCCCAAGAGGCACCAGCTCTCCCGCAGATCTCCTTCCCTGACGCGACAGAGCGAACGCCCAAAGCCTTGCTGAGGAAGCAGCAGCGAAGTGCGGTTCAGGCCAAGCTGAAAACCTCTGCGAAAGCATAGCAGTCGCTGGGAAAAAAGAGTCGGTTCTCTGGGCTACTGTTGCTGCTTGCTTGAGCCTAGTATTGGCAGCACGGTGGCAGAATCCCGCATAGAGCGAAAGCCTCCTTGCCTGGGCATCCCCTCTAGGAAAGCACAGCATTCTTGGGGAAAACAGAGTCGGTTCTGTGCGATGCATATGTCGCTTGCCTGTACAGAGTCTCCGAAGCACGGTGAAAGAAACCCGCATGGAGCGAAATCCTCTTGGCCCGGGCATCCCCTCTACTTGAGAGAGAAGCGTGGTTGTGCCTGTGGAAACAGCCTTAACGAAAGGTCATGAAACAGGAGAGCATGCATTGCAACAATAGCGGACAGGTGGCAAGACAAGTGTCACCCTCTCCGTTTGCTTAGAAAGCAGAGTCGGTTCTGCGGGCTGCTGCTCCTGCTTGCCTAGGCCAAGTCTCAAGGTGGGAGAAATCACCATACAGCGAAAGCCTCTTTGCCCAGGCTCCTCCTCTGGGAAAGCACAGCATTCGTTGGGAAATCTGAGTCGCTTTGTGGGATGCTGTTGCTACTTGCCTGAGCTAGTCTGCGCACCACGGTGGAAGAAACCCGCATGGAGCGAAATTCTCTGGGTCCTAGCATCCCCACTGCCTGCGAGAGAAGCATGGATGCACATCTGGAAAGGGCCTTAAGGATAGGGACACGGCTGACACCGTGTTCCCCGGGAGCAAGTCTGGGGAAGGAGCAGAACGCCTCCCCGGGAGAAGAGAAGGAGCCGTTGGCCTTGTTGTCGGGAAAGAGTCGCAAAGCAGGAGAGATTGCCCTGGGAAGAACAGTGGGACGGTGGCAAGACAAGCGTCACCCGCTCCCTGTGCGTAGAGACGGAAGCCTGGCTTTAGGAAGACACGAGGGGATGGCTAGGGCAGACGCGCATACTCTGCTCTGAGGAAGGAGTCTGGGCAGAAGGAAGGCCTGTTCTGTGTGCCTTTTGTCCCAAGGGGACAGCATCTCCAAGGCCACCTGTCCCTAGGCAAGATGTGGGCATGCCACCAGGCGCCATAACCTGAACTCGCAGATACAGCTCCCTGGAAGAAAGGGGAGCCAGATGACATCTTCCTCCAAGAGGTGGCAGCTTTGGGGGGGCAGGGGGTGTGTCGTGGAAGAAGAGGGGACAGTCCCCCACAGCTCCCCATCCCAGTGCTTGGGCGCTGTGCAGGGTACCTGTCGCTTCTCCTTTCCTATGTGGAAGGCGCTGGCCTAGACCCCAAGTCCGCCTGAACTCGGGAGCAAAAAGCCAAGCCTTACTACGCCAGAAGAAGGCAGTAGGCAGGGATTGTCATTCTAGACCACGCACGCTGCTGCAGGGTGGTGGCTGTGTCTGCGAGGTTCAGCCTGGCACGGTGATCCCAGGGTGCGACCATGGAGCCCGGGATAGCAAAGCCCAAGTGGAACCAGCTCTCCCGCAGATCTCCTTCCCTGACGCGACAGAGCAAACGCCCAAAGCCTTGCTGAGGAAGCAGCAGCGAAGTGCGGTTCAGGCCAAGCTGAAAAACTCTGCCAAAGCATAGCAGTCGCTGGGAAAAAAGAGTCGGTTCTCTGGGCTGCTGTTGCTGCTTGCTTGAGCCTAGTATTGGAAGCACGGTGGCAGAATCCCGCATAGAGCGAAAGCCTCTTTGCCTGGGCATCCCCTCTAGGAAAGCACAGCATTCTTGGGGAAAACAGAGTCGGTTCTGTGAGATGCAGATGCCGCTTGCCTGAACATGGTCTCCGAAGCACGCTGTAAGAAACCCGCATGGAGCGAAATCCTCTTGGCCCGGGCATACCCTGTACTTGAGAGCGAAGCGTGGTTGTGACTGTGGAAACAGTCTTAACGAAAGGTCATGAAACAGGAGAGCATGCATTGCAACAATAGCGGGCAGGTGGCAAGACAAGTGTCACCCTCTCCGTTTGCTTAGAAATCAGAGTCGGTTCTGCGGGCTGCTGCTCCTGCTTGCCTAGGCCAAGTCTCAAGGTAGGAGAAACCACCATACAGCGAAAGCCTCTGTGCCCACGCTCCTCCTCTGGGAAAGCACAGCATTCGTTGGGAAATCTGAGTCGCTTTGTGGGATGCTGTTGCTACTTGCCTGAGCTAGTCTGCGCACCACGGTGGAAGAAACCCGCATGGAGCGAAATTCTCTGGGTCCTAGCATCCCCACTGCCTGCGAGAGAAGCGTGGATGCACATCTGGAAAGGGCCTTAAGGATAGGGACACGGCTGACACCGTGTTCCCCGGGAGCAAGTCTGGGGAAGGAGCAGAACGCCACCCCGGGAGAAGAGAAGGAGCCGTTGGCCTTGTTGTCGGGAAAGAGTCGCAAAGCAGGAGAGATTGCCCTGGGAAGAACAGTGGGACGGTGGCAAGACAAGCGTCACCCGCTCCCTGTGCGTAGAGACGGAAGCCTGGCTTTAGGAAGACACGAGGGGATGGCTAGGGCAGACGCGCATACTCTGCTCTGAGGAAGGAGTCTGGGCAGAAGGAAGGCCTGTTCTGTGTGCCTTTTGTCCCAAGGGGACAGCATCTCCAAGGCCACCTGTCCCTAGGCAAGATGTGGGCATGCCACCAGGCGCCATAACCTGAACTCGCAGATACAGCTCCCTGGAAGAAAGGGGAGCCAGATGACATCTTCCTCCAAGAGGTGGCAGCTTTGGGGGAGGAAGGGAGTGTGTCGTGGAAGAAGAGGGGACAGTCCCCCACAGCTCCCAATCCCAGTGCACGGGCGCTGTGCAGGGTTCCTGTCGCTTCTCCGTTCCTATGTGGAAGGCGCTGGCCTAGTCCCCAAGTCCGCCTGAACTCGAGAGCAAAAAGCCAAGCCTTACTACGCCAGAAGAAGGCAGTTGGCAGGGATTGTCATCCTAGACCACGCACGCTGCTGCAGGGTGGTGGCTGTGTCTGCGAGGTTCAGCCTGGCACGGTGATCCCAGGGTGCGACCATGGAGCCCGGGATAGCAAAGCCCAAGTGGAACCAGCTCTCCCGCAGATCTCCTTCCCTGACGCGACAGAGCAAACGCCCAAAGCCTTGCTGAGGAAGCAGCAGCGAAGTGCGGTTCAGGCCAAGCTGAAAACCTCTGCCAAAGCATAGCAGTCGCTGGCTAAAAAGAGTCGGTTCTCTGGGCTGCTGTTGCTGCTTGCTTGAGCCTAGTATTGGCAGCACGGTGGCAGAATCCCGCATAGAGCGAAAGCCTCTTTGCCTGGGCATCCCCTCTAGGAAAGCACAGCATTCTTGGGGAAAACAGAGTCGGTTCTGTGCGATGCAGATGCCGCTTGCCTGAACATGGTCTCCGAAGCACGCTGTAAGAAACCCGCATGGAACGAAATCCTCTTGGCCCGGGCATCCCCTGTAATTGAGAGCGAAGAGTGGTTGTGACTGTGGAAACAGTCTTAACGAAAGGTCATGAAACAGGAGAGCATGCATTGCAACAATAGCGGGCAGGTGGCAAGACAAGTGTCACCCTCTCCGTTTCATTAGAAATCAGAGTCTGTTCTGCGGGCTGCTGCTCCTGCTTGCCTAGGCCAAGTCTCAAGGTGGGAGATACCACCCTACAGGGAAAGCCTCTTTGCCCAGGCTCCTCCTCTGGGAAAGCACAGCATTCGTTGGGAAATCTGAGTCGCTTTGTGGGATGCTGCTGCTGCTTGCCTGAGCTAGTCTGCGCAGCACGGTGGAAGAAACCCGCATGGAGCGAAATTCTCTTGGCCCTAGCATCGCCACTGCCTGCGAGAGAAGCGTGGATGCACATCTGGAAAGGGACTTAAGGATAGGGACAGGGCTGTCACCGTGATCTCCGGGAGCAAGTCTGGGGAAGGAGCAGAACGCCTCCCCGGGAGAAAGGAAGGAGCTGTTGGCCTTGTCCAGAAACAGTCGCAAAGCAGGAGAGCCTGCCCAGGGAAGAACAGCGGGACGGTGGCATGACAAGCGTCACCCGCTCCCAATGCGTATAGACGGAAGCCTGGCTTTAGGAAGACAGGAGGGGACGGCTAGGGCAGGCGCGCATACGCCACTCTGAGGAAGGAGTCTGGGCAGAAGGCAGGCCTGTTCTGTGTGCCTCTTGTCCCACGGGGAGAGCATCTCCGAGGCCACCTGTCCCTAGGGCAGACGTGGGCTTGCCACCAGGCGCCATAACCTGAACTCGCAGATACAGCTCCCTGGAAGAAAGGGCAGCCAGATACCATCTTCCTCCAAGAGGTGGCAGCGTTGGGGGTGGCAGCGGTGTGTCGGGGAAGAAGAGGGGACAGTCCCCCACTGCTCCCCATCCAAGTGCACGGGCGCTGTGGAGGGTTCCTGTCGCCTCTCCTTTCCTATTGCAAAGGCACTGGCGTAGTCCCCGAGTCTGCCTGAACTCCAGAGCAAAAAGCCAAGCCTTACTACGCCAGGAGATGGCAGTTGGCAGGGAGTGTCATCCTAGACCACGCAAGCTGCTGCAGGGTGGTGGCTGTTTCTGCAAGTTCAGACTGGCAGGGTGATCCCAGGGTGCGACCATTGAGCCCGGGACAAAAAAGCCCAAGAGGCACCAGCTCTCCCGCAGATCTCCTTCCCTGACGCGACAGAGCGAACGCCCAAAGCCTTGCTGAGGAAGCAGCAGCGAAGTGCGGTTCAGGCCAAGCTGAAAACCTCTGCGAAAGCATAGCAGTCGCTGGGAAAAAAGAGTCGGTTCTCTGGGCTGCTGTTGCTGCTTGCTTGAGCCTAGTATTGGCAGCACGGTGGCAGAATCCCGCATAGAGCGAAAGCCTCCTTGCCTGGGCATCCCCTCTAGGAAAGCACAGCATTCTTGGGGAAAACAGAGTCGGTTCTGTGCGATGCATATGTCGCTTGCCTGTACAGAGTCTCCGAAGCACGGTGAAAGAAACCCGCATGGAGCGAAATCCTCTTGGCCCGGGCATCCCCTCTACTTGAGAGAGAAGCGTGGTTGTGCCTGTGGAAACAGCCTTAACGAAAGGTCATGAAACAGGAGAGCATGCATTGCAACAATAGCGGACAGGTGGCAAGACAAGTGTCACCCTCTCCGTTTGCTTAGAAAGCAGAGTCGGTTCTGCGGGCTGCTGCTCCTGCTTGCCTAGGCCAAGTCTCAAGGTGGGAGAAATCACCATACAGCGAAAGCCTCTTTGCCCAGGCTCCTCCTCTGGGAAAGCACAGCATTCGTTGGGAAATCTGAGTCGCTTTGTGGGATGCTGTTGCTACTTGCCTGAGCTAGTCTGCGCACCACGGTGGAAGAAACCCGCATGGAGCGAAATTCTCTGGGTCCTAGCATCCCCACTGCCTGCGAGAGAAGCATGGATGCACATCTGGAAAGGGCCTTAAGGATAGGGACACGGCTGACACCGTGTTCCCCGGGAGCAAGTCTGGGGAAGGAGCAGAACGCCTCCCCGGGAGAAGAGAAGGAGCCGTTGGCCTTGTTGTCGGGAAAGAGTCGCAAAGCAGGAGAGATTGCCCTGGGAAGAACAGTGGGACGGTGGCAAGACAAGCGTCACCCGCTCCCTGTGCGTAGAGACGGAAGCCTGGCTTTAGGAAGACACGAGGGGATGGCTAGGGCAGACGCGCATACTCTGCTCTGAGGAAGGAGTCTGGGCAGAAGGAAGGCCTGTTCTGTGTGCCTTTTGTCCCAAGGGGACAGCATCTCCAAGGCCACCTGTCCCTAGGCAAGATGTGGGCATGCCACCAGGCGCCATAACCTGAACTCGCAGATACAGCTCCCTGGAAGAAAGGGGAGCCAGATGACATCTTCCTCCAAGAGGTGGCAGCTTTGGGGGGGCAGGGGGTGTGTCGTGGAAGAAGAGGGGACAGTCCCCCACAGCTCCCCATCCCAGTGCTTGGGCGCTGTGCAGGGTTCCTGTCGCTTCTCCTTTCCTATGTGGAAGGCGCTGGCCTAGTCCCCAAGTCCGCCTGAACTCGGGAGCAAAAAGCCAAGCCTTACTACGCCAGAAGAAGGCAGTAGGCAGGGATTGTCATCCTAGACCACGCACGCTGCTGCAGGGTGGTGGCTGTGTCTGCGAGGTTCAGCCTGGCACGGTGATCCCAGGGTGCGACCATGGAACCCGGGATAGCAAAGCCCAAGTGGAACCAGCTCTCCCGCAGATCTCCTTCCCTGACGCGACAGAGCAAACGCCCAAAGCCTTGCTGAGGAAGCAGCAGCGAAGTGCGGTTGAGTCCAAGCTGAAAACCTCTGCCAAAGCATAGCAGTCGCTGGGAAAAAAGAGTCGGTTCTCTGGGCTGCTGTTGCTGCTTGCTTGAGCCTAGTATTGGAAGCACGGTGGCAGAATCCCGCATAGAGCGAAAGCCTCTTTGCCTGGGCATCCCCTCTAGGAAAGCACAGCATTCTTGGGGAAAACAGAGTCGGTTCTGTGAGATGCAGATGCCGCTTGCCTGAACATGGTCTCCGAAGCACGCTGTAAGAAACCCGCATGGAGCGAAATCCTCTTGGCCCGGGCATCCCCTGTACTTGAGAGCGAAGCGTGGTTGTGACTGTGGAAACAGTCTTAACGAAAGGTCATGAAACAGGAGAGCATGCATTACAACAATAGCGGGCAGGTGGCAAGACAAGTGTCACCCTCTCCGTTTGCTTAGAAATCAGAGTCTGTTCTGCGGGCTGCTGCTCCTGCTTGCCTAGGCCAAGTCTCAAGGTGGGAGATACCACCCTACAGGGAAAGCCTCTTTGCCCAGGCTCCTCCTCTGGGAAAGCACAGCATTCGTTGGGAAATCTGAGTCACTTTGTGGGATGCTGCTGCTGCTTGCCTGAGCTAGTCTGCGCAGCACGGTGGAAGAAACCCGCATGGAGCGAAATTCTCTTGGCCCTAGCATCGCCACTGCCTGCGAGAGAAGCGTGGATGCACCTCTGGAAAGGGACTTAAGGATAGGGACACGGCTGTCACCGTGATCTCCGGGAGCAAGTCTGGGGAAGGAGCAGAACGCCTCCCCGGGAGAAGAGAAGGAGCTGTTGGCCTTGTCCAGAAACAGTCGCAAAGCAGGAGAGCCTGCCCTGGGAAGAACAGCGGGACGGTGGCATGACAAGCGTCACCCGCTCCCAATGCGTAGAGACGGAAGCCTGGCTTTAGGAAGACAGGAGGGGACGGCTAGGGCAGGCGCGCATACGCCACTCTGAGGAAGGAGTCTGGGCAGAAGGCAGGACTGTTCTGTGTGCCTCCTGTCCCAAGGGGAGAGCAGCTCCAAGGCCACCTGTCCCTAGGGCAGACGTGGGCTTGCCACCAGGCGCCATAACCTGAACTCGCAGATACAGCTCCCTGGAAGAAAGGGCAGCCAGATACCATCTTCCTCCAAGAGGTGGCAGCGTTGGGGGTGGCAGCGGTGTGTCGGGGAAGAAGAGGGACAGTCCCCCACTGCTCCCCATCCAAGTGCATGGGCGCTGTGGAGGGTTCCTGTCGCCTCTCCTTTCCTATTGCAAAGGCACTGGCGTAGTCCCCGAGTCTGCCTGAACTCCAGAGCAAAAAGCCAAGCCCTACTACGCCAGGAGATGGCAGTTGGCAGGGAGTGTCATCCTAGATCACGCAAGCTGCTGCATGGTGGTGGCTGTTTCTGCAAGTTCAGACTGGCAGGGTGATCCCAGGGTGCGACCATGGAGCCCGGGACAAAAAAGCCCAAGAGGCACCAGCTCTCCCGCAGATCTCCTTCCCTGACGCGACAGAGCGAACGCCCAAAGAGTTGCTGAGGAAGCAGCAGCGAAGTGCGGTTCAGGCAAAGCTGAAAACCTCTGCGAAAGCATAGCAGTCGCTGGGAAAAAAGAGTCGGTTCTCTGGGCTACTCTTGCTGCTTGCTTGAGCCTAGTATTGGCAGCACGGTGGCAGAATCCCGCATAGAGCGAAAGCCTCCTTGCCTGGGCATCCCCTCTAGGAAAGCACAGAATTCTTGGGGAAACAGATTCGGTTCTGTGCGATGCATATGTCGCTTGCCTGTACAGAGTCTCCGAAGCACGGTGAAAGAAACCCGCATGGAGCGAAATCCTCTTGGCCCGGGCATCCCCTCTACTTGAGAGAGAAGCGTGGTTGTGCCTGTGGAAACAGCCTTAACGAAAGGTCATGAAACAGGAGAGCATGCATTGCAACAATAGCGGACAGGTGGCAAGACAAGTGTCACCCTCTCCGTTTGCTTAGAAATCAGAGTCGGTTCTGCGGGCTGCTGCTCCTGCTTGCCTAGGCCAAGTCTCAAGGTAGGAGAAACCACCATACAGCGAAAGCCTCTGTGCCCAGGCTCCTCCTCTGGGAAAGCACAGCATTCGTTGGGAAATCTGAGTCGCTTTGTGGGATGCTGTTGCTACTTGCCTGAGCTAGTCTGCGCACCACGGTGGAAGAAACCCGCATGGAGCGAAATTCTCTGGGTCCTAGCATCCCCACTGCCTGCGAGAGAAGCGTGGATGCACATCTGGAAAGGGCCTTAAGGATAGGGACACGGCTGACACCGTGTTCCCCGGGAGCAAGTCTGGGGAAGGAGCAGAACGCCTCCCCGGGAGAAGAGAAGGAGCCGTTGGCCTTGTTGTCGGGAAAGAGTCGCAAAGCAGGAGAGATTGCCCTGGGAAGAACAGTGGGACGGTGGCAAGACAAGCGTCACCCGCTCCCTGTGCGTAGAGACGGAAGCCTGGCTTTAGGAAGACACGAGGGGATGGCTAGGGCAGACGCGCATACTCTGCTCTGAGGAAGGAGTCTGGGCAGAAGGAAGGCCTGTTCTGTGTGCCTTTTGTCCCAAGGGGACAGCATCTCCAAGGCCACCTGTCCCTAGGCAAGATGTGGGCATGCCACCAGGCGCCATAACCTGAACTCGCAGATACAGCTCCCTGGAAGAAAGGGCAGCCAGATGACATCTTCCTCCAAGAGGTGGCAGCTTTGGGGGAGGAAGGGGGTGTGTCGTGGAAGAAGAGGGGACAGTCCCCCACAGCTCCCCATCCCAGTGCACGGGCGCTGTGCAGGGTTCCTGTCGCTTCTCCTTTCCTATGTGGAAGGCGCTGGCCTAGTCCCCAAGTCCGCCTGAACTCGAGAGCAAAAAGCCAAGCCTTACTACGCCAGAAGAAGGCAGTTGGCAGGGATTGTCATCCTAGACCACGCACGCTGCTGCAGGGTGGTGGCTGTGTCTGCGAGGTTCAGCCTGGCACGGTGATCCCAGGGTGCGACCATGGAGCCCGGGATAGCAAAGCCCAAGTGGAACCAGCTCTCCCGCAGATCTCCTTCCCTGACGCGACAGAGCAAACGCCCAAAGCCTTGCTGAGGAAGCAGCAGCGAAGTGCGGTTCAGGCCAAGCTGAAAACCTCTGCCAAAGCATAGCAGTCGCTGGGAAAAAAGAGTCGGTTCTCTGGGCTGCTGTTGCTGCTTGCTTGAGCCTAGTATTGGCAGCACGGTGGCAGAATCCCGCATAGAGCGAAAGCCTCTTTGCCTGGGCATCCCCTCTAGGAAAGCACAGCATTCTTGGGGAAAACAGAGTCGGTTCTGTGCGATGCAGATGCCGCTTGCCTGAACATGGTCTCCGAAGCACGCTGTAAGAAACCCGCATGGAGCGAAATCCTCTTGGCCCGGGCATCCCCTGTACTTGAGAGCGAAGCGTGGTTGTGACTGTGGAAACAGTCTTAACGAAAGGTCATGAAACAGGAGAGCATGCATTGCAACAATAGCGGGCAGGTGGCAAGACAAGTGTCACCCTCTCCGTTTGCTTAGAAATCAGAGTCTGTTCTGCGGGCTGCTGCTCCTGCTTGCCTAGGCCAAGTCTCAAGGTGGGAGATACCACCCTACAGGGAAAGCCTCTTTGCCCAGGCTCCTCCTCTGGGAAAGCACAGCATTCTTGGGAAATCTGAGTCGCTTTGTGGGATGCTGCTGCTGCTTGCCTGAGCTAGTCTGCGCAGCACGGTGGAAGAAACCCGCATGGAGCGAAATTCTCTTGGCCCTAGCATCGCCACTGCCTGCGAGAGAAGCGTGGATGCACCTCTGGAAAGGGACTTAAGGATAGGGACAGGGCTGTCACCGTGATCTCCGGGAGCAAGTCTGGGGAAGGAGCAGAACGCCTCCCCGGGAGAAAGGAAGGAGCTGTTGGCCTTGTCCAGAAACAGTCGCAAAGCAGGAGAGCCTGCCCAGGGAAGAACAGCGGGACGGTGGCATGACAAGCGTCACCCGCTCCCAATGCGTATAGACGGAAGCCTGGCTTTAGGAAGACAGGAGGGGACGGCTAGGGCAGGCGCGCATACGCCACTCTGAGGAAGGAGTCTGGGCAGAAGGCAGGCCTGTTCTGTGTGCCTCTTGTCCCACGGGGAGAGCATCTCCGAGGCCACCTGTCCCTAGGGCAGACGTGGGCTTGCCACCAGGCGCCATAACCTGAACTCGCAGATACAGCTCCCTGGAAGAAAGGGCAGCCAGATACCATCTTCCTCTTAGAGGTGGCAGCGTTGGGGGTGGCAGCGGTGTGTCGGGGAAGAAGAGGGGACAGTCCCCCACTGCTCCCCATCCAACTGCACGGGCGCTGTGGAGGGTTCCTGTCGCCTCTCCTTTCCTATTGCAAAGGCACTGGCGTAGTCCCCGAGTCCGCCTGAACTCCAGAGCAAAAAGCCAAGCCTTACTACGCCAGGAGATGGCAGTTGGCAGGGAGTGTCATCCTAGACCACGCAAGCTGCTGCAGGGTGGTGGCTGTTTCTGCAAGTTCAGACTGGCAGGGTGATCCCAGGGTGCGACCATTGAGCCCGGGACAAAAAAGCCCATGAGGCACCAGCTCTCCCGCAGATCTCCTTCCCTGACGCGACAGAGCAAAAGCCCAAAGCCTTGATGAGGAAGCAGCAGCGAAGTGAGGTTCAGGCCAAGCTGAAAACCTCTGCCAAAGCATAGCAGTCGCTGGGAAAAAAGAGTCGGTTCTCTGGGCTACTGTTGCTGCTTGCTTGAGCCTAGTATTGGCAGCACGGTGGCAGAATCCCGCATAGAGCGAAAGCCTCCTTGCCTGGGCATCCCCTCTAGGAAAGCACAGCATTCTTGGGGAAAACAGAGTCGGTTCTGTGCGATGCATATGTCGCTTGCCTGTACAGAGTCTCCGAAGCACGGTGAAAGAAACCCGCATGGAGCGAAATCCTCTTGGCCCGGGCATCCCCTGTAATTGAGAGCGAAGCGTGGTTGTGACTGTGGAAACAGCCTTAACGAAAGGTCATGAAACAGGAGAGCATGCATTGCAACAATAGCGGACAGGTGGCAAGACAAGTGTCACCCTCTCCGTTTGCTTAGAAATCAGAGTCGGTTCTGCGGGCTGCTGCTCCTGCTTGCCTAGGCCAAGTCTCAAGGTGGGAGAAACCACCATACAGCGAAAGCCTCTTTGCCCAGGCTCCTCCTCTGGGAAAGCACAGCATTCGTTGGGAAATCTGAGTCGCTTTGTGGGATGCTGTTGCTACTTGCCTGAGCTAGTCTGCGCAGCACGGTGGAAGAAACCCGCATGGAGCGAAATTCTCTGGGTCCTAGCATCCCCACTGCCTGCGAGAGAAGCGTGGATGCACATCTGGAAAGGGCCTTAAGGATAGGGACACGGCTGACACCGTGTTCCCCGGGAGCAAGTCTGGGGAAGGAGCAGAACGCCTCCCCGGGAGAAGAGAAGGAGCCGTTGGCCTTGTTGTCGGGAAACAGTCGCAAAGCAGGAGAGATTGCCCTGGGAAGAACAGTGGGACGGTGGCAAGACAAGCGTCACCCGCTCCCTGTGCGTAGAGACGGAAGCCTGGCTTTAGGAAGACACGAGGGGATGGCTAGGGCAGACGCGCATACTCTGCTCTGAGGAAGGAGTCTGGGCAGAAGGAAGGCCTGTTCTGTGTGCCTTTTGTCCCAAGGGGACAGCATCTCCAAGGCCACCTGTCCCTAGGCAAGATGTGGGCATGCCACCAGGCGCCATAACCTGAACTCGCAGATACAGCTCCCTGGAAGAAAGGGGAGCCAGATGACATCTTCCTCCAAGAGGTGGCAGCTTTGGGGGAGGAAGGGGGTGTGTCGTGGAAGAAGAGGGGACAGTCCCCCACAGCTCCCCATCCCAGTGCACGGGCGCTGTGCAGGGTTCCTGTCGCTTCTCCTTTCCTATGTGGAAGGCGCTGGCCTAGTCCCCAAGTCCGCCTGAACTCGAGAGCAAAAAGCCAAGCCTTACTACGCCAGAAGAAGGCAGTTGGCAGGGATTGTCATCCTAGACCACGCACGCTGCTGAAGGGTGGTGGCTGTGTCTGCGAGGTTCAGCCTGGCACGGTGATCCCAGGGTGCGACCATGGAGCCCGGGATAGCAAAGCCCAAGTGGAACCAGCTCTCCCGCAGATCTCCTTCCCTGACGCGACAGAGCAAACGCCCAAAGCCTTGCTGAGGAAGCAGCAGCGAAGTGCGGTTCAGGCCAAGCTGAAAACCTCTGCCAAAGCATAGCAGTCGCTGGGAAAAAAGAGTCGGTTCTCTGGGCTGCTGTTGCTGCTTGCTTGAGCCTAGTATTGGCAGCACGGTGGCAGAATCCCGCATAGAGCGAAAGCCTCTTTGCCTGGGCATCCCCTCTAGGAAAGCACAGCATTCTTGGGGAAAACAGAGTCGGTTCTGTGCGATGCAGATGCCGCTTGCCTGAACATGGTCTCCGAAGCACGCTGTAAGAAACCCGCATGGAGCGAAATCCTCTTGGCCCGGGCATCCCCTGTACTTGAGAGCGAAGCGTGGTTGTGACTGTGGAAACAGTCTTAACGAAAGGTCATGAAACAGGAGAGCATGCATTGCAACAATAGCGGGCAGGTGGCAAGACAAGTGTCACCCTCTCCGTTTGCTTAGAAATCAGAGTCTGTTCTGCGGGCTGCTCCTCCTGCTTGCCTAGGCCAAGTCTCAAGGTGGGAGATACCACCCTACAGGGAAAGCCTCGTTGCCCAGGCTCCTCCTCTGGGAAAGCACAGCATTCGTTGGGAAATCTGAGTCGCTTTGTGGGATGCTGCTGCTGCTTGCCTGAGCTAGTCTGCGCAGCACGGTGGAAGAAACCCGCATGGAGCGAAATTCTCTTGGCCATAGCATCGCCACTGCCTGTGAGAGAAGCGTGGATGCACCTCTGGAAAGGGACTTAAGGATAGGGACACGGCTGTCACCGTGATCTCCGGGAGCAAGTCTGGGGAAGGAGCAGAACCCCTCCCCGGGAGAAGAGAAGGAGCTGTTGGCCTTGTCCAGAAACAGTCGCAAAGCAGGAGAGCCTGCCCAGGGAAGAACAGCGGGACGGTGGCATGACAAGCGTCACCCGCTCCCAATGCGTATAGACGGAAGCCTGGCTTTAGGAAGACAGGAGGGGACGGCTAGGGCAGGCGCGCATACGCCACTCTGAGGAAGGAGTCTGGGCAGAAGGCAGGCCTGTTCTGTGTGCCTCCTGTCCCAAGGGGAGAGCATCTCCGAGGCCACCTGTCCCTAGGGCAGACGTGGGCTTGCCACCAGGCGCCATAACCTGAACTCGCAGATACAGCTCCCTGGAAGAAAGGGCAGCCAGATACCATCTTCCTCCAAGAGGTAGCAGCGTTGGGGGTGGCAGTGGTGTGTCGGGGAAGAAGAGCGGACAGTCCCCCACTGCTCCCCATCCAACTGCACGGGCGCTGTGGAGGGTTCCTGTCGCCTCTCCTTTCCTATTGCAATGGCACTGGCGTAGTCCCCGAGTCCGCCTGAACCTCAGAGCAAAAAGCCAAGCCTTACTACGCCAGGAGATGGCAGTTGGCAGGGAGTGTCATCCTAGACCACGCAAGCTGCTGCAGGGTGGTGGCTGTTTCTGCAAGTTCAGACTGGCAGGGTGATCCCAGGGTGCGACCATGGAGCCCGGGACAAAAAAGCCCAAGAGGCACCAGCTCTCCCGCAGATCTCCTTCCCTGACGCGACAGAGCAAACGCCCAAAGCCTTGCTGAGGAAACAGCAGCGAAGTGCGGTTCAGGCCATGCTGAAAACCTCTGCCAAAGCATAGCAGTCGCTGGGAAAAAAGAGTCGGTTCTCTGGGCTACTGTTGCTGCTTGCTTGAGCCTAGTATTGGCAGCACGGTGGCAGAATCCCGCATAGAGCGAAAGCCTCCTTGCCTGGGCATCCCCTCTAGGAAAGCACAGCATTCTTGGGGAAAACAGAGTCGGTTCTGTGCGATGCATATGTCGCTTGCCTGTACAGAGTCTCCGAAGCACGGTGAAAGAAACCCGCATGGAGCGAAATCCTCTTGGCCCGGGCATCCCCTCTACTTGAGAGAGAAGCGTGGTTGTGCCTGTGGAAACAGCCTTAACGAAAGGTCATGAAACAGGAGAGCATGCATTGCAACAATAGCGGACAGGTGGCAAGACAAGTGTCACCCTCTCCGTTTGCTTAGAAATCAGAGTCGGTTCTGCGGGCTGCTGCTCCTGCTTGCCTAGGCCAAGTCTCAAGGTGGGAGAAACCACCATACAGCGAAAGCCTCTTTGCCCAGGCTCCTCCTCTGGGAAAGCACAGCATTCGTTGGGAAATCTGAGTCGCTTTGTGGGATGCTGTTGCTACTTGCCTGAGCTAGTCTGCGCAGCACGGTGGAAGAAACCCGCATGGAGCGAAATTCTCTGGGTCCTAGCATCCCCACTGCCTGCGAGAGAAGCGTGGATGCACATCTGGAAAGGGCCTTAAGGATAGGGACACGGCTGACACCGTGTTCCCCGGGAGCAAGTCTGGGGAAGGAGCACAACGCCACCCCGGGAGAAGAGAAGGAGCCGTTGGCCTTGTTGTCGGGAAAGAGTCGCAAAGCAGGAGAGATTGCCCTGGGAAGAACAGTGGGACGGTGGCAAGACAAGCGTCACCCGCTCCCTGTGCGTAGAGACGGAAGCCTGGCTTTAGGAAGACACGAGGGGATGGCTAGGGCAGACGCGCATACTCTGCTCTGAGGAAGGAGTCTGGGCAGAAGGAAGGCCTGTTCTGTGTGCCTTTTGTCCCAAGGGGACAGCATCTCCAAGGCCACCTGTCCCTAGGCAAGATGTGGGCATGCCACCAGGCGCCATAACCTGAACTCGCAGATACAGCTCCCTGGAAGAAAGGGGAGCCAGATGACATCTTCCTCCAAGAGGTGGCAGCTTTGGGGGAGGAAGGGGGTGTGTCGTGGAAGAAGAGGGGACAGTCCCCCACAGCTCCCCATCCCAGTGCACGGGCGCTGTGCAGGGTTCCTGTCGCTTCTCCTTTCCTATGTGGAAGGCGCTGGCCTAGTCCCCAAGTCCGCCTGAAATCGAGAGCAAAAAGCCAAGCCTTACTACGCCAGAAGAAGGCAGTTGGCAGGGATTGTCATCCTAGACCACGCACGCTGCTGCAGGGTGGTGGCTGTGTCTGCGAGGTTCAGCCTGGCACGGTGATCCCAGGGTGCGACCATGGAGCCCGGGATAGCAAAGCCCAAGTGGAACCAGCTCTCCCGCAGATCTCCTTCCCTGACGCGACAGAGCAAACGCCCAAAGCCTTGCTGAGGAAGCAGCAGCGAAGTGCGGTTCAGGCCAAGCTGAAAACCTCTGCCAAAGCATAGCAGTCGCTGGGAAAAAAGAGTCGGTTCTCTGGGCTGCGGTTGCTGCTTGCTTGAGCCTAGTATTGGCAGCACGGTGGCAGAATCCCGCATAGAGCGAAAGCCTCTTTGCCTGGGCATCCCCTCTAGGAAAGCACAGCATTCTTGGGGAAAACAGAGTCGGTTCTGTGCGATGCAGATGCCGCTTGCCTGAACATGGTCTCCGAAGCACGCTGTAAGAAACCCGC
This sequence comes from Neogale vison, assembly GCF_020171115.1. NCBI lineage: Eukaryota > Metazoa > Chordata > Mammalia > Carnivora > Mustelidae > Neogale > Neogale vison. The sequence continues at coordinate 3,391,687 of NW_025334865.1, forward strand.
ATGGAACGAAATCCTCTTGGCCCGGGCATCCCCTGTAATTGAGAGCGAAGAGTGGTTGCGACTGTGGAAACAGTCTTAACGAAAGGTCATGAAACAGGAGAGCATGCATTGCAACAATAGCGGGCAGGTGGCAAGACAAGTGTCACCCTCTCCGTTTCATTAGAAATCAGAGTCTGTTCTGCGGGCTGCTGCTCCTGCTTGCCTAGGCCAAGTCTCAAGGTGGGAGATACCACCCTACAGGGAAAGCCTCTTTGCCCAGGCTCCTCCTCTGGGAAAGCACAGCATTCGTTGGGAAATCTGAGTCGCTTTGTGGGATGCTGCTGCTGCTTGCCTGAGCTAGTCTGCGCAGCACGGTGGAAGAAACCCGCATGGAGCGAAATTCTCTTGGCCCTAGCATCGCCACTGCCTGCGAGAGAAGCGTGGATGCACATCTGGAAAGGGACTTAAGGATAGGGACAGGGCTGTCACCGTGATCTCCGGGAGCAAGTCTGGGGAAGGAGCAGAACGCCTCCCCGGGAGAAAGGAAGGAGCTGTTGGCCTTGTCCAGAAACAGTCGCAAAGCAGGAGAGCCTGCCCAGGGAAGAACAGCGGGACGGTGGCATGACAAGCGTCACCCGCTCCCAATGCGTATAGACGGAAGCCTGGCTTTAGGAAGACAGGAGGGGACGGCTAGGGCAGGCGCGCATACGCCACTCTGAGGAAGGAGTCTGGGCAGAAGGCAGGCCTGTTCTGTGTGCCTCTTGTCCCACGGGGAGAGCATCTCCGAGGCCACCTGTCCCTAGGGCAGACGTGGGCTTGCCACCAGGCGCCATAACCTGAACTCGCAGATACAGCTCCCTGGAAGAAAGGGCAGCCAGATACCATCTTCCTCCAAGAGGTGGCAGCGTTGGGGGTGGCAGCGGTGTGTCGGGGAAGAAGAGGGGACAGTCCCCCACTGCTCCCCATCCAAGTGCACGGGCGCTGTGGAGGGTTCCTGTCGCCTCTCCTTTCCTATTGCAAAGGCACTGGCGTAGTCCCCGAGTCCGCCTGAACCTCAGAGCAAAAAGCCAAGCCTTACTACGCCAGGAGATGGCAGTTGGCAGGGAGTGTCATCCTAGACCACGCAAGCTGCTGCAGGGTGGTGGCTGTTTCTGCAAGTTCAGACTGGCAGGGTGATCCCAGGGTGCGACCATGGAGCCCGGGACAAAAAAGCCCAAGAGGCACCAGCTCTCCCGCAGATCTCCTTCCCTGACGCGACAGAGCGAACGCCCAAAGCCTTGCTGAGGAAGCAGCAGCGAAGTGCGGTTCAGGCCAAGCTGAAAACCTCTGCGAAAGCATAGCAGTCGCTGGGAAAAAAGAGTCGGTTCTCTGGGCTACTGTTGCTGCTTGCTTGAGCCTAGTATTGGCAGCACGGTGGCAGAATCCCGCATAGAGCGAAAGCCTCCTTGCCTGGGCATCCCCTCTAGGAAAGCACAGCATTCTTGGGGAAAACAGAGTCGGTTCTGTGCGATGCATATGTCGCTTGCCTGTACAGAGTCTCCGAAGCACGGTGAAAGAAACCCGCATGGAGCGAAATCCTCTTGGCCCGGGCATCCCCTCTACTTGAGAGAGAAGCGTGGTTGTGCCTGTGGAAACAGCCTTAACGAAAGGTCATGAAACAGGAGAGCATGCATTGCAACAATAGCGGACAGGTGGCAAGACAAGTGTCACCCTCTCCGTTTGCTTAGAAAGCAGAGTCGGTTCTGCGGGCTGCTGCTCCTGCTTGCCTAGGCCAAGTCTCAAGGTGGGAGAAATCACCATACAGCGAAAGCCTCTTTGCCCAGGCTCCTCCTCTGGGAAAGCACAGCATTCGTTGGGAAATCTGAGTCGCTTTGTGGGATGCTGTTGCTACTTGCCTGAGCTAGTCTGGGCACCACGGTGGAAGAAACCCGCATGGAGCGAAATTCTCTGGGTCCTAGCATCCCCACTGCCTGCGAGAGAAGCATGGATGCACATCTGGAAAGGGCCTTAAGGATAGGGACACGGCTGACACCGTGTTCCCCGGGAGCAAGTCTGGGGAAGGAGCAGAACGCCTCCCCGGGAGAAGAGAAGGAGCCGTTGGCCTTGTTGTCGGGAAAGAGTCGCAAAGCAGGAGAGATTGCCCTGGGAAGAACAGTGGGACGGTGGCAAGACAAGCGTCACCCGCTCCCTGTGCGTAGAGACGGAAGCCTGGCTTTAGGAAGACACGAGGGGATGGCTAGGGCAGACGCGCATACTCTGCTCTGAGGAAGGAGTCTGGGCAGAAGGAAGGCCTGTTCTGTGTGCCTTTTGTCCCAAGGGGACAGCATCTCCAAGGCCACCTGTCCCTAGGCAAGATGTGGGCATGCCACCAGGCGCCATAACCTGAACTCGCAGATACAGCTCCCTGGAAGAAAGGGGAGCCAGATGACATCTTCCTCCAAGAGGTGGCAGCTTTGGGGGGGCAGGGGGTGTGTCGTGGAAGAAGAGGGGACAGTCCCCCACAGCTCCCCATCCCAGTGCTTGGGCGCTGTGCAGGGTACCTGTCGCTTCTCCTTTCCTATGTGGAAGGCGCTGGCCTAGACCCCAAGTCCGCCTGAACTCGGGAGCAAAAAGCCAAGCCTTACTACGCCAGAAGAAGGCAGTAGGCAGGGATTGTCATCCTAGACCACGCACGCTGCTGCAGGGTGGTGGCTGTGTCTGCGAGGTTCAGCCTGGCACGGTGATCCCAGGGTGCGACCATGGAGCCCGGGATAGCAAAGCCCAAGTGGAACCAGCTCTCCCGCAGATCTCCTTCCCTGACGCGACAGAGCAAACGCCCAAAGCCTTGCTGAGGAAGCAGCAGCGAAGTGCGGTTGAGTCCAAGCTGAAAACCTCTGCCAAAGCATAGCAGTCGCTGGGAAAAAAAAGTCGGTTCTCTGGGCTGCTGTTGCTGCTTGCTTGAGCCTAGTATTGGAAGCACGGTGGCAGAATCCCGCATAGAGCGAAAGCCTCTTTGCCTGGGCATCCCCTCTAGGAAAGCACAGCATTCTTGGGGAAAACAGAGTCGGTTCTGTGAGATGCAGATGCCGCTTGCCTGAACATGGTCTCCGAAGCACGCTGTAAGAAACCCGCATGGAGCGAAATCCTCTTGGCCCGGGCATCCCCTGTACTTGAGAGCGAAGCGTGGTTGTGACTGTGGAAACAGTCTTAACGAAAGGTCATGAAACAGGAGAGCATGCATTACAACAATAGCGGGCAGGTGGCAAGACAAGTGTCACCCTCTCCGTTTGCTTAGAAATCAGAGTCTGTTCTGCGGGCTGCTGCTCCTGCTTGCCTAGGCCAAGTCTCAAGGTGGGAGATACCACCCTACAGGGAAAGCCTCTTTGCCCAGGCTCCTCCTCTGGGAAAGCACAGCATTCGTTGGGAAATCTGAGTCACTTTGTGGGATGCTGCTGCTGCTTGCCTGAGCTAGTCTGCGCAGCACGGTGGAAGAAACCCGCATGGAGCGAAATTCTCTTGGCCCTAGCATCGCCACTGCCTGCGAGAGAAGCGTGGATGCACCTCTGGAAAGGGACTTAAGGATAGGGACACGGCTGTCACCGTGATCTCCGGGAGCAAGTCTGGGGAAGGAGCAGAACGCCTCCCCGGGAGAAGAGAAGGAGCTGTTGGCCTTGTCCAGAAACAGTCGCAAAGCAGGAGAGCCTGCCCTGGGAAGAACAGCGGGACGGTGGCATGACAAGCGTCACCCGCTCCCAATGCGTAGAGACGGAAGCCTGGCTTTAGGAAGACAGGAGGGGACGGCTAGGGCAGGCGCGCATACGCCACTCTGAGGAAGGAGTCTGGGCAGAAGGCAGGACTGTTCTGTGTGCCTCCTGTCCCAAGGGGAGAGCAGCTCCAAGGCCACCTGTCCCTAGGGCAGACGTGGGCTTGCCACCAGGCGCCATAACCTGAACTCGCAGATACAGCTCCCTGGAAGAAAGGGCAGCCAGATACCATCTTCCTCCAAGAGGTGGCAGCGTTGGGGGTGGCAGCGGTGTGTCGGGGAAGAAGAGGGACAGTCCCCCACTGCTCCCCATCCAAGTGCATGGGCGCTGTGGAGGGTTCCTGTCGCCTCTCCTTTCCTATTGCAAAGGCACTGGCGTAGTCCCCGAGTCTGCCTGAACTCCAGAGCAAAAAGCCAAGCCCTACTACGCCAGGAGATGGCAGTTGGCAGGGAGTGTCATCCTAGACCACGCAAGCTGCTGCATGGTGGTGGCTGTTTCTGCAAGTTCAGACTGGCAGGGTGATCCCAGGGTGCGACCATGGAGCCCGGGACAAAAAAGCCCAAGAGGCACCAGCTCTCCCGCAGATCTCCTTCCCTGACGCGACAGAGCGAACGCCCAAAGAGTTGCTGAGGAAGCAGCAGCGAAGTGCGGTTCAGGCAAAGCTGAAAACCTCTGCGAAAGCATAGCAGTCGCTGGGAAAAAAGAGTCGGTTCTCTGGGCTACTCTTGCTGCTTGCTTGAGCCTAGTATTGGCAGCACGGTGGCAGAATCCCGCATAGAGCGAAAGCCTCCTTGCCTGGGCATCCCCTCTAGGAAAGCACAGAATTCTTGGGGAAACAGAGTCGGTTCTGTGCGATGCATATGTCGCTTGCCTGTACAGAGTCTCCGAAGCACGGTGAAAGAAACCCGCATGGAGCGAAATCCTCTTGGCCCGGGCATCCCCTCTACTTGAGAGAGAAGCGTGGTTGTGCCTGTGGAAACAGCCTTAACGAAAGGTCATGAAACAGGAGAGCATGCATTGCAACAATAGCGGACAGGTGGCAAGACAAGTGTCACCCTCTCCGTTTGCTTAGAAATCAGAGTCGGTTCTGCGGGCTGCTGCTCCTGCTTGCCTAGGCCAAGTCTCAAGGTAGGAGAAACCACCATACAGCGAAAGCCTCTGTGCCCAGGCTCCTCCTCTGGGAAAGCACAGCATTCGTTGGGAAATCTGAGTCGCTTTGTGGGATGCTGTTGCTACTTGCCTGAGCTAGTCTGCGCACCACGGTGGAAGAAACCCGCATGGAGCGAAATTCTCTGGGTCCTAGCATCCCCACTGCCTGCGAGAGAAGCGTGGATGCACATCTGGAAAGGGCCTTAAGGATAGGGACACGGCTGACACCGTGTTCCCCGGGAGCAAGTCTGGGGAAGGAGCAGAACGCCTCCCCGGGAGAAGAGAAGGAGCCGTTGGCCTTGTTGTCGGGAAAGAGTCGCAAAGCAGGAGAGATTGCCCTGGGAAGAACAGTGGGACGGTGGCAAGACAAGCGTCACCCGCTCCCTGTGCGTAGAGACGGAAGCCTGGCTTTAGGAAGACACGAGGGGATGGCTAGGGCAGACGCGCATACTCTGCTCTGAGGAAGGAGTCTGGGCAGAAGGAAGGCCTGTTCTGTGTGCCTTTTGTCCCAAGGGGACAGCATCTCCAAGGCCACCTGTCCCTAGGCAAGATGTGGGCATGCCACCAGGCGCCATAACCTGAACTCGCAGATACAGCTCCCTGGAAGAAAGGGCAGCCAGATGACATCTTCCTCCAAGAGGTGGCAGCTTTGGGGGAGGAAGGGGGTGTGTCGTGGAAGAAGAGGGGACAGTCCCCCACAGCTCCCCATCCCAGTGCACGGGTGCTGTGCAGGGTTCCTGTCGCTTCTCCTTTCCTATGTGGAAGGCGCTGGCCTAGTCCCCAAGTCCGCCTGAACTCGAGAGCAAAAAGCCAAGCCTTACTACGCCAGAAGAAGGCAGTTGGCAGGGATTGTCATCCTAGACCACGCACGCTGCTGCAGGGTGGTGGCTGTGTCTGCGAGGTTCAGCCTGGCACGGTGATCCCAGGGTGCGACCATGGAGCCCGGGATAGCAAAGCCCAAGTGGAACCAGCTCTCCCGCAGATCTCCTTCCCTGACGCGACAGAGCAAACGCCCAAAGCCTTGCTGAGGAAGCAGCAGCGAAGTGCGGTTCAGGCCAAGCTGAAAACCTCTGCCAAAGCATAGCAGTCGCTGGGAAAAAAGAGTCGGTTCTCTGGGCTGCTGTTGCTGCTTGCTTGAGCCTAGTATTGGCAGCACGGTGGCAGAATCCCGCATAGAGCGAAAGCCTCTTTGCCTGGGCATCCCCTCTAGGAAAGCACAGCATTCTTGGGGAAAACAGAGTCGGTTCTGTGCGATGCAGATGCCGCTTGCCTGAACATGGTCTCCGAAGCACGCTGTAAGAAACCCGCATGGAGCGAAATCCTCTTGGCCCGGGCATCCCCTGTACTTGAGAGCGAAGCGTGGTTGTGACTGTGGAAACAGTCTTAACGAAAGGTCATGAAACAGGAGAGCATGCATTGCAACAATAGCGGGCAGGTGGCAAGACAAGTGTCACCCTCTCCGTTTGCTTAGAAATCAGAGTCTGTTCTGCGGGCTGCTGCTCCTGCTTGCCTAGGCCAAGTCTCAAGGTGGGAGATACCACCCTACAGGGAAAGCCTCTTTGCCCAGGCTCCTCCTCTGGGAAAGCACAGCATTCGTTGGGAAATCTGAGTCGCTTTGTGGGATGCTGCTGCTGCTTGCCTGAGCTAGTCTGCGCAGCACGGTGGAAGAAACCCGCATGGAGCGAAATTCTCTTGGCCCTAGCATCGCCACTGCCTGCGAGAGAAGCGTGGATGCACCTCTGGAAAGGGACTTAAGGATAGGGACAGGGCTGTCACCGTGATCTCCGGGAGCAAGTCTGGGGAAGGAGCAGAACGCCTCCCCGGGAGAAAGGAAGGAGCTGTTGGCCTTGTCCAGAAACAGTCGCAAAGCAGGAGAGCCTGCCCAGGGAAGAACAGCGGGACGGTGGCATGACAAGCGTCACCCGCTCCCAATGCGTATAGACGGAAGCCTGGCTTTAGGAAGACAGGAGGGGACGGCTAGGGCAGGCGCGCATACGCCACTCTGAGGAAGGAGTCTGGGCAGAAGGCAGGCCTGTTCTGTGTGCCTCTTGTCCCACGGGGAGAGCATCTCCGAGGCCACCTGTCCCTAGGGCAGACGTGGGCTTGCCACCAGGCGCCATAACCTGAACTCGCAGATACAGCTCCCTGGAAGAAAGGGCAGCCAGATACCATCTTCCTCTTAGAGGTGGCAGCGTTGGGGGTGGCAGCGGTGTGTCGGGGAAGAAGAGGGGACAGTCCCCCACTGCTCCCCATCCAACTGCACGGGCGCTGTGGAGGGTTCCTGTCGCCTCTCCTTTCCTATTGCAAAGGCACTGGCGTAGTCCCCGAGTCCGCCTGAACTCCAGAGCAAAAAGCCAAGCCTTACTACACCAGGAGATGGCAGTTGGCAGGGAGTGTCATCCTAGACCACGCAAGCTGCTGCAGGGTGGTGGCTGTTTCTGCAAGTTCAGACTGGCAGGGTGATCCCAGGGTGCGACCATTGAGCCCGGGACAAAAAAGCCCATGAGGCACCAGCTCTCCCGCAGATCTCCTTCCCTGACGCGACAGAGCAAAAGCCCAAAGCCTTGATGAGGAAGCAGCAGCGAAGTGAGGTTCAGGCCAAGCTGAAAACCTCTGCCAAAGCATAGCAGTCGCTGGGAAAAAAGAGTCGGTTCTCTGGGCTACTGTTGCTGCTTGCTTGAGCCTAGTATTGGCAGCACGGTGGCAGAATCCCGCATAGAGCGAAAGCCTCCTTGCCTGGGCATCCCCTCTAGGAAAGCACAGCATTCTTGGGGAAAACAGAGTCGGTTCTGTGCGATGCATATGTCGCTTGCCTGTACAGAGTCTCCGAAGCACGGTGAAAGAAACCCGCATGGAGCGAAATCCTCTTGGCCCGGGCATCCCCTGTAATTGAGAGCGAAGCGTGGTTGTGACTGTGGAAACAGCCTTAACGAAAGGTCATGAAACAGGAGAGCATGCATTGCAACAATAGCGGACAGGTGGCAAGACAAGTGTCACCCTCTCCGTTTGCTTAGAAATCAGAGTCGGTTCTGCGGGCTGCTGCTCCTGCTTGCCTAGGCCAAGTCTCAAGGTGGGAGAAACCACCATACAGCGAAAGCCTCTTTGCCCAGGCTCCTCCTCTGGGAAAGCACAGCATTCGTTGGGAAATCTGAGTCGCTTTGTGGGATGCTGTTGCTACTTGCCTGAGCTAGTCTGCGCAGCACGGTGGAAGAAACCCGCATGGAGCGAAATTCTCTGGGTCCTAGCATCCCCACTGCCTGCGAGAGAAGCGTGGATGCACATCTGGAAAGGGCCTTAAGGATAGGGACACGGCTGACACCGTGTTCCCCGGGAGCAAGTCTGGGGAAGGAGCAGAACGCCTCCCCGGGAGAAGAGAAGGAGCCGTTGGCCTTGTTGTCGGGAAACAGTCGCAAAGCAGGAGAGATTGCCCTGGGAAGAACAGTGGGACGGTGGCAAGACAAGCGTCACCCGCTCCCTGTGCGTAGAGACGGAAGCCTGGCTTTAGGAAGACACGAGGGGATGGCTAGGGCAGACGCGCATACTCTGCTCTGAGGAAGGAGTCTGGGCAGAAGGAAGGCCTGTTCTGTGTGCCTTTTGTCCCAAGGGGACAGCATCTCCAAGGCCACCTGTCCCTAGGCAAGATGTGGGCATGCCACCAGGCGCCATAACCTGAACTCGCAGATACAGCTCCCTGGAAGAAAGGGGAGCCAGATGACATCTTCCTCCAAGAGGTGGCAGCTTTGGGGGAGGAAGGGGGTGTGTCGTGGAAGAAGAGGGGACAGTCCCCCACAGCTCCCCATCCCAGTGCACGGGCGCTGTGCAGGGTTCCTGTCGCTTCTCCTTTCCTATGTGGAAGGCGCTGGACTAGTCCCCAAGTGCGCCTGAACTCGACAGCAAAAAGCCAAGCCTTACTACGCCAGAAGAAGGCAGTTGGCAGGGATTGTCATCCTAGACCACGCACGCTGCTGCAGGGTGGTGGCTGTGTCTGCGAGGTTCAGCCTGGCACGGTGATCCCAGGGTGCGACCATGGAGCCCGGGATAGCAAAGCCCAAGTGGAACCAGCTCTCCCGCAGATCTCCTTCCCTGACGCGACAGAGCAAACGCCCAAAGCCTTGCTGAGGAAGCAGCAGCGAAGTGCGGTTCAGGCCAAGCTGAAAACCTCTGCCAAAGCATAGCAGTCGCTGGGAAAAAAGAGTCGGTTCTCTGGGCTGCTGTTGCTGCTTGCTTGAGCCTAGTATTGGCAGCACGGTGGCAGAATCCCGCATAGAGCGAAAGCCTCTTTGCCTGGGCATCCCCTCTAGGAAAGCACAGCATTCTTGGGGAAAACAGAGTCGGTTCTGTGCGATGCAGATGCCGCTTGCCTGAACATGGTCTCCGAAGCACGCTGTAAGAAACCCGCATGGAGCGAAATCCTCTTGGCCCGGGCATCCCCTGTACTTGAGAGCGAAGCGTGGTTGTGACTGTGGAAACAGTCTTAACGAAAGGTCATGAAACAGGAGAGCATGCATTGCAACAATAGCGGGCAGGTGGCAAGACAAGTGTCACCCTCTCCGTTTGCTTAGAAATCAGAGTCTGTTCTGCGGGCTGCTCCTCCTGCTTGCCTAGGCCAAGTCTCAAGGTGGGAGATACCACCCTACAGGGAAAGCCTCGTTGCCCAGGCTCCTCCTCTGGAAAAGCACAGCATTCGTTGGGAAATCTGAGTCGCTTTGTGGGATGCTGCTGCTGCTTGCCTGAGCTAGTCTGCGCAGCACGGTGGAAGAAACCCGCATGGAGCGAAATTCTCTTGGCCCTAGCATCGCCACTGCCTGCGAGAGAAGCGTGGATGCACCTCTGGAAAGGGACTTAAGGATAGGGACACGGCTGTCACCGTGATCTCCGGGAGCAAGTCTGGGGAAGGAGCAGAACGCCTCCCCGGGAGAAGAGAAGGAGCTGTTGGCCTTGTCCAGAAACAGTCGCAAAGCAGGAGAGCCTGCCCTGGGAAGAACAGCGGGACGGTGGCATGACAAGCGTCACCCGCTCCCAATGCGTAGAGACGGAAGCCTGGCTTTAGGAAGACAGGAGGGGACGGCTAGGGCAGGCGCGCATACGCCACTCTGAGGAAGGAGTCTGGGCAGAAGGCAGGACTGTTCTGTGTGCCTCCTGTCCCAAGGGGAGAGCAGCTCCAAGGCCACCTGTCCCTAGGGCAGACGTGGGCTTGCCACCAGGCGCCATAACCTGAACTCGCAGATACAGCTCCCTGGAAGAAAGGGCAGCCAGATACCATCTTCCTCCAAGAGGTGGCAGCGTTGGGGGTGGCAGCGGTGTGTCGGGGAAGAAGAGGGACAGTCCCCCACTGCTCCCCATCCAAGTGCATGGGCGCTGTGGAGGGTTCCTGTCGCCTCTCCTTTCCTATTGCAAAGGCACTGGCGTAGTCCCCGAGTCTGCCTGAACTCCAGAGCAAAAAGCCAAGCCCTACTACGCCAGGAGATGGCAGTTGGCAGGGAGTGTCATCCTAGACCACGCAAGCTGCTGCATGGTGGTGGCTGTTTCTGCAAGTTCAGACTGGCAGGGTGATCCCAGGGTGCGACCATGGAGCCCGGGACAAAAAAGCCCAAGAGGCACCAGCTCTCCCGCAGATCTCCTTCCCTGACGCGACAGAGCGAACGCCCAAAGAGTTGCTGAGGAAGCAGCAGCGAAGTGCGGTTCAGGCAAAGCTGAAAACCTCTGCGAAAGCATAGCAGTCGCTGGGAAAAAAGAGTCGGTTCTCTGGGCTACTCTTGCTGCTTGCTTGAGCCTAGTATTGGCAGCACGGTGGCAGAATCCCGCATAGAGCGAAAGCCTCCTTGCCTGGGCATCCCCTCTAGGAAAGCACAGAATTCTTGGGGAAACAGAGTCGGTTCTGTGCGATGCATATGTCGCTTGCCTGTACAGAGTCTCCGAAGCACGGTGAAAGAAACCCGCATGGAGCGAAATCCTCTTGGCCCGGGCATCCCCTCTACTTGAGAGAGAAGCGTGGTTGTGCCTGTGGAAACAGCCTTAACGAAAGGTCATGAAACAGGAGAGCATGCATTGCAACAATAGCGGACAGGTGGCAAGACAAGTGTCACCCTCTCCGTTTGCTTAGAAATCAGAGTCGGTTCTGCGGGCTGCTGCTCCTGCTTGCCTAGGCCAAGTCTCAAGGTAGGAGAAACCACCATACAGCGAAAGCCTCTGTGCCCAGGCTCCTCCTCTGGGAAAGCACAGCATTCGTTGGGAAATCTGAGTCGCTTTGTGGGATGCTGTTGCTACTTGCCTGAGCTAGTCTGCGCACCACGGTGGAAGAAACCCGCATGGAGCGAAATTCTCTGGGTCCTAGCATCCCCACTGCCTGCGAGAGAAGCGTGGATGCACATCTGGAAAGGGCCTTAAGGATAGGGACACGGCTGACACCGTGTTCCCCGGGAGCAAGTCTGGGGAAGGAGCAGAACGCCTCCCCGGGAGAAGAGAAGGAGCCGTTGGCCTTGTTGTCGGGAAAGAGTCGCAAAGCAGGAGAGATTGCCCTGGGAAGAACAGTGGGACGGTGGCAAGACAAGCGTCACCCGCTCCCTGTGCGTAGAGACGGAAGCCTGGCTTTAGGAAGACACGAGGGGATGGCTAGGGCAGACGCGCATACTCTGCTCTGAGGAAGGAGTCTGGGCAGAAGGAAGGCCTGTTCTGTGTGCCTTTTGTCCCAAGGGGACAGCATCTCCAAGGCCACCTGTCCCTAGGCAAGATGTGGGCATGCCACCAGGCGCCATAACCTGAACTCGCAGATACAGCTCCCTGGAAGAAAGGGCAGCCAGATGACATCTTCCTCCAAGAGGTGGCAGCTTTGGGGGAGGAAGGGGGTGTGTCGTGGAAGAAGAGGGGACAGTCCCCCACAGCTCCCCATCCCAGTGCACGGGCGCTGTGCAGGGTTCCTGTCGCTTCTCCTTTCCTATGTGGAAGGCGCTGGCCTAGTCCCCAAGTCCGCCTGAACTCGAGAGCAAAAAGCCAAGCCTTACTACGCCAGAAGAAGGCAGTTGGCAGGGATTGTCATCCTAGACCACGCACGCTGCTGCAGGGTGGTGGCTGTGTCTGCGAGGTTCAGCCTGGCACGGTGATCCCAGGGTGCGACCATGGAGCCCGGGATAGCAAAGCCCAAGTGGAACCAGCTCTCCCGCAGATCTCCTTCCCTGACGCGACAGAGCAAACGCCCAAAGCCTTGCTGAGGAAGCAGCAGCGAAGTGCGGTTCAGGCCAAGCTGAAAACCTCTGCCAAAGCATAGCAGTCGCTGGGAAAAAAGAGTCGGTTCTCTGGGCTGCTGTTGCTGCTTGCTTGAGCCTAGTATTGGCAGCACGGTGGCAGAATCCCGCATAGAGCGAAAGCCTCTTTGCCTGGGCATCCCCTCTAGGAAAGCACAGCATTCTTGGGGAAAACAGAGTCGGTTCTGTGCGATGCAGATGCCGCTTGCCTGAACATGGTCTCCGAAGCACGCTGTAAGAAACCCGCATGGAGCGAAATCCTCTTGGCCCGGGCATCCCCTGTACTTGAGAGCGAAGCGTGGTTGTGACTGTGGAAACAGTCTTAACGAAAGGTCATGAAACAGGAGAGCATGCATTGCAACAATAGCGGGCAGGTGGCAAGACAAGTGTCACCCTCTCCGTTTGCTTAGAAATCAGAGTCTGTTCTGCGGGCTGCTGCTCCTGCTTGCCTAGGCCAAGTCTCAAGGTGGGAGATACCACCCTACAGGGAAAGCCTCTTTGCCCAGGCTCCTCCTCTGGGAAAGCACAGCATTCTTGGGAAATCTGAGTCGCTTTGTGGGATGCTGCTGCTGCTTGCCTGAGCTAGTCTGCGCAGCACGGTGGAAGAAACCCGCATGGAGCGAAATTCTCTTGGCCCTAGCATCGCCACTGCCTGCGAGAGAAGCGTGGATGCACCTCTGGAAAGGGACTTAAGGATAGGGACAGGGCTGTCACCGTGATCTCCGGGAGCAAGTCTGGGGAAGGAGCAGAACGCCTCCCCGGGAGAAAGGAAGGAGCTGTTGGCCTTGTCCAGAAACAGTCGCAAAGCAGGAGAGCCTGCCCAGGGAAGAACAGCGGGACGGTGGCATGACAAGCGTCACCCGCTCCCAATGCGTATAGACGGAAGCCTGGCTTTAGGAAGACAGGAGGGGACGGCTAGGGCAGGCGCGCATACGCCACTCTGAGGAAGGAGTCTGGGCAGAAGGCAGGCCTGTTCTGTGTGCCTCTTGTCCCACGGGGAGAGCATCTCCGAGGCCACCTGTCCCTAGGGCAGACGTGGGCTTGCCACCAGGCGCCATAACCTGAACTCGCAGATACAGCTCCCTGGAAGAAAGGGCAGCCAGATACCATCTTCCTCTTAGAGGTGGCAGCGTTGGGGGTGGCAGCGGTGTGTCGGGGAAGAAGAGGGGACAGTCCCCCACTGCTCCCCATCCAACTGCACGGGCGCTGTGGAGGGTTCCTGTCGCCTCTCCTTTCCTATTGCAAAGGCACTGGCGTAGTCCCCGAGTCCGCCTGAACTCCAGAGCAAAAAGCCAAGCCTTACTACGCCAGGAGATGGCAGTTGGCAGGGAGTGTCATCCTAGACCACGCAAGCTGCTGCAGGGTGGTGGCTGTTTCTGCAAGTTCAGACTGGCAGGGTGATCCCAGGGTGCGACCATTGAGCCCGGGACAAAAAAGCCCATGAGGCACCAGCTCTCCCGCAGATCTCCTTCCCTGACGCGACAGAGCAAAAGCCCAAAGCCTTGATGAGGAAGCAGCAGCGAAGTGAGGTTCAGGCCAAGCTGAAAACCTCTGCCAAAGCATAGCAGTCGCTGGGAAAAAAGAGTCGGTTCTCTGGGCTACTGTTGCTGCTTGCTTGAGCCTAGTATTGGCAGCACGGTGGCAGAATCCCGCATAGAGCGAAAGCCTCCTTGCCTGGGCATCCCCTCTAGGAAAGCACAGCATTCTTGGGGAAAACAGAGTCGGTTCTGTGCGATGCATATGTCGCTTGCCTGTACAGAGTCTCCGAAGCACGGTGAAAGAAACCCGCATGGAGCGAAATCCTCTTGGCCCGGGCATCCCCTGTAATTGAGAGCGAAGCGTGGTTGTGACTGTGGAAACAGCCTTAACGAAAGGTCATGAAACAGGAGAGCATGCATTGCAACAATAGCGGACAGGTGGCAAGACAAGTGTCACCCTCTCCGTTTGCTTAGAAATCAGAGTCGGTTCTGCGGGCTGCTGCTCCTGCTTGCCTAGGCCAAGTCTCAAGGTGGGAGAAACCACCATACAGCGAAAGCCTCTTTGCCCAGGCTCCTCCTCTGGGAAAGCACAGCATTCGTTGGGAAATCTGAGTCGCTTTGTGGGATGCTGTTGCTACTTGCCTGAGCTAGTCTGCGCAGCACGGTGGAAGAAACCCGCATGGAGCGAAATTCTCTGGGTCCTAGCATCCCCACTGCCTGCGAGAGAAGCGTGGATGCACATCTGGAAAGGGCCTTAAGGATAGGGACACGGCTGACACCGTGTTCCCCGGGAGCAAGTCTGGGGAAGGAGCAGAACGCCTCCCCGGGAGAAGAGAAGGAGCCGTTGGCCTTGTTGTCGGGAAACAGTCGCAAAGCAGGAGAGATTGCCCTGGGAAGAACAGTGGGACGGTGGCAAGACAAGCGTCACCCGCTCCCTGTGCGTAGAGACGGAAGCCTGGCTTTAGGAAGACACGAGGGGATGGCTAGGGCAGACGCGCATACTCTGCTCTGAGGAAGGAGTCTGGGCAGAAGGAAGGCCTGTTCTGTGTGCCTTTTGTCCCAAGGGGACAGCATCTCCAAGGCCACCTGTCCCTAGGCAAGATGTGGGCATGCCACCAGGCGCCATAACCTGAACTCGCAGATACAGCTCCCTGGAAGAAAGGGGAGCCAGATGACATCTTCCTCCAAGAGGTGGCAGCTTTGGGGGAGGAAGGGGGTGTGTCGTGGAAGAAGAGGGGACAGTCCCCCACAGCTCCCCATCCCAGTGCACGGGCGCTGTGCAGGGTTCCTGTCGCTTCTCCTTTCCTATGTGGAAGGCGCTGGCCTAGTCCCCAAGTCCGCCTGAACTCGAGAGCAAAAAGCCAAGCCTTACTACGCCAGAAGAAGGCAGTTGGCAGGGATTGTCATCCTAGACCACGCACGCTGCTGAAGGGTGGTGGCTGTGTCTGCGAGGTTCAGCCTGGCACGGTGATCCCAGGGTGCGACCATGGAGCCCGGGATAGCAAAGCCCAAGTGGAACCAGCTCTCCCGCAGATCTCCTTCCCTGACGCGACAGAGCAAACGCCCAAAGCCTTGCTGAGGAAGCAGCAGCGAAGTGCGGTTCAGGCCAAGCTGAAAACCTCTGCCAAAGCATAGCAGTCGCTGGGAAAAAAGAGTCGGTTCTCTGGGCTGCTGTTGCTGCTTGCTTGAGCCTAGTATTGGCAGCACGGTGGCAGAATCCCGCATAGAGCGAAAGCCTCTTTGCCTGGGCATCCCCTCTAGGAAAGCACAGCATTCTTGGGGAAAACAGAGTCGGTTCTGTGCGATGCAGATGCCGCTTGCCTGAACATGGTCTCCGAAGCACGCTGTAAGAAACCCGCATGGAGCGAAATCCTCTTGGCCCGGGCATCCCCTGTACTTGAGAGCGAAGCGTGGTTGTGACTGTGGAAACAGTCTTAACGAAAGGTCATGAAACAGGAGAGCATGCATTGCAACAATAGCGGGCAGGTGGCAAGACAAGTGTCACCCTCTCCGTTTGCTTAGAAATCAGAGTCTGTTCTGCGGGCTGCTCCTCCTGCTTGCCTAGGCCAAGTCTCAAGGTGGGAGATACCACCCTACAGGGAAAGCCTCGTTGCCCAGGCTCCTCCTCTGGGAAAGCACAGCATTCGTTGGGAAATCTGAGTCGCTTTGTGGGATGCTGCTGCTGCTTGCCTGAGCTAGTCTGCGCAGCACGGTGGAAGAAACCCGCATGGAGCGAAATTCTCTTGGCCATAGCATCGCCACTGCCTGTGAGAGAAGCGTGGATGCACCTCTGGAAAGGGACTTAAGGATAGGGACACGGCTGTCACCGTGATCTCCGGGAGCAAGTCTGGGGAAGGAGCAGAACCCCTCCCCGGGAGAAGAGAAGGAGCTGTTGGCCTTGTCCAGAAACAGTCGCAAAGCAGGAGAGCCTGCCCAGGGAAGAACAGCGGGACGGTGGCATGACAAGCGTCACCCGCTCCCAATGCGTATAGACGGAAGCCTGGCTTTAGGAAGACAGGAGGGGACGGCTAGGGCAGGCGCGCATACGCCACTCTGAGGAAGGAGTCTGGGCAGAAGGCAGGCCTGTTCTGTGTGCCTCCTGTCCCAAGGGGAGAGCATCTCCGAGGCCACCTGTCCCTAGGGCAGACGTGGGCTTGCCACCAGGCGCCATAACCTGAACTCGCAGATACAGCTCCCTGGAAGAAAGGGCAGCCAGATACCATCTTCCTCCAAGAGGTAGCAGCGTTGGGGGTGGCAGTGGTGTGTCGGGGAAGAAGAGCGGACAGTCCACCACTGCTCCCCATCCAACTGCACGGGCGCTGTGGAGGGTTCCTGTCGCCTCTCCTTTCCTATTGCAATGGCACTGGCGTAGTCCCCGAGTCCGCCTGAACCTCAGAGCAAAAAGCCAAGCCTTACTACGCCAGGAGATGGCAGTTGGCAGGGAGTGTCATCCTAGACCACGCAAGCTGCTGCAGGGTGGTGGCTGTTTCTGCAAGTTCAGACTGGCAGGGTGATCCCAGGGTGCGACCATGGAGCCCGGGACAAAAAAGCCCAAGAGGCACCAGCTCTCCCGCAGATCTCCTTCCCTGACGCGACAGAGCAAACGCCCAAAGCCTTGCTGAGGAAACAGCAGCGAAGTGCGGTTCAGGCCATGCTGAAAACCTCTGCCAAAGCATAGCAGTCGCTGGGAAAAAAGAGTCGGTTCTCTGGGCTACTGTTGCTGCTTGCTTGAGCCTAGTATTGGCAGCACGGTGGCAGAATCCCGCATAGAGCGAAAGCCTCCTTGCCTGGGCATCCCCTCTAGGAAAGCACAGCATTCTTGGGGAAAACAGAGTCGGTTCTGTGCGATGCATATGTCGCTTGCCTGTACAGAGTCTCCGAAGCACGGTGAAAGAAACCCGCATGGAGCGAAATCCTCTTGGCCCGGGCATCCCCTCTACTTGAGAGAGAAGCGTGGTTGTGCCTGTGGAAACAGCCTTAACGAAAGGTCATGAAACAGGAGAGCATGCATTGCAACAATAGCGGACAGGTGGCAAGACAAGTGTCACCCTCTCCGTTTGCTTAGAAATCAGAGTCGGTTCTGCGGGCTGCTGCTCCTGCTTGCCTAGGCCAAGTCTCAAGGTGGGAGAAACCACCATACAGCGAAAGCCTCTTTGCCCAGGCTCCTCCTCTGGGAAAGCACAGCATTCGTTGGGAAATCTGAGTCGCTTTGTGGGATGCTGTTGCTACTTGCCTGAGCTAGTCTGCGCAGCACGGTGGAAGAAACCCGCATGGAGCGAAATTCTCTGGGTCCTAGCATCCCCACTGCCTGCGAGAGAAGCGTGGATGCACATCTGGAAAGGGCCTTAAGGATAGGGACACGGCTGACACCGTGTTCCCCGGGAGCAAGTCTGGGGAAGGAGCACAACGCCACCCCGGGAGAAGAGAAGGAGCCGTTGGCCTTGTTGTCGGGAAAGAGTCGCAAAGCAGGAGAGATTGCCCTGGGAAGAACAGTGGGACGGTGGCAAGACAAGCGTCACCCGCTCCCTGTGCGTAGAGACGGAAGCCTGGCTTTAGGAAGACACGAGGGGATGGCTAGGGCAGACGCGCATACTCTGCTCTGAGGAAGGAGTCTGGGCAGAAGGAAGGCCTGTTCTGTGTGCCTTTTGTCCCAAGGGGACAGCATCTCCAAGGCCACCTGTCCCTAGGCAAGATGTGGGCATGCCACCAGGCGCCATAACCTGAACTCGCAGATACAGCTCCCTGGAAGAAAGGGGAGCCAGATGACATCTTCCTCCAAGAGGTGGCAGCTTTGGGGGAGGAAGGGGGTGTGTCGTGGAAGAAGAGGGGACAGTCCCCCACAGCTCCCCATCCCAGTGCACGGGCGCTGTGCAGGGTTCCTGTCGCTTCTCCTTTCCTATGTGGAAGGCGCTGGCCTAGTCCCCAAGTCCGCCTGAAATCGAGAGCAAAAAGCCAAGCCTTACTACGCCAGAAGAAGGCAGTTGGCAGGGATTGTCATCCTAGACCACGCACGCTGCTGCAGGGTGGTGGCTGTGTCTGCGAGGTTCAGCCTGGCACGGTGATCCCAGGGTGCGACCATGGAGCCCGGGATAGCAAAGCCCAAGTGGAACCAGCTCTCCCGCAGATCTCCTTCCCTGACGCGACAGAGCAAACGCCCAAAGCCTTGCTGAGGAAGCAGCAGCGAAGTGCGGTTCAGGCCAAGCTGAAAACCTCTGCCAAAGCATAGCAGTCGCTGGGAAAAAAGAGTCGGTTCTCTGGGCTGCGGTTGCTGCTTGCTTGAGCCTAGTATTGGCAGCACGGTGGCAGAATCCCGCATAGAGCGAAAGCCTCTTTGCCTGGGCATCCCCTCTAGGAAAGCACAGCATTCTTGGGGAAAACAGAGTCGGTTCTGTGCGATGCAGATGCCGCTTGCCTGAACATGGTCTCCGAAGCACGCTGTAAGAAACCCGCATGGAACGAAATCCTCTTGGCCCGGGCATCCCCTGTAATTGAGAGCGAAGAGTGGTTGCGACTGTGGAAACAGTCTTAACGAAAGGTCATGAAATAGGAGAGCATGCATTGCAACAATAGCGGGCAGGTGGCAAGACAAGTGTCACCCTCTCCGTTTCATTAGAAATCAGAGTCTGTTCTGCGGGCTGCTGCTCCTGCTTGCCTAGGCCAAGTCTCAAGGTGGGAGATACCACCCTACAGGGAAAGCCTCTTTGCCCAGGCTCCTCCTCTGGGAAAGCACAGCATTCGTTGGGAAATCTGAGTCGCTTTGTGGGATGCTGCTGCTGCTTGCCTGAGCTAGTCTGCGCAGCACGGTGGAAGAAACCCGCATGGAGCGAAATTCTCTTGGCCCTAGCATCGCCACTGCCTGCGAGAGAAGCGTGGATGCACATCTGGAAAGGGACTTAAGGATAGGGACAGGGCTGTCACCGTGATCTCCGGGAGCAAGTCTGGGGAAGGAGCAGAACGCCTCCCCGGGAGAAAGGAAGGAGCTGTTGGCCTTGTCCAGAAACAGTCGCAAAGCAGGAGAGCCTGCCCAGGGAAGAACAGCGGGACGGTGGCATGACAAGCGTCACCCGCTCCCAATGCGTATAGACGGAAGCCTGGCTTTAGGAAGACAGGAGGGGACGGCTAGGGCAGGCGCGCATACGCCACTCTGAGGAAGGAGTCTGGGCAGAAGGCAGGCCTGTTCTGTGTGCCTCTTGTCCCACGGGGAGAGCATCTCCGAGGCCACCTGTCCCTAGGGCAGACGTGGGCTTGCCACCAGGCGCCATAACCTGAACTCGCAGATACAGCTCCCTGGAAGAAAGGGCAGCCAGATACCATCTTCCTCCAAGAGGTGGCAGCGTTGGGGGTGGCAGCGGTGTGTCGGGGAAGAAGAGGGGACAGTCCCCCACTGCTCCCCATCCAAGTGCACGGGCGCTGTGGAGGGTTCCTGTCGCCTCTCCTTTCCTATTGCAAAGGCACTGGCGTAGTCCCCGAGTCCGCCTGAACCTCAGAGCAAAAAGCCAAGCCTTACTACGCCAGGAGATGGCAGTTGGCAGGGAGTGTCATCCTAGACCACGCAAGCTGCTGCAGGGTGGTGGCTGTTTCTGCAAGTTCAGACTGGCAGGGTGATCCCAGGGTGCGACCATGGAGCCCGGGACAAAAAAGCCCAAGAGGCACCAGCTCTCCCGCAGATCTCCTTCCCTGACGCGACAGAGCGAACGCCCAAAGCCTTGCTGAGGAAGCAGCAGCGAAGTGCGGTTCAGGCCAAGCTGAAAACCTCTGCGAAAGCATAGCAGTCGCTGGGAAAAAAGAGTCGGTTCTCTGGGCTACTGTTGCTGCTTGCTTGAGCCTAGTATTGGCAGCACGGTGGCAGAATCCCGCATAGAGCGAAAGCCTCCTTGCCTGGGCATCCCCTCTAGGAAAGCACAGCATTCTTGGGGAAAACAGAGTCGGTTCTGTGCGATGCATATGTCGCTTGCCTGTACAGAGTCTCCGAAGCACGGTGAAAGAAACCCGCATGGAGCGAAATCCTCTTGGCCCGGGCATCCCCTCTACTTGAGAGAGAAGCGTGGTTGTGCCTGTGGAAACAGCCTTAACGAAAGGTCATGAAACAGGAGAGCATGCATTGCAACAATAGCGGACAGGTGGCAAGACAAGTGTCACCCTCTCCGTTTGCTTAGAAAGCAGAGTCGGTTCTGCGGGCTGCTGCTCCTGCTTGCCTAGGCCAAGTCTCAAGGTGGGAGAAATCACCATACAGCGAAAGCCTCTTTGCCCAGGCTCCTCCTCTGGGAAAGCACAGCATTCGTTGGGAAATCTGAGTCGCTTTGTGGGATGCTGTTGCTACTTGCCTGAGCTAGTCTGGGCACCACGGTGGAAGAAACCCGCATGGAGCGAAATTCTCTGGGTCCTAGCATCCCCACTGCCTGCGAGAGAAGCATGGATGCACATCTGGAAAGGGCCTTAAGGATAGGGACACGGCTGACACCGTGTTCCCCGGGAGCAAGTCTGGGGAAGGAGCAGAACGCCTCCCCGGGAGAAGAGAAGGAGCCGTTGGCCTTGTTGTCGGGAAAGAGTCGCAAAGCAGGAGAGATTGCCCTGGGAAGAACAGTGGGACGGTGGCAAGACAAGCGTCACCCGCTCCCTGTGCGTAGAGACGGAAGCCTGGCTTTAGGAAGACACGAGGGGATGGCTAGGGCAGACGCGCATACTCTGCTCTGAGGAAGGAGTCTGGGCAGAAGGAAGGCCTGTTCTGTGTGCCTTTTGTCCCAAGGGGACAGCATCTCCAAGGCCACCTGTCCCTAGGCAAGATGTGGGCATGCCACCAGGCGCCATAACCTGAACTCGCAGATACAGCTCCCTGGAAGAAAGGGGAGCCAGATGACATCTTCCTCCAAGAGGTGGCAGCTTTGGGGGGGCAGGGGGTGTGTCGTGGAAGAAGAGGGGACAGTCCCCCACAGCTCCCCATCCCAGTGCTTGGGCGCTGTGCAGGGTACCTGTCGCTTCTCCTTTCCTATGTGGAAGGCGCTGGCCTAGACCCCAAGTCCGCCTGAACTCGGGAGCAAAAAGCCAAGCCTTACTACGCCAGAAGAAGGCAGTAGGCAGGGATTGTCATCCTAGACCACGCACGCTGCTGCAGGGTGGTGGCTGTGTCTGCGAGGTTCAGCCTGGCACGGTGATCCCAGGGTGCGACCATGGAGCCCGGGATAGCAAAGCCCAAGTGGAACCAGCTCTCCCGCAGATCTCCTTCCCTGACGCGACAGAGCAAACGCCCAAAGCCTTGCTGAGGAAGCAGCAGCGAAGTGCGGTTGAGTCCAAGCTGAAAACCTCTGCCAAAGCATAGCAGTCGCTGGGAAAAAAGAGTCGGTTCTCTGGGCTGCTGTTGCTGCTTGCTTGAGCCTAGTATTGGAAGCACGGTGGCAGAATCCCGCATAGAGCGAAAGCCTCTTTGCCTGGGCATCCCCTCTAGGAAAGCACAGCATTCTTGGGGAAAACAGAGTCGGTTCTGTGAGATGCAGATGCCGCTTGCCTGAACATGGTCTCCGAAGCACGCTGTAAGAAACCCGCATGGAGCGAAATCCTCTTGGCCCGGGCATCCCCTGTACTTGAGAGCGAAGCGTGGTTGTGACTGTGGAAACAGTCTTAACGAAAGGTCATGAAACAGGAGAGCATGCATTACAACAATAGCGGGCAGGTGGCAAGACAAGTGTCACCCTCTCCGTTTGCTTAGAAATCAGAGTCTGTTCTGCGGGCTGCTGCTCCTGCTTGCCTAGGCCAAGTCTCAAGGTGGGAGATACCACCCTACAGGGAAAGCCTCTTTGCCCAGGCTCCTCCTCTGGGAAAGCACAGCATTCGTTGGGAAATCTGAGTCACTTTGTGGGATGCTGCTGCTGCTTGCCTGAGCTAGTCTGCGCAGCACGGTGGAAGAAACCCGCATGGAGCGAAATTCTCTTGGCCCTAGCATCGCCACTGCCTGCGAGAGAAGCGTGGATGCACCTCTGGAAAGGGACTTAAGGATAGGGACACGGCTGTCACCGTGATCTCCGGGAGCAAGTCTGGGGAAGGAGCAGAACGCCTCCCCGGGAGAAGAGAAGGAGCTGTTGGCCTTGTCCAGAAACAGTCGCAAAGCAGGAGAGCCTGCCCTGGGAAGAACAGCGGGACGGTGGCATGACAAGCGTCACCCGCTCCCAATGCGTAGAGACGGAAGCCTGGCTTTAGGAAGACAGGAGGGGACGGCTAGGGCAGGCGCGCATACGCCACTCTGAGGAAGGAGTCTGGGCAGAAGGCAGGACTGTTCTGTGTGCCTCCTGTCCCAAGGGGAGAGCAGCTCCAAGGCCACCTGTCCCTAGGGCAGACGTGGGCTTGCCACCAGGCGCCATAACCTGAACTCGCAGATACAGCTCCCTGGAAGAAAGGGCAGCCAGATACCATCTTCCTCCAAGAGGTGGCAGCGTTGGGGGTGGCAGCGGTGTGTCGGGGAAGAAGAGGGACAGTCCCCCACTGCTCCCCATCCAAGTGCATGGGCGCTGTGGAGGGTTCCTGTCGCCTCTCCTTTCCTATTGCAAAGGCACTGGCGTAGTCCCCGAGTCTGCCTGAACTCCAGAGCAAAAAGCCAAGCCCTACTACGCCAGGAGATGGCAGTTGGCAGGGAGTGTCATCCTAGACCACGCAAGCTGCTGCATGGTGGTGGCTGTTTCTGCAAGTTCAGACTGGCAGGGTGATCCCAGGGTGCGACCATGGAGCCCGGGACAAAAAAGCCCAAGAGGCACCAGCTCTCCCGCAGATCTCCTTCCCTGACGCGACAGAGCGAACGCCCAAAGAGTTGCTGAGGAAGCAGCAGCGAAGTGCGGTTCAGGCAAAGCTGAAAACCTCTGCGAAAGCATAGCAGTCGCTGGGAAAAAAGAGTCGGTTCTCTGGGCTACTCTTGCTGCTTGCTTGAGCCTAGTATTGGCAGCACGGTGGCAGAATCCCGCATAGAGCGAAAGCCTCCTTGCCTGGGCATCCCCTCTAGGAAAGCACAGAATTCTTGGGGAAACAGAGTCGGTTCTGTGCGATGCATATGTCGCTTGCCTGTACAGAGTCTCCGAAGCACGGTGAAAGAAACCCGCATGGAGCGAAATCCTCTTGGCCCGGGCATCCCCTCTACTTGAGAGAGAAGCGTGGTTGTGCCTGTGGAAACAGCCTTAACGAAAGGTCATGAAACAGGAGAGCATGCATTGCAACAATAGCGGACAGGTGGCAAGACAAGTGTCACCCTCTCCGTTTGCTTAGAAATCAGAGTCGGTTCTGCGGGCTGCTGCTCCTGCTTGCCTAGGCCAAGTCTCAAGGTAGGAGAAACCACCATACAGCGAAAGCCTCTGTGCCCAGGCTCCTCCTCTGGGAAAGCACAGCATTCGTTGGGAAATCTGAGTCGCTTTGTGGGATGCTGTTGCTACTTGCCTGAGCTAGTCTGCGCACCACGGTGGAAGAAACCCGCATGGAGCGAAATTCTCTGGGTCCTAGCATCCCCACTGCCTGCGAGAGAAGCGTGGATGCACATCTGGAAAGGGCCTTAAGGATAGGGACACGGCTGACACCGTGTTCCCCGGGAGCAAGTCTGGGGAAGGAGCAGAACGCCTCCCCGGGAGAAGAGAAGGAGCCGTTGGCCTTGTTGTCGGGAAAGAGTCGCAAAGCAGGAGAGATTGCCCTGGGAAGAACAGTGGGACGGTGGCAAGACAAGCGTCACCCGCTCCCTGTGCGTAGAGACGGAAGCCTGGCTTTAGGAAGACACGAGGGGATGGCTAGGGCAGACGCGCATACTCTGCTCTGAGGAAGGAGTCTGGGCAGAAGGAAGGCCTGTTCTGTGTGCCTTTTGTCCCAAGGGGACAGCATCTCCAAGGCCACCTGTCCCTAGGCAAGATGTGGGCATGCCACCAGGCGCCATAACCTGAACTCGCAGATACAGCTCCCTGGAAGAAAGGGCAGCCAGATGACATCTTCCTCCAAGAGGTGGCAGCTTTGGGGGAGGAAGGGGGTGTGTCGTGGAAGAAGAGGGGACAGTCCCCCACAGCTCCCCATCCCAGTGCACGGGTGCTGTGCAGGGTTCCTGTCGCTTCTCCTTTCCTATGTGGAAGGCGCTGGCCTAGTCCCCAAGTCCGCCTGAACTCGAGAGCAAAAAGCCAAGCCTTACTACGCCAGAAGAAGGCAGTTGGCAGGGATTGTCATCCTAGACCACGCACGCTGCTGCAGGGTGGTGGCTGTGTCTGCGAGGTTCAGCCTGGCACGGTGATCCCAGGGTGCGACCATGGAGCCCGGGATAGCAAAGCCCAAGTGGAACCAGCTCTCCCGCAGATCTCCTTCCCTGACGCGACAGAGCAAACGCCCAAAGCCTTGCTGAGGAAGCAGCAGCGAAGTGCGGTTCAGGCCAAGCTGAAAACCTCTGCCAAAGCATAGCAGTCGCTGGGAAAAAAGAGTCGGTTCTCTGGGCTGCTGTTGCTGCTTGCTTGAGCCTAGTATTGGCAGCACGGTGGCAGAATCCCGCATAGAGCGAAAGCCTCTTTGCCTGGGCATCCCCTCTAGGAAAGCACAGCATTCTTGGGGAAAACAGAGTCGGTTCTGTGCGATGCAGATGCCGCTTGCCTGAACATGGTCTCCGAAGCACGCTGTAAGAAACCCGCATGGAGCGAAATCCTCTTGGCCCGGGCATCCCCTGTACTTGAGAGCGAAGCGTGGTTGTGACTGTGGAAACAGTCTTAACGAAAGGTCATGAAACAGGAGAGCATGCATTGCAACAATAGCGGGCAGGTGGCAAGACAAGTGTCACCCTCTCCGTTTGCTTAGAAATCAGAGTCTGTTCTGCGGGCTGCTGCTCCTGCTTGCCTAGGCCAAGTCTCAAGGTGGGAGATACCACCCTACAGGGAAAGCCTCTTTGCCCAGGCTCCTCCTCTGGGAAAGCACAGCATTCGTTGGGAAATCTGAGTCGCTTTGTGGGATGCTGCTGCTGCTTGCCTGAGCTAGTCTGCGCAGCACGGTGGAAGAAACCCGCATGGAGCGAAATTCTCTTGGCCCTAGCATCGCCACTGCCTGCGAGAGAAGCGTGGATGCACCTCTGGAAAGGGACTTAAGGATAGGGACAGGGCTGTCACCGTGATCTCCGGGAGCAAGTCTGGGGAAGGAGCAGAACGCCTCCCCGGGAGAAAGGAAGGAGCTGTTGGCCTTGTCCAGAAACAGTCGCAAAGCAGGAGAGCCTGCCCAGGGAAGAACAGCGGGACGGTGGCATGACAAGCGTCACCCGCTCCCAATGCGTATAGACGGAAGCCTGGCTTTAGGAAGACAGGAGGGGACGGCTAGGGCAGGCGCGCATACGCCACTCTGAGGAAGGAGTCTGGGCAGAAGGCAGGCCTGTTCTGTGTGCCTCTTGTCCCACGGGGAGAGCATCTCCGAGGCCACCTGTCCCTAGGGCAGACGTGGGCTTGCCACCAGGCGCCATAACCTGAACTCGCAGATACAGCTCCCTGGAAGAAAGGGCAGCCAGATACCATCTTCCTCTTAGAGGTGGCAGCGTTGGGGGTGGCAGCGGTGTGTCGGGGAAGAAGAGGGGACAGTCCCCCACTGCTCCCCATCCAACTGCACGGGCGCTGTGGAGGGTTCCTGTCGCCTCTCCTTTCCTATTGCAAAGGCACTGGCGTAGTCCCCGAGTCCGCCTGAACTCCAGAGCAAAAAGCCAAGCCTTACTACACCAGGAGATGGCAGTTGGCAGGGAGTGTCATCCTAGACCACGCAAGCTGCTGCAGGGTGGTGGCTGTTTCTGCAAGTTCAGACTGGCAGGGTGATCCCAGGGTGCGACCATTGAGCCCGGGACAAAAAAGCCCATGAGGCACCAGCTCTCCCGCAGATCTCCTTCCCTGACGCGACAGAGCAAAAGCCCAAAGCCTTGATGAGGAAGCAGCAGCGAAGTGAGGTTCAGGCCAAGCTGAAAACCTCTGCCAAAGCATAGCAGTCGCTGGGAAAAAAGAGTCGGTTCTCTGGGCTACTGTTGCTGCTTGCTTGAGCCTAGTATTGGCAGCACGGTGGCAGAATCCCGCATAGAGCGAAAGCCTCCTTGCCTGGGCATCCCCTCTAGGAAAGCACAGCATTCTTGGGGAAAACAGAGTCGGTTCTGTGCGATGCATATGTCGCTTGCCTGTACAGAGTCTCCGAAGCACGGTGAAAGAAACCCGCATGGAGCGAAATCCTCTTGGCCCGGGCATCCCCTGTAATTGAGAGCGAAGCGTGGTTGTGACTGTGGAAACAGCCTTAACGAAAGGTCATGAAACAGGAGAGCATGCATTGCAACAATAGCGGACAGGTGGCAAGACAAGTGTCACCCTCTCCGTTTGCTTAGAAATCAGAGTCGGTTCTGCGGGCTGCTGCTCCTGCTTGCCTAGGCCAAGTCTCAAGGTGGGAGAAACCACCATACAGCGAAAGCCTCTTTGCCCAGGCTCCTCCTCTGGGAAAGCACAGCATTCGTTGGGAAATCTGAGTCGCTTTGTGGGATGCTGTTGCTACTTGCCTGAGCTAGTCTGCGCAGCACGGTGGAAGAAACCCGCATGGAGCGAAATTCTCTGGGTCCTAGCATCCCCACTGCCTGCGAGAGAAGCGTGGATGCACATCTGGAAAGGGCCTTAAGGATAGGGACACGGCTGACACCGTGTTCCCCGGGAGCAAGTCTGGGGAAGGAGCAGAACGCCTCCCCGGGAGAAGAGAAGGAGCCGTTGGCCTTGTTGTCAGGAAACAGTCGCAAAGCAGGAGAGATTGCCCTGGGAAGAACAGTGGGACGGTGGCAAGACAAGCGTCACCCGCTCCCTGTGCGTAGAGACGGAAGCCTGGCTTTAGGAAGACACGAGGGGATGGCTAGGGCAGACGCGCATACTCTGCTCTGAGGAAGGAGTCTGGGCAGAAGGAAGGCCTGTTCTGTGTGCCTTTTGTCCCAAGGGGACAGCATCTCCAAGGCCACCTGTCCCTAGGCAAGATGTGGGCATGCCACCAGGCGCCATAACCTGAACTCGCAGATACAGCTCCCTGGAAGAAAGGGGAGCCAGATGACATCTTCCTCCAAGAGGTGGCAGCTTTGGGGGAGGAAGGGGGTGTGTCGTGGAAGAAGAGGGGACAGTCCCCCACAGCTCCCCATCCCAGTGCACGGGCGCTGTGCAGGGTTCCTGTCGCTTCTCCTTTCCTATGTGGAAGGCGCTGGACTAGTCCCCAAGTGCGCCTGAACTCGACAGCAAAAAGCCAAGCCTTACTACGCCAGAAGAAGGCAGTTGGCAGGGATTGTCATCCTAGACCACGCACGCTGCTGCAGGGTGGTGGCTGTGTCTGCGAGGTTCAGCCTGGCACGGTGATCCCAGGGTGCGACCATGGAGCCCGGGATAGCAAAGCCCAAGTGGAACCAGCTCTCCCGCAGATCTCCTTCCCTGACGCGACAGAGCAAACGCCCAAAGCCTTGCTGAGGAAGCAGCAGCGAAGTGCGGTTCAGGCCAAGCTGAAAACCTCTGCCAAAGCATAGCAGTCGCTGGGAAAAAAGAGTCGGTTCTCTGGGCTGCTGTTGCTGCTTGCTTGAGCCTAGTATTGGCAGCACGGTGGCAGAATCCCGCATAGAGCGAAAGCCTCTTTGCCTGGGCATCCCCTCTAGGAAAGCACAGCATTCTTGGGGAAAACAGAGTCGGTTCTGTGCGATGCAGATGCCGCTTGCCTGAACATGGTCTCCGAAGCACGCTGTAAGAAACCCGCATGGAGCGAAATCCTCTTGGCCCGGGCATCCCCTGTACTTGAGAGCGAAGCGTGGTTGTGACTGTGGAAACAGTCTTAACGAAAGGTCATGAAACAGGAGAGCATGCATTGCAACAATAGCGGGCAGGTGGCAAGACAAGTGTCACCCTCTCCGTTTGCTTAGAAATCAGAGTCTGTTCTGCGGGCTGCTCCTCCTGCTTGCCTAGGCCAAGTCTCAAGGTGGGAGATACCACCCTACAGGGAAAGCCTCGTTGCCCAGGCTCCTCCTCTGGAAAAGCACAGCATTCGTTGGGAAATCTGAGTCGCTTTGTGGGATGCTGCTGCTGCTTGCCTGAGCTAGTCTGCGCAGCACGGTGGAAGAAACCCGCATGGAGCGAAATTCTCTTGGCCATAGCATCGCCACTGCCTGTGAGAGAAGCGTGGATGCACCTCTGGAAAGGGACTTAAGGATAGGGACACGGCTGTCACCGTGATCTCCGGGAGCAAGTCTGGGGAAGGAGCAGAACCCCTCCCCGGGAGAAGAGAAGGAGCTGTTGGCCTTGTCCAGAAACAGTCGCAAAGCAGGAGAGCCTGCCCAGGGAAGAACAGCGGGACGGTGGCTTGACAAGCGTCACCCGCTCCCAATGCGTATAGACGGAAGCCTGGCTTTAGGAAGACAGGAGGGGACGGCTAGGGCAGGCGCGCATACGCCACTCTGAGGAAGGAGTCTGGGCAGAAGGCAGGCCTGTTCTGTGTGCCTCCTGTCCCAAGGGGAGAGCATCTCCGAGGCCACCTGTCCCTAGGGCAGACGTGGGCTTGCCACCAGGCGCCATAACCTGAACTCGCAGATACAGCTCCCTGGAAGAAAGGGCAGCCAGATACCATCTTCCTCCAAGAGGTAGCAGCGTTGGGGGTGGCAGTGGTGTGTCGGGGAAGAAGAGCAGACAGTCCCCCACTGCTCCCCATCCAACTGCACGGGCGCTGTGGAGGGTTCCTGTCGCCTCTCCTTTCCTATTGCAATGGCACTGGCGTAGTCCCCGAGTCCGCCTGAACTCCAGAGCAAAAAGCCAAGCCTTACTACGCCAGGAGATGGCAGTTGGCAGGGAGTGTCATCCTAGACCACGCAAGCTGCTGCAGGGTGGTGGCTGTTTCTGCAAGTTCAGACTGGCAGGGTGATCCCAGGGTGCGACCATGGAGCCCGGGACAAAAAAGCCCAAGAGGCACCAGCTCTCCCGCAGATCTCCTTCCCTGACGCGACAGAGCAAACGCCCAAAGCCTTGCTGAGGAAACAGCAGCGAAGTGCGGTTCAGGCCAAGCTGAAAACCTCTGCCAAAGCATAGCAGTCGCTGGGAAAAAAGAGTCGGTTCTCTGGGCTACTGTTGCTGCTTGCTTGAGCCTAGTATTGGCAGCACGGTGGCAGAATCCCGCATAGAGCGAAAGCCTCCTTGCCTGGGCATCCCCTCTAGGAAAGCACAGCATTCTTGGGGAAAACAGAGTCGGTTCTGTGCGATGCATATGTCGCTTGCCTGTACAGAGTCTCCGAAGCACGGTGAAAGAAACCCGCATGGAGCGAAATCCTCTTGGCCCGGGCATCCCCTCTACTTGAGAGAGAAGCGTGGTTGTGCCTGTGGAAACAGCCTTAACGAAAGGTCATGAAACAGGAGAGCATGCATTGCAACAATAGCGGACAGGTGGCAAGACAAGTGTCACCCTCTCCGTTTGCTTAGAAATCAGAGTCGGTTCTGCGGGCTGCTGCTCCTGCTTGCCTAGGCCAAGTCTCAAGGTGGGAGAAACCACCATAGGGCGAAAGCCTCTGTGCCCAGGCTCCTCCTCTGGGAAAGCACAGCATTCGTTGGGAAATCTGAGTCGCTTTGTGGGATGCTGTTGCTACTTGACTGAGCTAGTCTGCGCAGCACGGTGGAAGAAACCCGCATGGAGCGAAATTCTCTGGGTCCTAGCATCCCCACTGCCTGCGAGAGAAGCGTGGATGCACATCTGGAAAGGGCCTTAAGGATAGGGACACGGCTGACACCGTGTTCCCCGGGAGCAAGTCTGGGGAAGGAGCAGAACGCCTCCCCGGGAGAAGAGAAGGAGCCGTTGGCCTTGTTGTCGGGAAACAGTCGCAAAGCAGGAGAGATTGCCCTGGGAAGAACAGTGGGACGGTGGCAAGACAAGCGTCACCCGCTCCCTGTGCGTAGAGACGGAAGCCTGGCTTTAGGAAGACACGAGGGGATGGCTAGGGCAGACGCGCATACTCTGCTCTGAGGAAGGAGTCTGGGCAGAAGGAAGGCCTGTTCTGTGTGCCTTTTGTCCCAAGGGGACAGCATCTCCAAGGCCACCTGTCCCTAGGCAAGATGTGGGCATGCCACCAGGCGCCATAACCTGAACTCGCAGATACAGCTCCCTGGAAGAAAGGGGAGCCAGATGACATCTTCCTCCAAGAGGTGGCAGCTTTGGGGGAGGAAGGGGGTGTGTCGTGGAAGAAGAGGGGACAGTCCCCCACAGCTCCCCATCCCAGTGCACGGGCGCTGTGCAGGGTTCCTGTCGCTTCTCCTTTCCTATGTGGAAGGCGCTGGACTAGTCCCCAAGTGCGCCTGAACTCGAGAGCAAAAAGCCAAGCCTTACTACGCCAGAAGAAGGCAGTTGGCAGGGATTGTCATCCTAGACCACGCACGCTGCTGCAGGGTGGTGGCTGTGTCTGCGAGGTTCAGCCTGGCACGGTGATCCCAGGGTGCGACCATGGAGCCCGGGATAGCAAAGCCCAAGTGGAACCAGCTCTCCCGCAGATCTCCTTCCCTGACGCGACAGAGCAAACGCCCAAAGCCTTGCTGAGGAAGCAGCAGCGAAGTGCGGTTCAGGCCAAGCTGAAAACCTCTGCCAAAGCATAGCAGTCGCTGGGAAAAAAGAGTCGGTTCTCTGGGCTGCTGTTGCTGCTTGCTTGAGCCTAGTATTGGCAGCACGGTGGCAGAATCCCGCATAGAGCGAAAGCCTCTTTGCCTGGGCATCCCCTCTAGGAAAGCACAGCATTCTTGGGGAAAACAGAGTCGGTTCTGTGCGATGCAGATGCCGCTTGCCTGAACATGGTCTCCGAAGCACGCTGTAAGAAACCCGCATGGAGCGAAATCCTCTTGGCCCGGGCATCCCCTGTACTTGAGAGCGAAGCGTGGTTGTGACTGTGGAAACAGTCTTAACGAAAGGTCATGAAACAGGAGAGCATGCATTGCAACAATAGCGGGCAGGTGGCAAGACAAGTGTCACCCTCTCCGTTTGCTTAGAAATCAGAGTCTGTTCTGCGGGCTGCTCCTCCTGCTTGCCTAGGCCAAGTCTCAAGGTGGGAGATACCACCCTACAGGGAAAGCCTCGTTGCCCAGGCTCCTCCTCTGGAAAAGCACAGCATTCGTTGGGAAATCTGAGTCGCTTTGTGGGATGCTGCTGCTGCTTGCCTGAGCTAGTCTGCGCAGCACGGTGGAAGAAACCCGCATGGAGCGAAATTCTCTTGGCCATAGCATCGCCACTGCCTGTGAGAGAAGCGTGGATGCACCTCTGGAAAGGGACTTAAGGATAGGGACACGGCTGTCACCGTGATCTCCGGGAGCAAGTCTGGGGAAGGAGCAGAACCCCTCCCCGGGAGAAGAGAAGGAGCTGTTGGCCTTGTCCAGAAACAGTCGCAAAGCAGGAGAGCCTGCCCAGGGAAGAACAGCGGGACGGTGGCATGACAAGCGTCACCCGCTCCCAATGCGTATAGACGGAAGCCTGGCTTTAGGAAGACAGGAGGGGACGGCTAGGGCAGGCGCGCATACGCCACTCTGAGGAAGGAGTCTGGGCAGAAGGCAGGCCTGTTCTGTGTGCCTCCTGTCCCAAGGGGAGAGCATCTCCGAGGCCACCTGTCCCTAGGGCAGACGTGGGCTTGCCACCAGGCGCCATAACCTGAACTCGCAGATACAGCTCCCTGGAAGAAAGGGCAGCCAGATACCATCTTCCTCCAAAAGGTAGCAGCGTTGGGGGTGGCAGTGGTGTGTCGGGGAAGAAGAGCAGACAGTCCCCCACTGCTCCCCATCCAACTGCACGGGCGCTGTGGAGGGTTCCTGTCGCCTCTCCTTTCCTATTGCAATGGCACTGGCGTAGTCCCCGAGTCCGCCTGAACTCCAGAGCAAAAAGCCAAGCCTTACTACGCCAGGAGATGGCAGTTGGCAGGGAGTGTCATCCTAGACCACGCAAGCTGCTGCAGGGTGGTGGCTGTTTCTGCAAGTTCAGACTGGCAGGGTGATCCCAGGGTGCGACCATGGAGCCCGGGACAAAAAAGCCCAAGAGGCACCAGCTCTCCCGCAGATCTCCTTCCCTGACGCGACAGAGCAAA
Source organism: Neogale vison (assembly GCF_020171115.1). Lineage (NCBI taxonomy): Eukaryota > Metazoa > Chordata > Mammalia > Carnivora > Mustelidae > Neogale > Neogale vison. The sequence goes on from NW_025334865.1 coordinate 3,423,833, forward strand.
CGCCCAAAGCCTTGCTGAGGAAACAGCAGCGAAGTGCGGTTCAGGCCAAGCTGAAAACCTCTGCCAAAGCATAGCAGTCGCTGGGAAAAAAGAGTCGGTTCTCTGGGCTACTGTTGCTGCTTGCTTGAGCCTAGTATTGGCAGCACGGTGGCAGAATCCCGCATAGAGCGAAAGCCTCCTTGCCTGGGCATCCCCTCTAGGAAAGCACAGCATTCTTGGGGAAAACAGAGTCGGTTCTGTGCGATGCAGATGCCGCTTACCTGACATGGTCTCCGAAGCACGCTGTAAGAAACCCGCATGGAGCGAAATCCTCTTGGCCCGGGCATCCCCTGTAATTGAGAGCGAAGCGTGGTTGTGACTGTGGAAACAGTCTTAACGAAAGGTGATGAAACAGGAGAGCATGCATTGCAACAATAGCGGGCAGGTGGCAAGACAAGTGTCACCCTCTCCGTTTGCTTAGAAATCAGAGTCTGTTCTGCGGGCTGCTGCTCCTGCTTGCCTAGGCCAAGTCTCAAGGTGGGAGATACCACCCTACAGGGAAAGCCTCTTTGCCCAGGCTCCTCCTCTGGGAAAGCACAGCATTCTTGGGAAATCTGAGTCGCTTTGTGGGATGCTGCTGCTGCTTGCCTGAGCTAGTCTGCGCAGCACGGTGGAACAAACCCGCATGGAGCGAAATTCTCTTGGCCCTAGCATCGCCACTACCTGCGAGAGAAGCGTGGATGCACATCTGGAAAGGGACTTAAGGATAGGGACACGGCTGTCACCGTGATCTCCGGGAGCAAGTCTGGGGAAGGAGCAGAACGCCTCCCCGGGAGAAAGGAAGGAGCTGTTGGCCTTGTCCAGAAACAGTCGCAAAGCAGGAGAGCCTGCCCAGGGAAGAACAGCGGGACGGTGGCATGACAAGCGTCACCCGCTCCCAATGCGTATAGACGGAAGCCTGGCTTTAGGAAGACAGGAGGGGACGGCTAGGGCAGGCGCGCATACGCCACTCTGAGGAAGGAGTCTGGGCAGAAGGCAGGCCTGTTCTGTGTGCCTCCTGTCCCAAGGGGAGAGCATCTCCGAAGCCACCTGTCCCGAGGGCAGACGTGGGCTTGCCACCAGGCGCCATAACCTGAACTCGCAGATACAGCTCCCTGGAAGAAAGGGCAGCCAGATACCATCTTCCTCCAAGAGGTGGCAGCGTTGGGGGTGGCAGCGGTGTGTCGGGGAAGAAGAGGGGACAGTCCCCCACTGCTCCACATCCAAGTGCACGGGCGCTGTGGAGGGTTCCTGTCGCCTCTCCTTTCCTATTGCAAAGGCACTGGCGTAGTCCCCGAGTCCGCCTGAACTCCAGAGCAAAAAGCCAAGCCTTACTACGCCAGGAGATGGCAGTTGGCAGGGAGTGTCATCCTAGACCACGCAAGCTTCTGCAGGGTGGTGGCTGTTTCTGCAAGTTCAGACTGGCAGGGTGATCCCAGGGTGCGACCATGGAGCCCGGGACAAAAAAGCCCAAGAGGCACCAGTTCTCCCGCAGATCTCCTTCCCTGACGCGATAGAGCGAACGCCCAAAGCCTTGCTGAGGAAGCAGCAGCGAAGTGCGGTTCAGGCCAAGCTGAAAACCTCTGCGAAAGCATAGCAGTCGCTCGGAAAAAAGAGTCGGTTCTCTGGGCTACTGTTGCTGCTTGCTTGAGCCTAGTATTGGCAGCACGGTGGCAGAATCCCGCATAGAGCGAAAGCCTCCTTGCCTGGGAATCCCCTCTAGGAAAGCACAGCCTTCATGGGGAAAACAGAGTCAGTTCTCTGCGATGCGGATGCCGCTTGCCTGAACATAGTCTCCGAAGCACGGTGTAAGAAACCCGCATGGAGCGAAATCCTCTTGGACCGGGCATCCCCTCTACTTGAGAGAGAAGCGTGGTTGTGCCTGTGGAAACAGCCTTAACGAAAGGTCATGAAACAGGAGAGCATGCATTGCAACAATAGCGGACAGGTGGCAAGACAAGTGTCACCCTCTCCGTTTGCTTAGAAATCAGAGTCGGTTCTGCGGGCTGCTGCTCCTGCTTGCCTAGGCCAAGTCTCAAGGTGGGAGAAACCACCATACAGCGAAAGCCTCTTTGCCCAGGCTCCTCCTCTGGGAAAGCACAGCATTCGTTGGGAAATCTGAGTCGCTTTGTGGGATGCTGTTGCTACTTGCCTGAGCTAGTCTGCGCAGCACGGTGGAAGAAACCCGCATGGAGCGAAATTCTCTGGGTCCTAGCATCCCCACTGCCTGCGAGAGAAGCGTGGATGCACATCTGGAAAGGGCCTTAAGGATAGGGACACGGCTGACACCGTGTTCCCCGGGAGCAAGTCTGGGGAAGGAGCACAACGCCACCCCGGGAGAAGAGAAGGAGCCGTTGGCCTTGTTGTCGGGAAAGAGTCGCAAAGCAGGAGAGATTGCCCTGGGAAGAACAGTGGGACGGTGGCAAGACAAGCGTCACCCGCTCCCTGTGCGTAGAGACGGAAGCCTGGCTTTAGGAAGACACGAGGGGATGGCTAGGGCAGACGCGCATACTCTGCTCTGAGGAAGGAGTCTGGGCAGAAGGAAGGCCTGTTCTGTGTGCCTTTTGTCCCAAGGGGACAGCATCTCCAAGGCCACCTGTCCCTAGGCAAGATGTGGGCATGCCACCAGGCGCCATAACCTGAACTCGCAGATACAGCTCCCTGGAAGAAAGGGGAGCCAGATGACATCTTCCTCCAAGAGGTGGCAGCTTTGGGGGAGGAAGGGGGTGTGTCGTGGAAGAAGAGGGGACAGTCCCCCACAGCTCCCCATCCCAGTGCACGGGCGCTGTGCAGGGTTCCTGTCGCTTCTCCTTTCCTATGTGGAAGGCGCTGGCCTAGTCCCCAAGTCCGCCTGAAATCGAGAGCAAAAAGCCAAGCCTTACTACGCCAGAAGAAGGCAGTTGGCAGGGATTGTCATCCTAGACCACGCACGCTGCTGCAGGGTGGTGGCTGTGTCTGCGAGGTTCAGCCTGGCACGGTGATCCCAGGGTGCGACCATGGAGCCCGGGATAGCAAAGCCCAAGTGGAACCAGCTCTCCCGCAGATCTCCTTCCCTGACGCGACAGAGCAAACGCCCAAAGCCTTGCTGAGGAAGCAGCAGCGAAGTGCGGTTCAGGCCAAGCTGAAAACCTCTGCCAAAGCATAGCAGTCGCTGGGAAAAAAGAGTCGGTTCTCTGGGCTGCGGTTGCTGCTTGCTTGAGCCTAGTATTGGCAGCACGGTGGCAGAATCCCGCATAGAGCGAAAGCCTCTTTGCCTGGGCATCCCCTCTAGGAAAGCACAGCATTCTTGGGGAAAACAGAGTCGGTTCTGTGCGATGCAGATGCCGCTTGCCTGAACATGGTCTCCGAAGCACGCTGTAAGAAACCCGCATGGAACGAAATCCTCTTGGCCCGGGCATCCCCTGTAATTGAGAGCGAAGAGTGGTTGTGACTGTGGAAACAGTCTTAACGAAAGGTCATGAAACAGGAGAGCATGCATTGCAACAATAGCGGGCAGGTGGCAAGACAAGTGTCACCCTCTCCGTTTCATTAGAAATCAGAGTCTGTTCTGCGGGCTGCTGCTCCTGCTTGCCTAGGCCAAGTCTCAAGGTGGGAGATACCACCCTACAGGGAAAGCCTCTTTGCCCAGGCTCCTCCTCTGGGAAAGCACAGCATTCGTTGGGAAATCTGAGTCGCTTTGTGGGATGCTGCTGCTGCTTGCCTGAGCTAGTCTGCGCAGCACGGTGGAAGAAACCCGCATGGAGCGAAATTCTCTTGGCCCTAGCATCGCCACTGCCTGCGAGAGAAGCGTGGATGCACATCTGGAAAGGGACTTAAGGATAGGGACAGGGCTGTCACCGTGATCTCCGGGAGCAAGTCTGGGGAAGGAGCAGAACGCCTCCCCGGGAGAAAGGAAGGAGCTGTTGGCCTTGTCCAGAAACAGTCGCAAAGCAGGAGAGCCTGCCCAGGGAAGAACAGCGGGACGGTGGCATGACAAGCGTCACCCGCTCCCAATGCGTATAGACGGAAGCCTGGCTTTAGGAAGACAGGAGGGGACGGCTAGGGCAGGCGCGCATACGCCACTCTGAGGAAGGAGTCTGGGCAGAAGGCAGGCCTGTTCTGTGTGCCTCTTGTCCCACGGGGAGAGCATCTCCGAGGCCACCTGTCCCTAGGGCAGACGTGGGCTTGCCACCAGGCGCCATAACCTGAACTCGCAGATACAGCTCCCTGGAAGAAAGGGCAGCCAGATACCATCTTCCTCCAAGAGGTGGCAGCGTTGGGGGTGGCAGCGGTGTGTCGGGGAAGAAGAGGGGACAGTCCCCCACTGCTCCCCATCCAAGTGCACGGGCGCTGTGGAGGGTTCCTGTCGCCTCTCCTTTCCTATTGCAAAGGCACTGGCGTAGTCCCCGAGTCCGCCTGAACCTCAGAGCAAAAAGCCAAGCCTTACTACGCCAGGAGATGGCAGTTGGCAGGGAGTGTCATCCTAGACCACGCAAGCTGCTGCAGGGTGGTGGCTGTTTCTGCAAGTTCAGACTGGCAGGGTGATCCCAGGGTGCGACCATGGAGCCCGGGACAAAAAAGCCCAAGAGGCACCAGCTCTCCCGCAGATCTCCTTCCCTGACGCGACAGAGCGAACGCCCAAAGCCTTGCTGAGGAAGCAGCAGCGAAGTGCGGTTCAGGCCAAGATGAAAACCTCTGCGAAAGCATAGCAGTCGCTGGGAAAAAAGAGTCGGTTCTCTGGGCTACTGTTGCTGCTTGCTTGAGCCTAGTATTGGCAGCACGGTGGCAGAATCCCGCATAGAGCGAAAGCCTCCTTGCCTGGGCATCCCCTCTAGGAAAGCACAGCATTCTTGGGGAAAACAGAGTCGGTTCTGTGCGATGCATATGTCGCTTGCCTGTACAGAGTCTCCGAAGCACGGTGAAAGAAACCCGCATGGAGCGAAATCCTCTTGGCCCGGGCATCCCCTCTACTTGAGAGAGAAGCGTGGTTGTGCCTGTGGAAACAGCCTTAACGAAAGGTCATGAAACAGGAGAGCATGCATTGCAACAATAGCGGACAGGTGGCAAGACAAGTGTCACCCTCTCCGTTTGCTTAGAAAGCAGAGTCGGTTCTGCGGGCTGCTGCTCCTGCTTGCCTAGGCCAAGTCTCAAGGTGGGAGAAATCACCATACAGCGAAAGCCTCTTTGCCCAGGCTCCTCCTCTGGGAAAGCACAGCATTCGTTGGGAAATCTGAGTCGCTTTGTGGGATGCTGTTGCTACTTGCCTGAGCTAGTCTGGGCACCACGGTGGAAGAAACCCGCATGGAGCGAAATTCTCTGGGTCCTAGCATCCCCACTGCCTGCGAGAGAAGCATGGATGCACATCTGGAAAGGGCCTTAAGGATAGGGACACGGCTGACACCGTGTTCCCCGGGAGCAAGTCTGGGGAAGGAGCAGAACGCCTCCCCGGGAGAAGAGAAGGAGCCGTTGGCCTTGTTGTCGGGAAAGAGTCGCAAAGCAGGAGAGATTGCCCTGGGAAGAACAGTGGGACGGTGGCAAGACAAGCGTCACCCGCTCCCTGTGCGTAGAGACGGAAGCCTGGCTTTAGGAAGACACGAGGGGATGGCTAGGGCAGACGCGCATACTCTGCTCTGAGGAAGGAGTCTGGGCAGAAGGAAGGCCTGTTCTGTGTGCCTTTTGTCCCAAGGGGACAGCATCTCCAAGGCCACCTGTCCCTAGGCAAGATGTGGGCATGCCACCAGGCGCCATAACCTGAACTCGCAGATACAGCTCCCTGGAAGAAAGGGGAGCCAGATGACATCTTCCTCCAAGAGGTGGCAGCTTTGGGGGGGCAGGGGGTGTGTCGTGGAAGAAGAGGGGACAGTCCCCCACAGCTCCCCATCCCAGTGCTTGGGCGCTGTGCAGGGTTCCTGTCGCTTCTCCTTTCCTATGTGGAAGGCGCTGGCCTAGACCCCAAGTCCGCCTGAACTCGGGAGCAAAAAGCCAAGCCTTACTACGCCAGAAGAAGGCAGTAGGCAGGGATTGTCATCCTAGACCACGCACGCTGCTGCAGGGTGGTGGCTGTGTCTGCGAGGTTCAGCCTGGCACGGTGATCCCAGGGTGCGACCATGGAGCCCGGGATAGCAAAGCCCAAGTGGAACCAGCTCTCCCGCAGATCTCCTTCCCTGACGCGACAGAGCAAACGCCCAAAGCCTTGCTGAGGAAGCAGCAGCGAAGTGCGGTTCAGGCCAAGCTGAAAACCTCTGCCAAAGCATAGCAGTCGCTGGGAAAAAAGAGTCGGTTCTCTGGGCTGCTGTTGCTGCTTGCTTGAGCCTAGTATTGGAAGCACGGTGGCAGAATCCCGCATAGAGCGAAAGCCTCTTTGCCTGGGCATCCCCTCTAGGAAAGCACAGCATTCTTGGGGAAAACAGAGTCGGTTCTGTGAGATGCAGATGCCGCTTGCCTGAACATGGTCTCCGAAGCACGCTGTAAGAAACCCGCATGGAGCGAAATCCTCTTGGCCTGGGCATCCCCTGTACTTGAGAGCGAAGCGTGGTTGTGACTGTGGAAACAGTCTTAACGAAAGGTCATGAAACAGGAGAGCATGCATTGCAACAATAGCGGGCAGGTGGCAAGACAAGTGTCACCCTCTCCGTTTGCTTAGAAATCAGAGTCTGTTCTGCGGGCTGCTGCTCCTGCTTGCCTAGGCCAAGTCTCAAGGTGGGAGATACCACCCTACAGGGAAAGCCTCTTTGCCCAGGCTCCTCCTCTGGGAAAGCACAGCATTCGTTGGGAAATCTGAGTCGCTTTGTGGGATGCTGCTGCTGCTTGCCTGAGCTAGTCTGCGCAGCACGGTGGAAGAAACCCGCATGGAGCGAAATTCTCTTGGCCCTAGCATCGCCACTGCCTGCGAGAGAAGCGTGGATGCACCTCTGGAAAGGGATTTAAGGATAGGGACAGGGCTGTCACCGTGATCTCCGGGAGCAAGTCTGGGGAAGGAGCAGAACGCCTCCCCGGGAGAAGAGAAGGAGCTGTTGGCCTTGTCCAGAAACAGTCGCAAAGCAGGAGAGCCTGCCCTGGGAAGAACAGCGGGACGGTGGCATGACAAGCGTCACCCGCTCCCAATGCGTATAGACGGAAGCCTGGCTTTAGGAAGACAGGAGGGGACGGCTAGGGCAGGCGCGCATACGCCACTCTGAGGAAGGAGTCTGGGCAGAAGGCAGGACTGTTCTGTGTGCCTCCTGTCCCAAGGGGAGAGCAGCTCCAAGGCCACCTGTCCCTAGGGCAGACGTGGGCTTGCCACCAGGCGCCATAACCTGAACTCGCAGATACAGCTCCCTGGAAGAAAGGACAGCCAGATACCATCTTCCTCCAAGAGGTGGCAGCGTTGGGGGTGGCAGCGGTGTGTCGGGGAAGAAGAGGGACAGTCCCCTACTGTTCCCCATCCAAGTGCATGGGCGCTGTGGAGGGTTCCTGTCGCCTCTCCTTTCCTATTGCAAAGGCACTGGCGTAGTCCCCGAGTCTGCCTGAACTCCAGAGCAAAAAGCCAAGCCCTACTACGCCAGGAGATGGCAGTTGGCAGGGAGTGTCATCCTAGACCACGCAAGCTGCTGCATGGTGGTGGCTGTTTCTGCAAGTTCAGACTGGCAGGGTGATCCCAGGGTGCGACCATGGAGCCCGGGACAAAAAAGCCCAAGAGGCACCAGCTCTCCCGCAGATCTCCTTCCCTGACGCGACAGAGCGAACGCCCAAAGACTTGCTGAGGAAGCAGCAGCGAAGTGCGGTTCAGGCAAAGCTGAAAACCTCTGCGAAAGCATAGCAGTCGCTGGGAAAAAAGAGTCGGTTCTCTGGGCTACTGTTGCTGCTTGCTTGAGCCTAGTATTGGCAGCACGGTGGCAGAATCCCGCATAGAGCGAAAGCCTCCTTGCCTGGGCATCCCCTCTAGGAAAGCACAGAATTCTTGGGGAAACAGAGTCGGTTCTGTGCGATGCATATGTCGCTTGCCTGTACAGAGTCTCTGAAGACGGTGAAAGAAACCCGCATGGAGCGAAATCCTCTTGGCCCGGGCATCCCCTCTACTTGAGAGAGAAGCGTGGTTGTGCCTGTGGAAACAGCCTTAACGAAAGGTCATGAAACAGGAGAGCATGCATTGCAACAATAGCGGACAGGTGGCAAGACAAGTGTCACCCTCTCCGTTTGCTTAGAAATCAGAGTCGGTTCTGCGGGCTGCTGCTCCTGCTTGCCTAGGCCAAGTCTCAAGGTAGGAGAAACCACCATACAGCGAAAGCCTCTGTGCCCAGGCTCCTCCTCTGGGAAAGCACAGCATTCGTTGGGAAATCTGAGTCGCTTTGTGGGATGCTGTTGCTACTTGCCTGAGCTAGTCTGCGCACCACGGTGGAAGAAACCCGCATGGAGCGAAATTCTCTGGGTCCTAGCATCCCCACTGCCTGCGAGAGAAGCGTGGATGCACATCTGGAAAGGGCCTTAAGGATAGGGACACGGCTGACACCGTGTTCCCCGGGAGCAAGTCTGGGGAAGGAGCAGAACGCCACCCCGGGAGAAGAGAAGGAGCCGTTGACCTTGTTGTCGGGAAAGAGTCGCAAAGCAGGAGAGATTGCCCTGGGAAGAACAGTGGGACGGTGGCAAGACAAGCGTCACCCGCTCCCTGTGCGTAGAGACGGAAGCCTGGCTTTAGGAAGACACGAGGGGATGGCTAGGGCAGACGCGCATACTCTGCTCTGAGGAAGGAGTCTGGGCAGAAGGAAGGCCTGTTCTGTGTGCCTTTTGTCCCAAGGGGACAGCATCTCCAAGGCCACCTGTCCCTAGGCAAGATGTGGGCATGCCACCAGGCGCCATAACCTGAACTCGCAGATACAGCTCCCTGGAAGAAAGGGGAGCCAGATGACATCTTCCTCCAAGAGGTGGCAGCTTTGGGGGAGGAAGGGGGTGTGTCGTGGAAGAAGAGGGGACAGTCCCCCACAGCTCCCCATCCCAGTGCACGGGCGCTGTGCAGGGTTCCTGTCGCTTCTCCTTTCCTATGTGGAAGGCGCTGGACTAGTCCCCAAGTGCGCCTGAACTCGAGAGCAAAAAGCCAAGCCTTACTACGCCAGAAGAAGGCAGTTGGCAGGGATTGTCATCCTAGACCACGCACGCTGCTGCAGGGTGGTGGCTGTGTCTGCGAGGTTCAGCCTGGCACGGTGATCCCAGGGTGCGACCATGGAGCCCGGGATAGCAAAGCCCAAGTGGAACCAGCTCTCCCGCAGATCTCCTTCCCTGACGCGACAGAGCAAACGCCCAAAGCCTTGCTGAGGAAGCAGCAGCGAAGTGCGGTTCAGGCCAAGCTGAAAACCTCTGCCAAAGCATAGCAGTCGCTGGGAAAAAAGAGTCGGTTCTCTGGGCTGCTGTTGCTGCTTGCTTGAGCCTAGTATTGGCAGCACGGTGGCAGAATCCCGCATAGAGCGAAAGCCTCTTTGCCTGGGCATCCCCTCTAGGAAAGCACAGCATTCTTGGGGAAAACAGAGTCGGTTCTGTGCGATGCAGATGCCGCTTGCCTGAACATGGTCTCCGAAGCACGCTGTAAGAAACCCGCATGGAGCGAAATCCTCTTGGCCCGGGCATCCCCTGTACTTGAGAGCGAAGCGTGGTTGTGACTGTGGAAACAGTCTTAACGAAAGGTCATGAAACAGGAGAGCATGCATTGCAACAATAGCGGGCAGGTGGCAAGACAAGTGTCACCCTCTCCGTTTGCTTAGAAATCAGAGTCTGTTCTGCGGGCTGCTGCTCCTGCTTGCCTAGGCCAAGTCTCAAGGTGGGAGATACCACCCTACAGGGAAAGCCTCTTTGCCCAGGCTCCTCCTCTGGGAAAGCACAGCATTCGTTGGGAAATCTGAGTCGCTTTGTGGGATGCTGCTGCTGCTTGCCTGAGCTAGTCTGCGCAGTAAGGTGGAAGAAACCCGCATGGAGCGAAATTCTCTTGGCCCTAGCATCGCCACTGCCTGCGAGAGAAGCGTGGATGCACATCTGGAAAGGGACTTAAGGATAGGGACAGGGCTGTCACCGTGATCTCCGGGAGCAAGTCTGGGGAAGGAGCAGAACGCCTCCCCGGGAGAAAGGAAGGAGCTGTTGGCCTTTTCCAGAAACAGTCGCAAAGCAGGAGAGCCTGCCCAGGGAAGAACAGCGGGACGGTGGCATGACAAGCGTCACCCGCTCCCAATGCGTATAGACGGAAGCCTGGCTTTAGGAAGACAGGAGGGGACGGCTAGGGCAGGCGCGCATACGCCACTCTGAGGAAGGAGTCTGGGCAGAAGGCAGGCCTGTTCTGTGTGCCTCTTGTCCCACGGGGAGAGCATCTCCGAGGCCACCTGTCCCTAGGGCAGACGTGGGCTTGCCACCAGGCGCCATAACCTGAACTCGCAGATACAGCTCCCTGGAAGAAAGCGCAGCCAGATACCATCTTCCTCTTAGAGGTGGCAGCGTTGGGGGTGGCAGCGGTGTGTCGGGGAAGAAGAGGGGACAGTCCCCCACTGCTCCCCATCCAAGTGCACGGGCGCTGTGGAGGGTTCCTGTCGCCTCTCCTTTCCTATTGCAAAGGCACTGGCGTAGTCCCCGAGTCCGCCTGAACTCCAGAGCAAAAAGCCAAGCCTTACTACGCCAGGAGATGGCAGTTGGCAGGGAGTGTCATCCTAGACCACGCAAGCTGCTGCAGGGTGGTGGCTGTTTCTGCAAGTTCAGACTGGCAGGGTGATCCCAGGGTGCGACCATGGAGCCCGGGACAAAAAAGCCCAAGAGGCACCAGCTCTCCCGCAGATCTCCTTCCCTGACGCGACAGAGCAAAAGCCCAAAGCCTTGATGAGGAAGCAGCAGCGAAGTGCGGTTCAGGCCAAGCTGAAAACCTCTGCCAAAGCATAGCAGTCGCTGGGAAAAAAGAGTCGGTTCTCTGGGCTACTGTTGCTGCTTGCTTGAGCCTAGTATTGGCAGCACGGTGGCAGAATCCCGCATAGAGCGAAAGCCTCCTTGCCTGGGCATCCCCTCTAGGAAAGCACAGCATTCTTGGGGAAAACAGAGTCGGTTCTGTGCGATGCATATGTCGCTTGCCTGTACAGAGTCTCCGAAGCACGGTGAAAGAAACCCGCATGGAGCGAAATCCTCTTGGCCCGGGCATCCCCTGTAATTGAGAGCGAAGCGTGGTTGTGCCTGTGGAAACAGCCTTAACGAAAGGTCATGAAACAGGAGAGCATGCATTGCAACAATAGCGGACAGGTGGCAAGACAAGTGTCACCCTCTCCGTTTGCTTAGAAATCAGAGTCGGTTCTGCGGGCTGCTGCTCCTGCTTGCCTAGGCCAAGTCTCAAGGTGGGAGAAACCACCATACAGCGAAAGCCTCTTTGCCCAGGCTCCTCCTCTGGGAAAGCACAGCATTCGTTGGGAAATCTGAGTCGCTTTGTGGGATGCTGTTGCTACTTGCCTGAGCTAGTCTGCGCAGCACGGTGGAAGAAACCCGCATGGAGCGAAATTCTCTGGGTCCTAGCATCCCCACTGCCTGCGAGAGAAGCGTGGATGCACATCTGGAAAGGGCCTTAAGGATAGGGACACGGCTGACACCGTGTTCCCCGGGAGCAAGTCTGGGGAAGGAGCAGAACGCCTCCCCGGGAGAAGAGAAGGAGCCGTTGGCCTTGTTGTCGGGAAACAGTCGCAAAGCAGGAGAGATTGCCCTGGGAAGAACAGTGGGACGGTGGCAAGACAAGCGTCACCCGCTCCCTGTGCGTAGAGACGGAAGCCTGGCTTTAGGAAGACACGAGGGGATGGCTAGGGCAGACGCGCATACTCTGCTCTGAGGAAGGAGTCTGGGCAGAAGGAAGGCCTGTTCTGTGTGCCTTTTGTCCCAAGGGGACAGCATCTCCAAGGCCACCTGTCCCTAGGCAAGATGTGGGCATGCCACCAGGCGCCATAACCTGAACTCGCAGATACAGCTCCCTGGAAGAAAGGGGAGCCAGATGACATCTTCCTCCAAGAGGTGGCAGCTTTGGGGGAGGAAGGGGGTGTGTCGTGGAAGAAGAGGGGACAGTCCCCCACAGCTCCCCATCCCAGTGCACGGGCGCTGTGCAGGGTTCCTGTCGCTTCTCCTTTCCTATGTGGAAGGCGCTGGACTAGTCCCCAAGTGCGCCTGAACTCGAGAGCAAAAAGCCAAGCCTTACTACGCCAGAAGAAGGCAGTTGGCAGGGATTGTCATCCTAGACCACGCACGCTGCTGCAGGGTGGTGGCTGTGTCTGCGAGGTTCAGCCTGGCACGGTGATCCCAGGGTGCGACCATGGAGCCCGGGATAGCAAAGCCCAAGTGGAACCAGCTCTCCCGCAGATCTCCTTCCCTGACGCGACAGAGCAAACGCCCAAAGCCTTGCTGAGGAAGCAGCAGCGAAGTGCGGTTCAGGCCAAGCTGAAAACCTCTGCCAAAGCATAGCAGTCGCTGGGAAAAAAGAGTCGGTTCTCTGGGCTGCTGTTGCTGCTTGCTTGAGCCTAGTATTGGCAGCACGGTGGCAGAATCCCGCATAGAGCGAAAGCCTCTTTGCCTGGGCATCCCCTCTAGGAAAGCACAGCATTCTTGGGGAAAACAGAGTCGGTTCTGTGCGATGCAGATGCCGCTTGCCTGAACATGGTCTCCGAAGCACGCTGTAAGAAACCCGCATGGAGCGAAATCCTCTTGGCCCGGGCATCCCCTGTACTTGAGAGCGAAGCGTGGTTGTGACTGTGGAAACAGTCTTAACGAAAGGTCATGAAACAGGAGAGCATGCATTGCAACAATAGCGGGCAGGTGGCAAGACAAGTGTCACCCTCTCCGTTTGCTTAGAAATCAGAGTCTGTTCTGCGGGCTACTGCTCCTGCTTGCCTAGGCCAAGTCTCAAGGTGGGAGATACCACCCTACAGGGAAAGCCTCTTTGCCCAGGCTCCTCCTCTGGGAAAGCACAGCATTCGTTGGGAAATCTGAGTCGCTTTGTGGGATGCTGCTGCTGCTTGCCTGAGCTAGTCTGCGCAGCACGGTGGAAGAAACCCGCATGGAGCGAAATTCTCTTGGCCCTAGCATCGCCACTGCCTGCGAGAGAAGCGTGGATGCACATCTGGAAAGGGACTTAAGGATAGGGACAGGGCTGTCACCGTGATCTCCGGGAGCAAGTCTGGGGAAGGAGCAGAACGCCTCCCCGGGAGAAAGGAAGGAGCTGTTGGCCTTGTCCAGAAACAGTCGCAAAGCAGGAGAGCCTGCCCAGGGAAGAACAGCGGGACGGTGGCATGACAAGCGTCACCCGCTCCCAATGCGTATAGACGGAAGCCTGGCTTTAGGAAGACAGGAGGGGACGGCTAGGGCAGGCGCGCATACGCCACTCTGAGGAAGGAGTCTGGGCAGAAGGCAGGCCTGTTCTGTGTGCCTCTTGTCCCACGGGGAGAGCATCTCCGAGGCCACCTGTCCCTAGGGCAGACGTGGGCTTGCCACCAGGCGCCATAACCTGAACTCGCAGATACAGCTCCCTGGAAGAAAGCGCAGCCAGATACCATCTTCCTCTTAGAGGTGGCAGCGTTGGGGGTGGCAGCGGTGTGTCGGGGAAGAAGAGGGGACAGTCCCCCACTGCTCCCCATCCAAGTGCACGGGCGCTGTGGAGGGTTCCTGTCGCCTCTCCTTTCCTATTGCAAAGGCACTGGCGTAGTCCCCGAGTCCGCCTGAACTCCAGAGCAAAAAGCCAAGCCTTACTACGCCAGGAGATGGCAGTTGGCAGGGAGTGTCATCCTAGACCACGCAAGCTGCTGCAGGGTGGTGGCTGTTTCTGCAAGTTCAGACTGGCAGGGTGATCCCAGGGTGCGACCATGGAGCCCGGGACAAAAAAGCCCAAGAGGCACCAGCTCTCCCGCAGATCTCCTTCCCTGACGCGACAGAGCAAAAGCCCAAAGCCTTGATGAGGAAGCAGCAGCGAAGTGCGGTTCAGGCCAAGCTGAAAACCTCTGCCAAAGCATAGCAGTCGCTGGGAAAAAAGAGTCGGTTCTCTGGGCTACTGTTGCTGCTTGCTTGAGCCTAGTATTGGCAGCACGGTGGCAGAATCCCGCATAGAGCGAAAGCCTCCTTGCCTGGGCATCCCCTCTAGGAAAGCACAGCATTCTTGGGGAAAACAGAGTCGGTTCTGTGCGATGCATATGTCGCTTGCCTGTACAGAGTCTCCGAAGCACGGTGAAAGAAACCCGCATGGAGCGAAATCCTCTTGGCCCGGGCATCCCCTGTAATTGAGAGCGAAGCGTGGTTGTGCCTGTGGAAACAGCCTTAACGAAAGGTCATGAAACAGGAGAGCATGCATTGCAACAATAGCGGACAGGTGGCAAGACAAGTGTCACCCTCTCCGTTTGCTTAGAAATCAGAGTCGGTTCTGCGGGCTGCTGCTCCTGCTTGCCTAGGCCAAGTCTCAAGGTGGGAGAAACCACCATACAGCGAAAGCCTCTTTGCCCAGGCTCCTCCTCTGGGAAAGCACAGCATTCGTTGGGAAATCTGAGTCGCTTTGTGGGATGCTGTTGCTACTTGCCTGAGCTAGTCTGCGCAGCACGGTGGAAGAAACCCGCATGGAGCGAAATTCTCTGGGTCCTAGCATCCCCACTGCCTGCGAGAGAAGCGTGGATGCACATCTGGAAAGGGCCTTAAGGATAGGGACACGGCTGACACCGTGTTCCCCGGGAGCAAGTCTGGGGAAGGAACAGAACGCCTCCCCGGGAGAAGAGAAGGAGCCGTTGGCCTTGTTGTCGGGAAACAGTCGCAAAGCAGGAGAGCCTGCCCTGGGAAGAACAGCGGGACGGTGGCAAGACAAGCGTCACCCGCTCCCTGTGCGTAGAGACGGAAGCCTGGCTTTAGGAAGACACGAGGGGATGGCTAGGGCAGACGCGCATACTCTGCTCTGAGGAAGGAGTCTGGGCAGAAGGAAGGCCTGTTCTGTGTGCCTTTTGTCCCAAGGGGACAGCATCTCCAAGGCCACCTGTCCCTAGGCAAGATGTGGGCATGCCACCAGGCGCCATAACCTGAACTCGCAGATACAGCTCCCTGGAAGAAAGGGGAGCCAGATGACATCTTCCACCAAGAGGTGGCAGCTTTGGGGGAGGAAGGGGGTGTGTCGTGGAAGAAGAGGGGACAGTCCCCCACAGCTCCCCATCCCAGTGCACGGGCGCTGTGCAGGGTTCCTGTCGCTTCTCCTTTCCTATGTGGAAGGCGCTGGACTAGTCCCCAAGTGCGCCTGAACTCGAGAGCAAAAAGCCAAGCCTTACTACGCCAGAAGAAGGCAGTTGGCAGGGATTGTCATCCTAGACCACGCACGCTGCTGAAGGGTGGTGGCTGTGTCTGCGAGGTTCAGCCTGGCACGGTGATCCCAGGGTGCGACCATGGAGCCCGGGATAGCAAAGCCCAAGTGGAACCAGCTCTCCCGCAGATCTCCTTCCCTGACGCGACAGAGCAAACGCCCAAAGCCTTGCTGAGGAAGCAGCAGCGAAGTGCGGTTCAGGCCAAGCTGAAAACCTCTGCCAAAGCATAGCAGTCGCTGGGAAAAAAGAGTCGGTTCTCTGGGCTGCTGTTGCTGCTTGCTTGAGCCTAGTATTGGCAGCACGGTGGCAGAATCCCGCATAGAGCGAAAGCCTCTTTGCCTGGGCATCCCCTCTAGGAAAGCACAGCATTCTTGGGGAAAACAGAGTCGGTTCTGTGCGATGCAGATGCCGCTTGCCTGAACATGGTCTCCGAAGCACGCTGTAAGAAACCCGCATGGAGCGAAATCCTCTTGGCCCGGGAATCCCCTGTACTTGAGAGCGAAGCGTGGTTGTGACTGTGGAAACAGTCTTAACGAAAGGTCATGAAACAGGAGAGCATGCATTGCAACAATAGCGGGCAGGTGGCAAGACAAGTGTCACCCTCTCCGTTTGCTTAGAAATCAGAGTCTGTTCTGCGGGCTGCTGCTCCTGCTTGCCTAGGCCAAGTCTCAAGGTGGGAGATACCACCCTACAGGGAAAGCCTCTTTGCCCAGGCTCCTCCTCTGGGAAAGCACAGCATTCGTTGGGAAATCTGAGTCGCTTTGTGGGATGCTGCTGCTGCTTGCCTGAGCTAGTCTGCGCAGCACGGTGGAAGAAACCCGCATGGAGCGAAATTCTCTTGGCCCTAGCATCGCCACTGCCTGCGAGAGAAGCGTGGATGCACATCTGGAAAGGGACTTAGGGATAGGGACAGGGCTGTCACCGTGATCTCCGGGAGCAAGTCTGGGGAAGGAGCAGAACGCCTCCCCGGGAGAAAGGAAGGAGCTGTTGGCCTTGTCCAGAAATAGTCGCAAAGCAGGAGAGCCTGCCCAGGGAAGAACAGCGGGACGGTGGCATGACAAGCGTCACCCGCTCCCAATGCGTATAGACGGAAGCCTGGCTTTAGGAAGACAGGAGGGGACGGCTAGGGCAGGCGCGCATACGCCACTCTGAGGAAGGAGTCTGGGCAGAAGGCAGGCCTGTTCTGTGTGCCTCTTGTCCCACGGGGAGAGCATCTCCGAGGCCACCTGTCCCTAGGGCAGACGTGGGCTTGCCACCAGGCGCCATAACCTGAACTCGCAGATACAGCTCCCTGGAAGAAAGCGCAGCCAGATACCATCTTCCTCTTAGAGGTGGCAGCGTTGGGGGTGGCAGCGGTGTGTCGGGGAAGAAGAGGGGACAGTCCCCCACTGCTCCCCATCCAAGTGCACGGGCGCTGTGGAGGGTTCCTGTCGCCTCTCCTTTCCTATTGCAAAGGCACTGGCGTAGTCCCCGAGTCCGCCTGAACTCCAGAGCAAAAAGCCAAGCCTTACTACGCCAGGAGATGGCAGTTGGCAGGGAGTGTCATCCTAGACCACGCAAGCTGCTGCAGGGTGGTGGCTGTTTCTGCAAGTTCAGACTGGCAGGGTGATCCCAGGGTGCGACCATTGAGCCCGGGACAAAAAAGCCCAAGAGGCACCAGCTCTCCCGCAGATCTCCTTCCCTGACGCGACAGAGCAAAAGCCCAAAGCCTTGATGAGGAAGCAGCAGCGAAGTGCGGTTCAGGCCAAGCTGAAAACCTCTGCCAAAGCATAGCAGTCGCTGGGAAAAAAGAGTCGGTTCTCTGGGCTACTGTTGCTGCTTGCTTGAGCCTAGTATTGGCAGCACGGTGGCAGAATCCCGCATAGAGCGAAAGCCTCCTTGCCTGGGCATCCCCTCTAGGAAAGCACAGCATTCTTGGGGAAAACAGAGTCGGTTCTGTGCGATGCATATGTCGCTTGCCTGTACAGAGTCTCCGAAGCACGGTGAAAGAAACCCGCATGGAGCGAAATCCTCTTGGCCCGGGCATCCCCTGTAATTGAGAGCGAAGCGTGGTTGTGCCTGTGGAAACAGCCTTAACGAAAGGTCATGAAACAGGAGAGCATGCATTGCAACAATAGCGGACAGGTGGCAAGACAAGTGTCACCCTCTCCGTTTGCTTAGAAATCAGAGTCGGTTCTGCGGGCTGCTGCTCCTGCTTGCCTAGGCCAAGTCTCAAGGTGGGAGAAACCACCATACAGCGAAAGCCTCTTTGCCCAGGCTCCTCCTCTGGGAAAGCACAGCATTCGTTGGGAAATCTGAGTCGCTTTGTGGGATGCTGTTGCTACTTGCCTGAGCTAGTCTGCGCAGCACGGTGGAAGAAACCCGCATGGAGCGAAATTCTCTGGGTCCTAGCATCCCCACTGCCTGCGAGAGAAGCGTGGATGCACATCTGGAAAGGGCCTTAAGGATAGGGACACGGCTGACACCGTGTTCCCCGGGAGCAAGTCTGGGGAAGGAGCAGAACGCCTCCCCGGGAGAAGAGAAGGAGCCGTTGGCCTTGTTGTCGGGAAACAGTCGCAAAGCAGGAGAGATTGCCCTGGGAAGAACAGTGGGACGGTGGCAAGACAAGCGTCACCCGCTCCCTGTGCGTAGAGACGGAAGCCTGGCTTTAGGAAGACACGAGGGGATGGCTAGGGCAGACGCGCATACTCTGCTCTGAGGAAGGAGTCTGGGCAGAAGGAAGGCCTGTTCTGTGTGCCTTTTGTCCCAAGGGGACAGCATCTCCAAGGCCACCTGTCCCTAGGCAAGATGTGGGCATGCCACCAGGCGCCATAACCTGAACTCGCAGATACAGCTCCCTGGAAGAAAGGGGAGCCAGATGACATCTTCCTCCAAGAGGTGGCAGCTTTGCGGGAGGAAGGGGGTGTGTCGTGGAAGAAGAGGGGACAGTCCCCCACAGCTCCCCATCCCAGTGCACGGGCGCTGTGCAGGGTTCCTGTCGCTTCTCCTTTCCTATGTGGAAGGCGCTGGACTAGTCCCCAAGTGCGCCTGAACTCGAGAGCAAAAAGCCAAGCCTTACTACGCCAGAAGAAGGCAGTTGGCAGGGATTGTCATCCTAGACCACGCACGCTGCTGCAGGGTGGTGGCTGTGTCTGCGAGGTTCAGCCTGGCACGGTGATCCCAGGGTGCGACCATGGAGCCCGGGATAGAAAAGCCCAAGTGGAACCAGCTCTCCCGCAGATCTCCTTCCCTGACGCGACAGAGCAAACGCCCAAAGCCTTGCTGAGGAAGCAGCAGCGAAGTGCGGTTCAGGCCAAGCTGAAAACCTCTGCCAAAGCATAGCAGTCGCTGGGAAAAAAGAGTCGGTTCTCTGGGCTGCTGTTGCTGCTTGCTTGAGCCTAGTATTGGCAGCACGGTGGCAGAATCCCGCATAGAGCGAAAGCCTCTTTGCCTGGGCATCCCCTCTAGGAAAGCACAGCATTCTTGGGGAAAACAGAGTCGGTTCTGTGCGATGCAGATGCCGCTTGCCTGAACATGGTCTCCGAAGCACGCTGTAAGAAACCCGCATGGAGCGAAATCCTCTTGGCCCGGGCATCCCCTGTACTTGAGAGCGAAGCGTGGTTGTGACTGTGGAAACAGTCTTAACGAAAGGTCATGAAACAGGAGAGCATGCATTGCAACAATAGCGGGCAGGTGGCAAGACAAGTGTCACCCTCTCCGTTTGCTTAGAAATCAGAGTCTGTTCTGCGGGCTGCTGCTCCTGCTTGCCTAGGCCAAGTCTCAAGGTGGGAGATACCACCCTACAGGGAAAGCCTCTTTGCCCAGGCTCCTCCTCTGGGAAAGCACAGCATTCGTTGGGAAATCTGAGTCGCTTTGTGGGATGCTGCTGCTGCTTGCCTGAGCTAGTCTGCGCAGCACGGTGGAAGAAACCCGCATGGAGCGAAATTCTCTTGGCCCTAGCATCGCCACTGCCTGCGAGAGAAGCGTGGATGCACATCTGGAAAGGGACTTAAGGGTAGGGACAGGGCTGTCACCGTGATCTCCGGGAGCAAGTCTGGGGAAGGAGCAGAACGCCTCCCCGGGAGAAAGGAAGGAGCTGTTGGCCTTGTCCAGAAACAGTCGCAAAGCAGGAGAGCCTGCCCAGGGAAGAACAGCGGGACGGTGGCATGACAAGCGTCACCCGCTCCCAATGCGTATAGACGGAAGCCTGGCTTTAGGAAGACAGGAGGGGACGGCTAGGGCAGGCGCGCATACGCCACTCTGAGGAAGGAGTCTGGGCAGAAGGCAGGCCTGTTCTGTGTGCCTCTTGTCCCACGGGGAGAGCATCTCCGAGGCCACCTGTCCCTAGGGCAGACGTGGGCTTGCCACCAGGCGCCATAACCTGAACTCGCAGATACAGCTCCCTGGAAGAAAGCGCAGCCAGATACCATCTTCCTCTTAGAGGTGGCAGCGTTGGGGGTGGCAGCGGTGTGTCGGGGAAGAAGAGGGGACAGTCCCCCACTGCTCCCCATCCAAGTGCACGGGCGCTGTGGAGGGTTCCTGTCGCCTCTCCTTTCCTATTGCAAAGGCACTGGCGTAGTCCCCGAGTCCGCCTGAACTCCAGAGCAAAAAGCCAAGCCTTACTACGCCAGGAGATGGCAGTTGGCAGGGAGTGTCATCCTAGACCACGCAAGCTGCTGCAGGGTGGTGGCTGTTTCTGCAAGTTCAGACTGGCAGGGTGATCCCAGGGTGCGACCATTGAGCCCGGGACAAAAAAGCCCAAGAGGCACCAGCTCTCCCGCAGATCTCCTTCCCTGACGCGACAGAGCAAAAGCCCAAAGCCTTGATGAGGAAGCAGCAGCGAAGTGCGGTTCAGGCCAAGCTGAAAACCTCTGCCAAAGCATAGCAGTCGCTGGGAAAAAAGAGTCGGTTCTCTGGGCTACTGTTGCTGCTTGCTTGAGCCTAGTATTGGCAGCACGGTGGCAGAATCCCGCATAGAGCGAAAGCCTCCTTGCCTGGGCATCCCCTCTAGGAAAGCACAGCATTCTTGGGGAAAACAGAGTCGGTTCTGTGCGATGCATATGTCGCTTGCCTGTACAGAGTCTCCGAAGCACGGTGAAAGAAACCCGCATGGAGCGAAATCCTCTTGGCCCGGGCATCCCCTGTAATTGAGAGCGAAGCGTGGTTGTGCCTGTGGAAACAGCCTTAACGAAAGGTCATGAAACAGGAGAGCATGCATTGCAACAATAGCGGACAGGTGGCAAGACAAGTGTCACCCTCTCCGTTTGCTTAGAAATCAGAGTCGGTTCTGCGGGCTGCTGCTCCTGCTTGCCTAGGCCAAGTCTCAAGGTGGGAGAAACCACCATACAGCGAAAGCCTCTTTGCCCAGGCTCCTCCTCTGGGAAAGCACAGCATTCGTTGGGAAATCTGAGTCGCTTTGTGGGATGCTGTTGCTACTTGCCTGAGCTAGTCTGCGCAGCACGGTGGAAGAAACCCGCATGGAGCGAAATTCTCTGGGTCCTAGCATCCCCACTGCCTGCGAGAGAAGCGTGGATGCACATCTGGAAAGGGCCTTAAGGATAGGGACACGGCTGACACCGTGTTCCCCGGGAGCAAGTCTGGGGAAGGAGCAGAACGCCTCCCCGGGAGAAGAGAAGGAGCCGTTGGCCTTGTTGTCGGGAAACAGTCGCAAAGCAGGAGAGATTGCCCTGGGAAGAACAGTGGGACGGTGGCAAGACAAGCGTCACCCGCTCCCTGTGCGTAGAGACGGAAGCCTGGCTTTAGGAAGACACGAGGGGATGGCTAGGGCAGACGCGCATACTCTGCTCTGAGGAAGGAGTCTGGGCAGAAGGAAGGCCTGTTCTGTGTGCCTTTTGTCCCAAGCGGACAGCATCTCCAAGGCCACCTGTCCCTAGGCAAGATGTGGGCATGCCACCAGGCGCCATAACCTGAACTCGCAG
This sequence comes from Neogale vison, assembly GCF_020171115.1. Classification (NCBI taxonomy): domain Eukaryota; kingdom Metazoa; phylum Chordata; class Mammalia; order Carnivora; family Mustelidae; genus Neogale; species Neogale vison. The sequence goes on from NW_025334865.1 coordinate 3,445,044, forward strand.
ATACAGCTCCCTGGAAGAAAGGGGAGCCAGATGACATCTTCCTCCAAGAGGTGGCAGCTTTGGGGGAGGAAGGGGGTGTGTCGTGGAAGAAGAGGGGACAGTCCCCCACAGCTCCCCATCCCAGTGCACGGGCGCTGTGCAGGGTTCCTGTCGCTTCTCCTTTCCTATGTGGAAGGCGCTGGCCTAGTCCCCGAGTCCGCCTGAACTCGAGAGCAAAAAGCCAAACCTTACTACGCCAGAAGAAGGCAGTTGGCAGGGAGTGTCATCCTAGACCACGCACGCTGCTGCAGGGTGGTGGCTGTGTCTGCGAGGTTCAGCCTGGCACGGTGATCCCAGGGTGCGACCATGGAGCCCGGGATAGCAAAGCGCAAGTGGAACCAGCTCTCCCGCAGATCTCCTTCCCTGACGCGACAGAGCAAATGCCCAAAGCCTTGCTGAGGAAGCAGCAGCGAAGTGCGGTTCAGGCCAAGCTGAAAACCTCTGCCAAAGCATAGCAGTCGCTGGGAAAAAAGAGTCGGTTCTCTGGGCTGCGGTTGCTGCTTGCTTGAGCCTAGTATTGGCAGCACGGTGGCAGAATCCCGCTTAGAGCGAAAGCTTCTTTGCCTGGGCATCCCCTCTAGGAAAGCACAGCATTCTTGGGGAAAACAGAGTCGGTTCTGTGCGATGCAGATGCCGCTTGCCTGAACATGGTCTCCGAAGCACGCTGTAAGAAACCCGCATGGAGCGAAATCCTCTTGGCCCGGGCATCCCCTGTACTTGATAGCGAAGCGTGGTTGTGACTGTGGAAACAGTCTTAACGAAAGGTCATGAAACAGGAGAGCATGCATTGCAACAATAGCGGGCAGGTGGCAAGACAAGTGTCATCTTCTCCGTTTGCTTAGAAATCAGAGTCTGTTCTGCGGGCTGCTGCTCCTGCTTGCCTAGGCCAAGTCTCAAGGTGGGAGATAACACCCTACAGGGAAGCCTCTTTGACCAGGCTCCTCCTCTGGGAAAGCACAGCATTCGTTGGGAAATCTGAGTCGCTTTGTGGGATGCTGCTGCTGCTTGCCTGAGCTAGTCTGCGCAGCACGGTGGAAAAACCCGCATGGAGCGAAATTCTCTTGGCCCTAGCATCGCCACTGCCTGTGAGAGAAGCGTGGATGCACATCTGGAAAGGGACTTAAGGATAGGGACACGGCTGTCACCGTGATCTCCGGGAGCAAGTCTGGGGAAGGAGCAGAACGCCTCCCCGGGAGAAGAGAAGGAGCTGTTGGCCTTGTCCAGAAACAGTCGCAAAGCAGGAGAGCCTGCCCTGGGAAGAACAGCGGGACGGTGGCATGACAAGCGTCACCCGCTCCCAATGCGTAGAGATGGAAGCCTGGCTTTAGGAAGACAGGAGGGTACGGCTAGGGCAGGCGCGCATACGCCACTCTGAGGAAGGAGTCTGGGCAGAAGGCAGGCCTGTTCTGTGTGCCTCCTGTCCCAAGGGGAGAGCATCTCCGAGGCCACCTGTCCCTAGGGCAGACGTGGGCTTGCTACCAGGCGCCATAACCTGAACTCGCAGATACAGCTCCCTGGAAGAAAGGGCAGCCAGATACCATCTTCCTCCAAGAGGTGGCAGCGTTGGGGCAGGCAGCGGTGTGTCGGGGAAGAAGAGGGGACAGTCCCCCACAGCTCCCCATCCAAGTGTACGGGCGCTGTGCAGGGTACCTGTCGCCTCTCCTTTCCTATTGCAAAGGCACTGGCGTAGTCCCCGAGTCCGCCTGAACTCCAGAGCAAAAAGCCAAGCCTTACTACGCCAGGAGATGGCAGTTGGCAGGGAGTGTCATCCTAGACCACGCAAGCTGCTGCAGGGTGGTGGCTGTTTCTGCAAGTTCAGACTGGCAGGGTGATCCCAGGGTGCGACCATGGAGCCCGGGACAAAAAAGCCCAAGAGGCACCAGCTCTCCCGCAGATCTCCTTCCCTGACGCGACAGAGCGAACGCCCAAAGCCTTGCTGAGGAAGCAGCAGCGAAGTGCGGTTCAGGCCAAGCTGAAAACCTCTGAGAAAGCATAGCAGTCGCTGGGAAAAAAGAGTCGGTTCTCTGGGCTGCTGTTGCTGCTTGCTTGAGCCTAGTATTGGCAGCACGGTGGCAGAATCCCGCATAGAGCGAAAGCCTCCTTGCCTGGGCATCCCCTCTAGGAAAGCACAGCATTCTTGGGGAAAACAGAGTCGGTTCTGTGCGATGCATATGTCGCTTGCCTGTACAGAGTCTCCGAAGCACGGTGTAAGAAACCCGCATGGAGCGATATCCTCTTGGCCCGGGCATCCCCTCTACTTGAGAGAGAAGCGTGGTTGTGCCTGTGGAAACAGCCTTAACGAAAGGTCATGAAACAGGAGAGCATGCATTGCAACAATAGCGGACAGGTGGCAAGACAAGTGTCACCCTCTCCGTTTGCTTAGAAATCAGAGTCGGTTCTGCGGGCTGCTGCTCCTGCTTGCCTAGGCCAAGTCTCAAGGTGGGAGAAACCACCATACAGCGAAAGCCTCTTTGCCCAGGCTCCTCCTCTGGGAAAGCACAGCATTCGTTGGGAAATCTGAGTCGCTTTGTGGGATGCTGTTGCTACTTGCCTGAGCTAGTCTGCGCAGCACGGTGGAAGAAACCCGCATGGAGCGAAATTCTCTTGGCCCTAGCATACCCACTGCCTGCGAGAGAAGCGTGGATGCACATCTGGAAAGGGCCTTAAGGATAGGGACACAGCTGTCACCGTGCTCCCCGGGAGCAAGTCTGGGGAAGGAGCAGAACGCCTCCCCGGGAGAAGAGAAGGAGCCGTTGGCCTTGTTCTCGGGAAACAGTTGCAAAGCATGAGAGCCTGCCCTAGGAAGAACAGCGGGACGGTGGCAAGACAAGCGTCACCCGCTCCCTGTGCGTCGAGACGGAAGCCTGGCTTTAGGAAGACACGAGGGGACGGCTAGGGCAGACGCGCATACTCTACTCTGAGGAAGGAGTCTGGGCAGAAGGAAGGCCTGTTCTGTGTGCCTTTTGTCCCAAGGGGACAGCATCTCCAAGGCCACCTGTCCCTAGGCAAGACGTGGGCATGCCACCAGGCGCCATAACCTGAACTCGCAGATACAGCTCCCTGGAAGAAAGGGCAGCCAGATGACATCTTCCTCCAAGAGGTGGCAGCTTTGGGGGAGGAAGGGGGTGTGTCGTGGAAGAAGAATGGACAGTCCCCCACAGCTCCCCATCCCAGTGCACGGGCGCTGTGCAGGGTTCCTGTCGCTTCTCCTTTCCTATGTGGAAGGCGCTGGCCTAGTCCCCGAGTCCGCCTGAACTCGAGAGCAAAAAGCCAAACCTTACTACGCCAGAAGAAGGCAGTTGGCAGGGAGTGTCATCCTAGACCACGCACGCTGCTGCAGGGTGGTGGCTGTGTCTGCGAGGTTCAGCCTCGCACGGTGATCCCAGGGTGCGACCATGGAGCCCGGGATAGCAAAGCCCAAGTGGAACCGCTCTCCCGCAGATCTCCTTCCCTGACGCGACAGAGCAAACGCCCAAAGCCTTGCTGAGGAAGCAGCAGCGAAGTGCGGTTCAGGCCATGCTGAAAACCTCTGCCAAAGCATAGCAGTCGCTGGGAAAAAAAGAGTCGGTTCTCTGGGCTGCTGTTGCTGCTTGCTTGAGCCTAGTATTGGCAGCACGGTGGCAGAATCCCGCATAGAGCGAAAGCCTCTTTGCCTGGGCATCCCCTCTAGGAAAGCACAGCATTCTTGGGGAAAACAGAGTCGGTTCTGTGCGATGCAGATGCCGCTTGCCTGAACATGGTCTCCGAAGCACGCTGTAAGAAACCCGCATGGAGCGAAATCCTCTTGGCCCGGGCATCCCCTGTACTTGAGAGCGAAGCGTGGTTGTGACTGTGGAAACAGTCTTAACGAAAGGTCATGAAACAGGAGAGCATGCATTGCAACAATAGCGGGCAGGTGGCAAGACAAGTGTCACCTTCTCCGTTTGCTTAGAAATCAGAGTCTGTTCTGCGGGCTGCTGCTCATGCTTGCCTAGGCCAAGTCTCAAGGTGGGAGATAACACCCTACAGGGAAAGCCTCTTTGACCAGGCTCCTCCTCTGGGAAAGCACAGCATTCGTTGGGAAATCTGAGTCGCTTTGTGGGATGCTGCTGCTGCTTGCCTGAGCTAGTCTGCGCAACACGGTGGAAAAACCCGCATGGAGCGAAATTCTCTTGGCCCTAGCATCGCCACTGCCTGTGAGAGAAGCGTGGATGCACATCTGGAAAGGGACTTAAGGATAGGGACACGGCTGTCACCGTGATCTCCGGGAGCAAGTCTGGGGAAGGAGCAGAACGCCTCCCCGGGAGAAGAGAATGAGCTGTTGGCCTTGTCCAGAAACAGTCGCAAAGCAGGAGAGCCTGCCCTGGGAAGAACAGCGGGACGGTGGCATGACAAGCGTCACCCGCTCCCAATGCGTAGAGACGGAAGCCTGGCTTTAGGAAGACAGGAGGGTACGGCTAGGGCAGGCGCGCATACGCCACTCTGAGGAAGGAGTCTGGGCAGAAGGCAGGCCTGTTCTGTGTGCCTCCTGTCCCAAGGGGAGAGCATCTCCGAGGCCACCTGTCCCTAGGGCAGACGTGGGCTTGCTACCAGGCGCCATAACCTGAACTCGCAGATACAGCTCCCTGGAAGAAAGGGCAGCCAGATACCATCTTCCTCCAAGAGGTGGCAGCGTTGGGGCTGGCAGCGGTGTGTCGGGGAAGAAGAGGGGACAGTCCCCCACAGCTCCCCATCCAAGTGTACGGGCGCTGTGCAGGGTTCCTGTCGCCTCTCCTTTCCTATTGCAAAGGCACTGGCGTAGTCCCCGAGTCCGCCTGAACTCCAGAGCAAAAAGCCAAGCCTTACTACGCCAGGAGATGGCAGTTGGCAGGGAGTGTCATCCTAGACCACGCAAGCTGCTGCAGGGTGGTGGCTGTTTCTGCAAGTTCAGACTGGCAGGGTGATCCCAGGGTGCGACCATGGAGCCCGGGACAAAAAAGCCCAAGAGGCACCAGCTCTCCCGCAGATCTCCTTCCCTGACGCGACAGAGCGAACGCCCAAAGCCTTGCTGAGGAAGCAGCAGCGAAGTGCGGTTCAGGCCAAGCTGAAAACCTCTGAGAAAGCATAGCAGTCGCTGGGAAAAAAGAGTCGGTTCTCTGGGCTGCTGTTGCTGCTTGCTTGAGCCTAGTATTGGCAGCACGGTGGCAGAATCCCGCATAGAGCGAAAGCCTCCTTGCCTGGGCATCCCCTCTAGGAAAGCACAGCATTCTTGGGGAAAACAGAGTCGGTTCTGTGCGATGCATATGTCGCTTGCCTGTACAGAGTCTCCGAAGCACGGTGTAAGAAACCCGCATGGAGCGATATCCTCTTGGCCCGGGCATCCCCTCTACTTGAGAGAGAAGCGTGGTTGTGCCTGTGGAAACAGCCTTAACGAAAGGTCATGAAACAGGAGAGCATGCATTGCAACAATAGCGGACAGGTGGCAAGACAAGTGTCACCCTCTCCGTTTGCTTAGAAATCAGAGTCGGTTCTGCGGGCTGCTGCTCCTGCTTGCCTAGGCCAAGTCTCAAGGTGGGAGAAACCACCATACAGCGAAAGCCTCTTTGCCCAGGCTCCTCCTCTGGGAAAGCACAGCATTCGTTGGGAAATCTGAGTCGCTTTGTGGGATGCTGTTGCTACTTGCCTGAGCTAGTCTGCGCACCACGGTGGAAGAAACCCGCATGGAGCGAAATTCTCTGGGTCCTAGCATCCCCACTGCCTGCGAGAGAAGCGTGGATACACATCTGGAAAGGGCCTTAAGGATAGGGACACAGCTGTCACCGTGTTCCCCGGGAGCAAGTCTGGGGAAGGAGCAGAACGCCTCCCCGGGAGAAGAGAAGGAGCCGTTGGCCTTGTTGTCCAGAAACAGTCGCAAAGCAGGAGAGCCTGCCCTGGGAAGAACAGCAGGACGGTGGCAAGACAAGCGTCACCCGCTCCCTGTGCGTAGAGACGGAAGCCTGGCTTTAGGAAGACACGAGGGGACGGCTAGGGCAGACGCGCATACTCTACTCTGAGGAAGGAGTCTGGGCAGAAGGAAGGCCTGTTCTGTGTGCCTTTTGTCCCAAGGGGACAGCATCTCCAAGGCCACCTGTCCCTAGGCAAGACGTGGGCATGCCACCAGGCGCCATAACCTGAACTCGCAGATACAGCTCCCTGGAAGAAAGGGCAGCCAGATGACATCTTCCTCCAAGAGGTGGCAGCTTTGGGGGAGGAAGGGGGTGTGTCGTGGAAGAAGAGGGGACAGTCCCCCACAGCTCCCCATCCCAGTGCACGGGCGCTGTGCAGGGTTCCTGTCGCTTCTCCTTTCCTATGTGGAAGGCGCTGGCCTAGTCCCCGAGTCCGCCTGAACTCGAGAGCAAAAAGCCAAACCTTACTACGCCAGAAGAAGGCAGTTGGCAGGGAGTGTCATCCTAGACCACGCACGCTGCTGCAGGGTGGTGGCTGTGTCTGCGAGGTTCAGCCTGGCACGGTGATCCCAGGGTGCGACCATGGAGCCCGGGATAGCAAAGCCCAAGTGGAACCAGCTCTCCCGCAGATCTCCTTCCCTGACGCGACAGAGCAAATGCCCAAAGCCTTGCTGAGGAAGCAGCAGCGAAGTGCGGTTCAGACCAAACTGAAAACCTCTGCCAAAGCATAGCAGTCGCTGGGAAAAAAGAGTCGGTTCTCTGGGCTGCGGTTGCTGCTTGCTTGAGCCTAGTATTGGCAGCACGGTGGCAGAATCCCGCTTAGAGCGAAAGCTTCTTTGCCTGGGCATCCCCTCTAGGAAAGCACAGCATTCTTGGGGAAAACAGAGTCGGTTCTGTGCGATGCAGATGCCGCTTGCCTGAACATGGTCTCCGAAGCACGCTGTAAGAAACCCGCATGGAGCGAAATCCTCTTGGCCCGGGCATCCCCTGTACTTGAGAGCGAAGCGTGGTTGTGACTGTGGAAACAGTCTTAACGAAAGGTCATGAAACAGGAGAGCATGCATTGCAACAATAGCGGGCAGGTGGCAAGACAAGTGTCACCTTCTCCGTTTGCTTAGAAATCAGAGTCTGTTCTGCGGGCTGCTGCTCCTGCTTGCCTAGGCCAAGTCTCAAGGTGGGAGATAACACCCTACAGGGAAAGCCTCTTTGACCAGGCTCCTCCTCTGGGAAAGCACAGCATTCGTTGGGAAATCTGAGTCGCTTTGTGGGATGCTGCTGCTGCTTGCCTGAGCTAGTCTGCGCAGCACGGTGGAAAAACCCGCATGGAGCGAAATTCTCTTGGCCCTAGCATCGCCACTGCCTGTGAGAGAAGCGTGGATGCACATATGGAAAGTGACTTAAGGATAGGGACACGGCTGTCACCGTGATCTCCGGGAGCAAGTCTGGGGAAGGAGCAGAACGCCTCCCCGGGAGAAGAGAAGGAGCTGTTGGCCTTGTCCAGAAACAGTCGCAAAGCAGGAGAGCCTGCCCTGGGAAGAACAGCGGGACGGTGGCATGACAAGCGTCACCCGCTCCCAATGCGTAGAGATGGAAGCCTGGCTTTAGGAAGACAGGAGGGTACGGCTAGGGCAGGCGCGCATACGCCACTCTGAGGAAGGAGTCTGGGCAGAAGGCAGGCCTGTTCTGTGTGCCTCCTGTCCCAAGGGGAGAGCATCTCCGAGGCCACCTGTCCCTAGGGCAGACGTGGGCTTGCTACGAGGCGCCATAACCTGAACTCGCAGATACAGCTCCCTGGAAGAAAGGGCAGCCAGATACCATCTTCCTCCAAGAGGTGGCAGCGTTGGGGCAGGCAGCGGTGTGTCGGGGAAGAAGAGGGGACAGTCCCCCACAGCTCCCCATCCAAGTGTACGGGCGCTGTGCAGGGTACCTGTCGCCTCTCCTTTCCTATTGCAAAGGCACTGGCGTAGTCCCCGAGTCCGCCTGAACTCCAGAGCAAAAAGCCAAGCCTTACTACGCCAGGAGATGGCAGTTGGCAGGGAGTGTCATCCTAGACCACGCAAGCTGCTGCAGGGTGGTGGCTGTTTCTGCAAGTTCAGACTGGCAGGGTGATCCCAGGGTGCGACCATGGAGCCCGGGACAAAAAAGCCCAAGAGGCACCAGCTCTCCCGCAGATCTCCTTCCCTGACGCGACAGAGCGAACGCCCAAAGCCTTGCTGAGGAAGCAGCAGCGAAGTGCGGTTCAGGCCAAGCTGAAAACCTCTGAGAAAGCATAGCAGTCGCTGGGAAAAAAGAGTCGGTTCTCTGGGCTGCTGTTGCTGCTTGCTTGAGCCTAGTATTGGCAGCACGGTGGCAGAATCCCGCATAGAGCGAAAGCCTCCTTGCCTGGGCATCCCCTCTAGGAAAGCACAGCATTCTTGGGGAAAACAGAGTCGGTTCTGTGCGATGCATATGTCGCTTGCCTGTACAGAGTCTCCGAAGCACGGTGTAAGAAACCCGCATGGAGCGATATCCTCTTGGCCCGGGCATCCCCTCTACTTGAGAGAGAAGCGTGGTTGTGCCTGTGGAAACAGCCTTAACGAAAGGTCATGAAACAGGAGAGCATGCATTGCAACAATAGCGGACAGGTGGCAAGACAAGTGTCACCCTCTCCGTTTGCTTAGAAATCAGAGTCGGTTCTGTGGGCTGCTGCTCCTGCTTGCCTAGGCCAAGTCTCAAGGTGGGAGAAACCACCATACAGCGAAAGCCTCTTTGCCCAGGCTCCTCCTCTGGGAAAGCACAGCATTCGTTGGGAAATCTGAGTCGCTTTGTGGGATGCTGTTGCTACTTGCCTGAGCTAGTCTGCGCAGCACGGTGGAAGAAACCCGCATGGAGCGAAATTCTCTTGGCCCTAGCATACCCACTGCCTGCGAGAGAAGCGTGGATGCACATCTGGAAAGGGCCTTAAGGATAGGGACACAGCTGTCACCGTGCTCCCCGGGAGCAAGTCTGGGGAAGGAGCAGAACGCCTCCCCGGGAGAAGAGAAGGAGCCGTTGGCCTTGTTCTCGGGAAACAGTTGCAAAGCATGAGAGCCTGCCCTGGGAAGAACAGCGGGACGGTGGCAAGACAAGCGTCACCCGCTCCCTGTGCGTAGAGACGGAAGCCTGGCTTTAGGAAGACACGAGGGGACGGCTAGGGCAGACGCGCATACTCTACTCTGAGGAAGGAGTCTGGGCAGAAGGAAGGCCTGTTCTGTGTGCCTTTTGTCCCAAGGGGACAGCATCTCCAAGGCCACCTGTCCCTAGGCAAGACGTGGGCATGCCACCAGGCGCCATAACCTGAACTCGCAGATACAGCTCCCTGGAAGAAAGGGCAGCCAGATGACATCTTCCTCCAAGAGGTGGCAGCTTTGGGGGAGGAAGGGGGTGTGTCGTGGAAGAAGAGGGGACAGTCCCCCACAGCTCCCCATCCCAGTGCACGGGCGCTGTGCAGGGTTCCTGTCGCTTCTCCTTTCCTATGTGGAAGGCGCTGGCCTAGTCCCCGAGTCCGCCTGAACTCGAGAGCAAAAAGCCAAACCTTACTACGCCAGAAGAAGGCAGTTGGCAGGGAGTGTCATCCTAGACCACGCACGCTGCTGCAGGGTGGTGGCTGTGTCTGCGAGGTTCAGCCTGGCACGGTGATCCCAGGGTGCGACCATGGAGCCCGGGATAGCAAAGCCCAAGTGGAACCGCTCTCCCGCAGATCTCCTTCCCTGACGCGACAGAGCCAACGCCCAAAGCCTTGCTGAGGAAGCAGCAGCGAAGTGCGGTTCAGGCCATGCTGAAAACCTCTACCAAAGCATAGCAGTCGCTGGGAAAAAAGAGTCGGTTCTCTGGGCTGCGGTTGCTGCTTGCTTGAGCCTAGTAATGGCAGCACGGTGGCAGAATCCCGCATAGAGCGAAAGCCTCTTTGCCTGGGCATCCCCTCTAGGAAAGCACAGCATTCTTGGGGAAAACAGAGTCGGTTCTGTGCGATGCAGATGCCGCTTGCCTGAACATGGTCTCCGAAGCACGCTGTAAGAAACCCGCATGGAGCGAAATCCTCTTGGCCCGGGCATCCCCTGTACTTGAGAGCGAAGCGTGGTTGTGACTGTGGAAACAGTCTTAACGAAAGGTCATGAAACAGGAGAGCATGCATTGCAACAATAGCGGGCAGGTGGCAAGACAAGTGTCACCTTCTCCGTTTGCTTAGAAATCAGAGTCTGTTCTGCGGGCTGCTGCTCCTGCTTGCCTAGGCCAAGTCTCAAGGTGGGAGATAACACCCTACAGGGAAAGCCTCTTTGACCAGGCTCCTCCTCTGGGAAAGCACAGCATTCGTTGGGAAATCTGAGTCGCTTTGTGGGATGCTGCTGCTGCTTGCCTGAGCTAGTCTGCGCAGCACGGTGGAAAAACCCGCATGGAGCGAAATTCTCTCGGCCCTAGCATCGCCACTGCCTGTGAGAGAAGCGTGGATGCACATCTGGAAAGGGACTTAAGGATAGGGACACGGCTGTCACCGTGATCTCCGGGAGCAAGTCTGGGGAAGGAGCAGAACGCCTCCCCGGGAGAAGAGAAGGAGCTGTTGGCCTTGTCCAGAAACAGTCGCAAAGCAGGAGAGCCTGCCCTGGGAAGAACAGCGGGACGGTGGCATGACAAGCGTCACCCGCTCCCAATGCGTAGAGACGGAAGCCTGGCTTTAGGAAGACAGGAGGGTACGGCTAGGGCAGGCGCGCATACGCCACTCTGAGGAAGGAGTCTGGGCAGAAGGCAGGCCTGTTCTGTGTGCCTCCTGTCCCAAGGGGAGAGCATCTCCGAGGCCACCTGTCCCTAGGGCAGACGTGGGCTTGCTACCAGGCGCCATAACCTGAACTCGCAGATACAGCTCCCTGGAAGAAAGGGCAGCCAGATACCATCTTCCTCCAAGAGGTGGCAGCGTTGGGGCTGGCAGCGGTGTGTCGGGGAAGAAGAGGGGACAGTCCCCCACAGCTCCCCATCCAAGTGTACGGGCGCTGTGCAGGGTTCCTGTCGCCTCTCCTTTCCTATTGCAAAGGCACTGGCGTAGTCCCCGAGTCCGCCTGAACTCCAGAGCAAAAAGCCAAGCCTTACTACGCCAGGAGATGGCAGTTGGCAGGGAGTGTCATCCTAGACCGCGCAAGCTGCTGCAGGGTGGTGGCTGTTTCTGCAAGTTCAGACTGGCAGGGTGATCCCAGGGTGCGACCATGGAGCCCGGGACAAAAAAGCCCAAGAGGCACCAGCTCTCCCGCAGATCTCCTTCCCTGACGCGACAGAGCGAACGCCCAAAGCCTTGCTGAGGAAGCAGCAGCGAAGTGCGGTTCAGGCCAAGCTGAAAACCTCTGAGAAAGCATAGCAGTCGCTGGGAAAAAAGAGTCGGTTCTCTGGGCTGCTGTTGCTGCTTGCTTGAGCCTAGTATTGGCAGCACGGTGGCAGAATCCCGCATAGAGCGAAAGCCTCCTTGCCTGGGCATCCCCTCTAGGAAAGCACAGCATTCTTGGGGAAAACAGAGTCGGTTCTGTGCGATGCATATGTCGCTTGCCTGTACAGAGTCTCCGAAGCACGGTGTAAGAAACCCGCATGGAGCGATATCCTCTTGGCCCGGGCATCCCCTCTACTTGAGAGAGAAGCGTGGTTGTGCCTGTGGAAACAGCCTTAACGAAAGGTCATGAAACAGGAGAGCATGCATTGCAACAATAGCGGACAGGTGGCAAGACAAGTGTCACCCTCTCCGTTTGCTTAGAAATCAGAGTCGGTTCTGCGGGCTGCTGCTCCTGCTTGCCTAGGCCAAGTCTCAAGGTGGGAGAAACCACCATACAGCGAAAGCCTCTTTGCCCAGGCTCCTCCTCTGGGAAAGCACAGCATTCGTTGGGAAATCTGAGTCGCTTTGTGGGATGCTGTTGCTACTTGCCTGAGCTAGTCTGCGCAGCACGGTGGAAGAAACCCGCATGGAGCGAAATTCTCTGGGTCCTAGCATCCCCACTGCCTGCGAGAGAAGCGTGGATACACATCTGGAAAGGGCCTTAAGGATAGGGACACAGCTGTCACCGTGTTCCCCGGGAGCAAGTCTGGGGAAGGAGCAGAACGCCTCCCCGGGAGAAGAGAAGGAGCCGTTGGCCTTGTTGTCCAGAAACAGTCGCAAAGCAGGAGAGCCTGCCCTGGGAAGAACAGCAGGACGGTGGCAAGACAAGCGTCACCCGCTCCCTGTGCGTAGAGACGGAAGCCTGGCTTTAGGAAGACACGAGGGGACGGCTAGGGCAGACGCGCATACTCTACTCTGAGGAAGGAGTCTGGGCAGAAGGAAGGCCTGTTCTGTGTGCCTTTTGTCCCAAGGGGACAGCATCTCCAAGGCCACCTGTCCCTAGGCAAGACGTGGGCATGCCACCAGGCGCCATAACCTGAACTCGCAGATACAGCTCCCTGGAAGAAAGGGCAGCCAGATGACATCTTCCTCCAAGAGGTGGCAGCTTTGGGGGAGGAAGGGGGTGTGTCGTGGAAGAAGAGGGGACAGTCCCCCACAGCTCCCCATCCCAGTGCACGGGCGCTGTGCAGGGTTCCTGTCGCTTCTCCTTTCCTATGTGGAAGGCGCTGGCCTAGTCCCCGAGTCCGCCTGAACTCGAGAGCAAAAAGCCAAACCTTACTACGCCAGAAGAAGGCAGTTGGCAGGGAGTGTCATCCTAGACCACGCACGCTGCTGCAGGGTGGTGGCTGTGTCTGCGAGGTTCAGCCTGGCACGGTGATCCCAGGGTGCGACCATGGAGCCCGGGATAGCAAAGCCCAAGTGGAACCAGCTCTCCCGCAGATCTCCTTCCCTGACGCGACAGAGCAAATGCCCAAAGCCTTGCTGAAGAAGCAGCAGCGAAGTGCGGTTCAGGCCAAGCTGAAAACCTCTGCCAAAGCATAGCAGTCGCTGGGAAAAAAGAGTCGGTTCTCTGGGCTGCGGTTGCTGCTTGCTTGAGCCTAGTATTGGCAGCACGGTGGCAGAATCCCGCTTAGAGCGAAAGCTTCTTTGCCTGGGCATCCCCTCTAGGAAAGCACAGCATTCTTGGGGAAAACAGAGTCGGTTCTGTGCGATGCAGATGCCGCTTGCCTGAACATGGTCTCCGAAGCACGCTGTAAGAAACCCGCATGGAGCGAAATCCTCTTGGCCCGGGCATCCCCTGTACTTGATAGCGAAGCGTGGTTGTGACTGTGGAAACAGTCTTAACGAAAGGTCATGAAACAGGAGAGCATGCATTGCAACAATAGCGGGCAGGTGGCAAGACAAGTGTCATCTTCTCCGTTTGCTTAGAAATCAGAGTCTGTTCTGCGGGCTGCTGCTCCTGCTTGCCTAGGCCAAGTCTCAAGGTGGGAGATAACACCCTACAGGGAAAGCCTCTTTGACCAGGCTCCTCCTCTGGGAAAGCACAGCATTCGTTGGGAAATCTGAGTCGCTTTGTGGGATGCTGCTGCTGCTTGCCTGAGCTAGTCTGCGCAGCACGGTGGAAAAACCCGCATGGAGCGAAATTCTCTTGGCCCTAGCATCGCCACTGCCTGTGAGAGAAGCGTGGATGCACATCTGGAAAGGGACTTAAGGATAGGGACACGGCTGTCACCGTGATCTCCGGGAGCAAGTCTGGGGAAGGAGCAGAACGCCTCCCCGGGAGAAGAGAAGGAGCTGTTGGCCTTGTCCAGAAACAGTCGCAAAGCAGGAGAGCCTGCCCTGGGAAGAACAGCGGGACGGTGGCATGACAAGCGTCACCCGCTCCCAATGCGTAGAGATGGAAGCCTGGCTTTAGGAAGACAGGAGGGTACGGCTAGGGCAGGCGCGCATACGCCACTCTGAGGAAGGAGTCTGGGCAGAAGGCAGGCCTGTTCTGTGTGCCTCCTGTCCCAAGGGGAGAGCATCTCCGAGGCCACCTGTCCCTAGGGCAGACGTGGGCTTGCTACCAGGCGCCATAACCTGAACTCGCAGATACAGCTCCCTGGAAGAAAGGGCAGCCAGATACCATCTTCCTCCAAGAGGTGGCAGCGTTGGGGCTGGCAGCGGTGTGTCGGGGAAGAAGAGGGGACAGTCCCCCACAGCTCCCCATCCAAGTGTACGGGCGCTGTGCAGGGTACCTGTCGCCTCTCCTTTCCTATTGCAAAGGCACTGGCGTAGTCCCCGAGTCCGCCTGAACTCCAGAGCAAAAAGCCAAGCCTTACTACGCCAGGAGATGGCAGTTGGCAGGGAGTGTCATCCTAGACCACGCAAGCTGCTGCAGGGTGGTGGCTGTTTCTGCAAGTTCAGACTGGCAGGGTGATCCCAGGGTGCGACCATGGAGCCCGGGACAAAAAAGCCCAAGAGGCACCAGCTCTCCCGCAGATCTCCTTCCCTGACGCGACAGAGCGAACGCCCAAAGCCTTGCTGAGGAAGCAGCAGCGAAGTGCGGTTCAGGCCAAGCTGAAAACCTCTGAGAAAGCATAGCAGTCGCTGGGAAAAAAGAGTCGGTTCTCTGGGCTGCTGTTGCTGCTTGCTTGAGCCTAGTATTGGCAGCACGGTGGCAGAATCCCGCATAGAGCGAAAGCCTCCTTGCCTGGGCATCCCCTCTAGGAAAGCACAGCATTCTTGGGGAAAACAGAGTCGGTTCTGTGCGATGCATATGTCGCTTGCCTGTACAGAGTCTCCGAAGCACGGTGTAAGAAACCCGCATGGAGCGATATCCTCTTGGCCCGGGCATCCCCTCTACTTGAGAGAGAAGCGTGGTTGTGCCTGTGGAAACAGCCTTAACGAAAGGTCATGAAACAGGAGAGCATGCATTGCAACAATAGCGGACAGGTGGCAAGACAAGTGTCACCCTCTCCGTTTGCTTAGAAATCAGAGTCGGTTCTGCGGGCTGCTGCTCCTGCTTGCCTAGGCCAAGTCTCAAGGTGGGAGAAACCACCATACAGCGAAAGCCTCTTTGCCCAGGCTCCTCCTCTGGGAAAGCACAGCATTCGTTGGGAAATCTGAGTCGCTTTGTGGGATGCTGTTGCTACTTGCCTGAGCTAGTCTGTGCAGCACGGTGGAAGAAACCCGCATGGAGCGAAATTCTCTTGGCCCTAGCATACCCACTGCCTGCGAGAGAAGCGTGGATGCACATCTGGAAAGGGCCTTAAGGATAGGGACACAGCTGTCACCGTGCTCCCCGGGAGCAAGTCTGGGGAAGGAGCAGAACGCCTCCCCGGGAGAAGAGAAGGAGCCGTTGGCCTTGTTCTCGGGAAACAGTTGCAAAGCATGAGAGCCTGCCCTGGGAAGAACAGCGGGACGGTGGCAAGACAAGCGTCACCCGCTCCCTGTGCGTAGAGACGGAAGCCTGGCTTTAGGAAGACACGAGGGGACGGCTAGGGCAGACGCGCATACTCTACTCTGAGGAAGGAGTCTGGGCAGAAGGAAGGCCTGTTCTGTGTGCCTTTTGTCCCAAGGGGACAGCATCTCCAAGGCCACCTGTCCCTAGGCAAGACGTGGGCATGCCACCAGGCGCCATAACCTGAACTCGCAGATACAGCTCCCTGGAAGAAAGGGCAGCCAGATGACATCTTCCTCCAAGAGGTGGCAGCTTTGGGGGAGGAAGGGGGTGTGTCGTGGAAGAAGAATGGACAGTCCCCCACAGCTCCCCATCCCAGTGCACGGGCGCTGTGCAGGGTTCCTGTCGCTTCTCCTTTCCTATGTGGAAGGCGCTGGCCTAGTCCCCGAGTCCGCCTGAACTCGAGAGCAAAAAGCCAAACCTTACTACGCCAGAAGAAGGCAGTTGGCAGGGAGTGTCATCCTAGACCACGCACGCTGCTGCAGGGTGGTGGCTGTGTCTGCGAGGTTCAGCCTGGCACGGTGATCCCAGGGTGCGACCATGGAGCCCGGGATAGCAAAGCCCAAGTGGAACCGCTCTCCCGCAGATCTCCTTCCCTGACGCGACAGAGCAAACGCCCAAAGCCTTGCTGAGGAAGCAGCAGCGAAGTGCGGTTCAGGCCATGCTGAAAACCTCTGCCAAAGCATAGCAGTCGCTGGGAAAAAAAGAGTCGGTTCTCTGGGCTGCTGTTGCTGCTTGCTTGAGCCTAGTATTGGCAGCACGGTGGCAGAATCCCGCATAGAGCGAAAGCCTCTTTGCCTGGGCATCCCCTCTAGGAAAGCACAGCATTCTTGGGGAAAACAGAGTCGGTTCTGTGCGATGCAGATGCCGCTTGCCTGAACATGGTCTCCGAAGCACGCTGTAAGAAACCCGCATGGAGCGAAATCCTCTTGGCCCGGGCATCCCCTGTACTTGAGAGC
This sequence comes from Neogale vison, assembly GCF_020171115.1. Classification (NCBI taxonomy): domain Eukaryota; kingdom Metazoa; phylum Chordata; class Mammalia; order Carnivora; family Mustelidae; genus Neogale; species Neogale vison. The sequence goes on from NW_025334865.1 coordinate 3,461,256, forward strand.
GAAGCGTGGTTGTGACTGTGGAAACAGTCTTAACGAAAGGTCATGAAACAGGAGAGCATGCATTGCAACAATAGCGGGCAGGTGGCAAGACAAGTGTCACCTTCTCCGTTTGCTTAGAAATCAGAGTCTGTTCTGCGGGCTGCTGCTCCTGCTTGCCTAGGCCAAGTCTCAAGGTGGGAGATAACACCCTACAGGGAAAGCCTCTTTGACCAGGCTCCTCCTCTGGGAAAGCACAGCATTCGTTGGGAAATCTGAGTCGCTTTGTGGGATGCTGCTGCTGCTTGCCTGAGCTAGTCTGCGCAGCACGGTGGAAAAACCCGCATGGAGCGAAATTCTCTTGGCCCTAGCATCGCCACTGCCTGTGAGAGAAGCGTGGATGCACATCTGGAAAGGGACTTAAGGATAGGGACACGGCTGTCACCGTGATCTCCGGGAGCAAGTCTGGGGAAGGAGCAGAACGCCTCCCTGGGAGAAGAGAATGAGCTGTTGGCCTTGTCCAGAAACAGTCGCAAAGCAGGAGAGCCTGCCCTGGGAAGAACAGCGGGACGGTGGCATGACAAGCGTCACCCGCTCCCAATGCGTAGAGACGGAAGCCTGGCTTTAGGAAGACAGGAGGGTACGGCTAGGGCAGGCGCGCATACGCCACTCTGAGGAAGGAGTCTGGGCAGAAGGCAGGCCTGTTCTGTGTGCCTCCTGTCCCAAGGGGAGAGCATCTCCGAGGCCACCTGTCCCTAGGGCAGACGTGGGCTTGCTACCAGGCGCCATAACCTGAACTCGCAGATACAGCTCCCTGGAAGAAAGGGCAGCCAGATACCATCTTCCTCCAAGAGGTGGCAGCATTGGGGCTGGCAGCGGTGTGTCGGGGAAGAAGAGGGGACAGTCCCCCACAGCTCCCCATCCAAGTGTACGGGCGCTGTGCAGGGTTCCTGTCGCCTCTCTTTTCCTATTGCAAAGGCACTGGCGTAGTCCCCGAGTCCGCCTGAACTCCAGAGCAAAAAGCCAAGCCTTACTACGCCAGGAGATGGCAGTTGGCAGGGAGTGTCATCCTAGACCACGCAAGCTGCTGCAGGGTGGTGGCTGTTTCTGCAAGTTCAGACTGGCAGGTTGATCCCAGGATGCGACCATGGAGCCCGGGACAAAAAAGCCCAAGAGGCACCAGCTCTCCCGCAGATCTCCTTCCCTGACGCGACAGAGCGAACGCCCAAAGCCTTGCTGAGGAAGCAGCAGCGAAGTGCGGTTCAGGCCAAGCTGAAAACCTCTGAGAAAGCATAGCAGTCGCTGGGAAAAAAGAGTCGGTTCTCTGGGCTGCTGTTGCTGCTTGCTTGAGCCTAGTATTGGCAGCACGGTGGCAGAATCCCGCATAGAGCGAAAGCCTCCTTGCCTGGGCATCCCCTCTAGGAAAGCACAGCATTCTTGGGGAAAACAGAGTCGGTTCTGTGCGATGCATATGTCGCTTGCCTGTACAGAGTCTCCGAAGCACGGTGTAAGAAACCCGCATGGAGCGATATCCTCTTGGCCCGGGCATCCCCTCTACTTGAGAGAGAAGCGTGGTTGTGCCTGTGGAAACAGCCTTAACGAAAGGTCATGAAACAGGAGAGCATGCATTGCAACAATAGCGGACAGGTGGCAAGACAAGTGTCACCCTCTCCGTTTGCTTAGAAATCAGAGTCGGTTCTGCGGGCTGCTGCTCCTGCTTGCCTAGGCCAAGTCTCAAGGTGGGAGAAACCACCATACAGCGAAAGCCTCTTTGCCCAGGCTCCTCCTCTGGGAAAGCACAGCATTCGTTGGGAAATCTGAGTCGCTTTGTGGGATGCTGTTGCTACTTGCCTGAGCTAGTCTGCGCAGCACGGTGGAAGAAACCCGCATGGAGCGAAATTCTCTGGGTCCTAGCATCCCCACTGCCTGCGAGAGAAGCGTGGATGCACATCTGGAAAGGGCCTTAAGGATAGGGACACAGCTGTCACCGTGCTCCCCGGGAGCAAGTCTGGGGAAGGAGCAGAACGCCTCCCCGGGAGAAGAGAAGGAGCCGTTGGCCTTGTTGTCGGGAAACAGTCGCAAAGCAGGAGAGCCTGCCCTGGGAAGAACAGCGGGACGGTGGCAAGACAAGCGTCACCCGCTCCCTGTGCGTAGAGACGGAAGCCTGGCTTTAGGAAGACACGAGGGGACGGCTAGGCCAGACGCGCATACTCTACTCTGAGGAAGGAGTCTGGGCAGAAGGAAGGCCTGTTCTGTGTGCCTTTTGTCCCAAGGGGACAGCATCTCCAAGGCCACCTGTCCCTAGGCAAGACGTGGGCATGCCACCAGGCGCCATAACCTGAACTCGCAGATACAGCTCCCTGGAAGAAAGGGCAGCCAGATGACATCTTCCTCCAAGAGGTGGCAGCTTTGGGGAAAGAAGGGGGTGTGTCGTGGAAGAAGAGGGGACAGTCCCCCACAGCTCCCCATCCCAGTGCACGGGCGCTGTGCAGGGTTCCTGTCGCTTCTCCTTTCCTATGTGGAAGGCGCTGGCCTAGTCCCCGAGTCCGCCTGAACTCGAGAGCAAAAAGCCAAACCTTACTACGCCAGAAGAAGGCAGTTGGCAGGGAGTGTCATCCTAGACCACGCACGCTGCTGCAGGGTGGTGGCTGTGTCTGCGAGGTTCAGCCTGGCACGGTGATCCCAGGGTGCGACCATGGAGCCCGGGATAGCAAAGCCCAAGTGGAACCAGCTCTCCCGCAGATCTCCTTCCCTGACGCGACAGAGCAAACGCCCAAAGCCTTGCTGAGGAAGCAGCAGCGAAGTGCGGTTCAGGCCAAGCTGAAAACCTCTGCCAAAGCATAGCAGTCGCTGGGAAAAAAGAGTCGGTTCTCTGGGCTGCGGTTGCTGCTTGCTTGAGCCTAGTATTGGCAGCACGGTGGCAGAATCCCGCTTAGAGCGAAAGCCTCTTTGCCTGGGCATCCCCTCTAGGAAAGCACAGCATTCTTGGGGAAAACAGAGTCGGTTCTGTGCGATGCAGATGCCGCTTGCCTGAACATGGTCTCCGAAGCACGCTGTAAGAAACCCGCATGGAGCGAAATCCTCTTGGCCCGGGCATCCCCTGTACTTGATAGCGAAGCGTGGTTGTGACTGTGGAAACAGTCTTAACGAAAGGTCATGAAACAGGAGAGCATGCATTGCAACAATAGCGGGCAGGTGGCAAGACAAGTGTCACCTTCTCCGTTTGCTTAGAAATCAGAGTCTGTTCTGCGGGCTGCTGCTCCTGCTTGCCTAGGCCAAGTCTCAAGGTGGGAGATAACACCCTACAGGGAAAGCCTCTTTGACCAGGCTCCTCCTCTGGGAAAGCACAGCATTCGTTGGGAAATCTGAGTCGCTTTGTGGGATGCTGCTGCTGCTTGCCTGAGCTAGTCTGCGCAGCACGGTGGAAAAACCCGCATGGAGCGAAATTCTCTCGGCCCTAGCATCGCCACTGCCTGTGAGAGAAGCGTGGATGCACATCTGGAAAGGGACTTAAGGATAGGGACACGGCTGTCACCGTGATCTCCGGGAGCAAGTCTGGGGAAGGAGCAGAACGCCTCCCCGGGAGAAGAGAAGGAGCTGTTGGCCTTGTCCAGAAACAGTCGCAAAGCAGGAGAGCCTGCCCTGGGAAGAACAGCGGGACGGTGGCATGACAAGCGTCACCCGCTCCCAATGCGTAGAGACGGAAGCCTGGCTTTAGGAAGACAGGAGGGTACGGCTAGGGCAGGCGCGCATACGCCACTCTGAGGAAGGAGTCTGGGCAGAAGGCAGGCCTGTTCTGTGTGCCTCCTGTCCCAAGGGGAGAGCATCTCCGAGGCCACCTGTCCCTAGGGCAGACGTGGGCTTGCTACCAGGCGCCATAACCTGAACTCGCAGATACAGCTCCCTGGAAGAAAGGGCAGCCAGATACCATCTTCCTCCAAGAGGTGGCAGCGTTGGGGCTGGCAGCGGTGTGTCGGGGAAGAAGAGGGGACAGTCCCCCACAGCTCCCCATCCAAGTGTACGGGCTCTGTGCAGGGTTCCTGTCGCCTCTCCTTTCCTATTGCAAAGGCACTGGCGTAGTCCCCGAGTCCGCCTGAACTCCAGAGCAAAAAGCCAAGCCTTACTACGCCAGGAGATGGCAGTTGGCAGGGAGTGTCATCCTAGACCACGCAAGCTGCTGCAGGGTGGTGGCTGTTTCTGCAAGTTCAGACTGGCAGGGTGATCCCAGGGTGCGACCATGGAGCCCGGGACAAAAAAGCCCAAGAGGCACCAGCTCTCCCGCAGATCTCCTTCCCTGACGCGACAGAGCGAACGCCCAAAGCCTTGCTGAGGAAGCAGCAGCGAAGTGCGGTTCAGGCCAAGCTGAAAACCTCTGCCAAAGCATAGCAGTCGCTGGGAAAAAAGAGTCGGTTCTCTGGGCTGCTGTTGCTGCTTGCTTGAGCCTAGTATTGGCAGCACGGTGGCAGAATCCCGCATAGAGCGAAAGCCTCCTTGCCTGGGCATCCCCTCTAGGAAAGCACAGCATTCTTGGGGAAAACAGAGTCGGTTCTGTGCGATGCATATGTCGCTTGCCTGTACAGAGTCTCCGAAGCACGGTGTAAGAAACCCGCATGGAGCGATATCCTCTTGGCCCGGGCATCCCCTCTACTTGAGAGAGAAGCGTGGTTGTGCCTGTGGAAACAGCCTTAACGAAAGGTCATGAAACAGGAGAGCATGCATTGCAACAATAGCGGACAGGTGGCAAGACAAGTGTCACCCTCTCCGTTTGCTTAGAAATCAGAGTCGGTTCTGTGGGCTGCTGCTCCTGCTTGCCTAGGCCAAGTCTCAAGGTGGGAGAAACCACCATACAGCGAAAGCCTCTTTGCCCAGGCTCCTCCTCTGGGAAAGCACAGCATTCGTTGGGAAATCTGAGTCGCTTTGTGGGATGCTGTTGCTACTTGCCTGAGCTAGTCTGCGCAGCACGGTGGAAGAAACCCGCATGGAGCGAAATTCTCTTGGCCCTAGCATACCCACTGCCTGCGAGAGAAGCGTGGATGCACATCTGGAAAGGGCCTTAAGGATAGGGACACAGCTGTCACCGTGCTCCCCGGGAGCAAGTCTGGGGAAGGAGCAGAACGCCTCCCCGGGAGAAGAGAAGGAGCCGTTGGCCTTGTTCTCGGGAAACAGTTGCAAAGCATGAGAGCCTGCCCTGGGAAGAACAGCGGGACGGTGGCAAGACAAGCGTCACCCGCTCCCTGTGCGTAGAGACGGAAGCCTGGCTTTAGGAAGACACGAGGGGACGGCTAGGGCAGACGCGCATACTCTACTCTGAGGAAGGAGTCTGGGCAGAAGGAAGGCCTGTTCTGTGTGCCTTTTGTCCCAAGGGGACAGCATCTCCAAGGCCACCTGTCCCTAGGCAAGACGTGGGCATGCCACCAGGCGCCATAACCTGAACTCGCAGATACAGCTCCCTGGAAGAAAGGGCAGCCAGATGACATCTTCCTCCAAGAGGTGGCAGCTTTGGGGGAGGAAGGGGGTGTGTCGTGGAAGAAGAATGGACAGTCCCCCACAGCTCCCCATCCCAGTGCACGGGCGCTGTGCAGGGTTCCTGTCGCTTCTCCTTTCCTATGTGGATGGCGCTGGCCTAGTCCCCGAGTCCGCCTGAACTCGAGAGCAAAAAGCCAAACCTTACTACGCCAGAAGAAGGCAGTTGGCAGGGATTGTCATCCTAGACCACGCACGCTGCTGCAGGGTGGTGGCTGTGTCTGCGAGGTTCAGCCTGGCACGGTGATCCCAGGGTGCGACCATGGAGCCCGGGATAGCAAAGCCCAAGTGGAACCGCTCTCCCGCAGATCTCCTTCCCTGACGCGACAGAGCAAACGCCCAAAGCCTTGCTGAGGAAGCAGCAGCGAAGTGCGGTTCAGGCCATGCTGAAAACCTCTGCCAAAGCATAGCAGTCGCTGGGAAAAAAGAGTCGGTTCTCTGGGCTGCTGTTGCTGCTTGCTTGAGCCTAGTATTGGCAGCACGGTGGCAGAATCCCGCATAGAGCGAAAGCCTCTTTGCCTGGGCATCCCCTCTAGGAAAGCACAGCATTCTTGGGGAAAACAGAGTCGGTTCTGTGCGATGCAGATGCCGCTTGCCTGAACATGGTCTCCGAAGCACGCTGTAAGAAACCCGCATGGAGCGAAATCCTCTTGGCCCGGGCATCCCCTGTACTTGAGAGCGAAGCGTGGTTGTGACTGTGGAAACAGTCTTAACGAAAGGTCATGAAACAGGAGAGCATGCATTGCAACAATAGCGGGCAGGTGGCAAGACAAGTGTCACCTTCTCCGTTTGCTTAGAAATCAGAGTCTGTTCTGCGGGCTGCTGCTCCTGCTTGCCTAGGCCAAGTCTCAAGGTGGGAGATAACACCCTACAGGGAAAGCCTCTTTGACCAGGCTCCTCCTCTGGGAAAGCACAGCATTCGTTGGGAAATCTGAGTCGCTTTGTGGGATGCTGCTGCTGCTTGCCTGAGCTAGTCTGCGCAGCACGGTGGAAAAACCCGCATGGAGCGAAATTCTCTTGGCCCTAGCATCGCCACTGCCTGTGAGAGAAGCGTGGATGCACATCTGGAAAGGGACTTAAGGATAGGGACACGGCTGTCACCGTGATCTCCGGGAGCAAGTCTGGGGAAGGAGCAGAACGCCTCCCTGGGAGAAGAGAATGAGCTGTTGGCCTTGTCCAGAAACAGTCGCAAAGCAGGAGAGCCTGCCCTGGGAAGAACAGCGGGACGGTGGCATGACAAGCGTCACCCGCTCCCAATGCGTAGAGACGGAAGCCTGGCTTTAGGAAGACAGGAGGGTACGGCTAGGGCAGGCGCGCATACGCCACTCTGAGGAAGGAGTCTGGGCAGAAGGCAGGCCTGTTCTGTGTGCCTCCTGTCCCAAGGGGAGAGCATCTCCGAGGCCACCTGTCCCTAGGGCAGACGTGGGCTTGCTACCAGGCGCCATAACCTGAACTCGCAGATACAGCTCCCTGGAAGAAAGGGCAGCCAGATACCATCTTCCTCCAAGAGGTGGCAGCATTGGGGCTGGCAGCGGTGTGTCGGGGAAGAAGAGGGGACAGTCCCCCACAGCTCCCCATCCAAGTGTACGGGCGCTGTGCAGGGTTCCTGTCGCCTCTCTTTTCCTATTGCAAAGGCACTGGCGTAGTCCCCGAGTCCGCCTGAACTCCAGAGCAAAAAGCCAAGCCTTACTACGCCAGGAGATGGCAGTTGGCAGGGAGTGTCATCCTAGACCACGCAAGCTGCTGCAGGGTGGTGGCTGTTTCTGCAAGTTCAGACTGGCAGGGTGATCCCAGGATGCGACCATGGAGCCCGGGACAAAAAAGCCCAAGAGGCACCAGCTCTCCCGCAGATCTCCTTCCCTGACGCGACAGAGCGAACGCCCAAAGCCTTGCTGAGGAAGCAGCAGCGAAGTGCGGTTCAGGCCAAGCTGAAAACCTCTGAGAAAGCATAGCAGTCGCTGGGAAAAAAGAGTCGGTTCTCTGGGCTGCTGTTGCTGCTTGCTTGAGCCTAGTATTGGCAGCACGGTGGCAGAATCCCGCATAGAGCGAAAGCCTCCTTGCCTGGGCATCCCCTCTAGGAAAGCACAGCATTCTTGGGGAAAACAGAGTCGGTTCTGTGCGATGCATATGTCGCTTGCCTGTACAGAGTCTCCGAAGCACGGTGTAAGAAACCCGCATGGAGCGATATCCTCTTGGCCCGGGCATCCCCTCTACTTGAGAGAGAAGCGTGGTTGTGCCTGTGGAAACAGCCTTAACGAAAGGTCATGAAACAGGAGAGCATGCATTGCAACAATAGCGGACAGGTGGCAAGACAAGTGTCACCCTCTCCGTTTGCTTAGATATCAGAGTCGGTTCTGCGGGCTGCTGCTCCTGCTTGCCTAGGCCAAGTCTCAAGGTGGGAGAAACCACCATACAGCGAAAGCCTCTTTGCCCAGGCTCCTCCTCTGGGAAAGCACAGCATTCGTTGGGAAATCTGAGTCGCTTTGTGGGATGCTGTTGCTACTTGCCTGAGCTAGTCTGCGCAGCACGGTGGAAGAAACCCGCATGGAGCGAAATTCTCTGGGTCCTAGCATCCCCACTGCCTGCGAGAGAAGCGTGGATGCACATCTGGAAAGGGCCTTAAGGATAGGGACACAGCTGTCACCGTGCTCCCCGGGAGCAAGTCTGGGGAAGGAGCAGAACGCCTCCCCGGGAGAAGAGAAGGAGCCGTTGGCCTTGTTGTCGGGAAACAGTCGCAAAGCAGGAGAGCCTGCCCTGGGAAGAACAGCGGGACGGTGGCAAGACAAGCGTCACCCGCTCCCTGTGCGTAGAGACGGAAGCCTGGCTTTAGGAAGACACGAGGGGACGGCTAGGCCAGACGCGCATACTCTACTCTGAGGAAGGAGTCTGGGCAGAAGGAAGGCCTGTTCTGTGTGCCTTTTGTCCCAAGGGGACAGCATCTCCAAGGCCACCTGTCCCTAGGCAAGACGTGGGCATGCCACCAGGCGCCATAACCTGAACTCGCAGATACAGCTCCCTGGAAGAAAGGGCAGCCAGATGACATCTTCCTCCAAGAGGTGGCAGCTTTGGGGAAAGAAGGGGGTGTGTCGTGGAAGAAGAGGGGACAGTCCCCCACAGCTCCCCATCCCAGTGCACGGGCGCTGTGCAGGGTTCCTGTCGCTTCTCCTTTCCTATGTGGAAGGCGCTGGCCTAGTCCCCGAGTCCGCCTGAACTCGAGAGCAAAAAGCCAAACCTTACTACGCCAGAAGAAGGCAGTTGGCAGGGAGTGTCATCCTAGACCACGCACGCTGCTGCAGGGTGGTGGCTGTGTCTGCGAGGTTCAGCCTGGCACGGTGATCCCAGGGTGCGACCATGGAGCCCGGGATAGCAAAGCCCAAGTGGAACCAGCTCTCCCGCAGATCTCCTTCCCTGACGCGACAGAGCAAACGCCCAAAGCCTTGCTGAGGAAGCAGCAGCGAAGTGCGGTTCAGGCCAAGCTGAAAACCTCTGCCAAAGCATAGCAGTCGCTGGGAAAAAAGAGTCGGTTCTCTGGGCTGCGGTTGCTGCTTGCTTGAGCCTAGTATTGGCAGCACGGTGGCAGAATCCCGCTTAGAGCGAAAGCCTCTTTGCCTGGGCATCCCCTCTAGGAAAGCACAGCATTCTTGGGGAAAACAGAGTCGGTTCTGTGCGATGCAGATGCCGCTTGCCTGAACATGGTCTCCGAAGCACGCTGTAAGAAACCCGCATGGAGCGAAATCCTCTTGGCCCGGGCATCCCCTGTACTTGATAGCGAAGCGTGGTTGTGACTGTGGAAACAGTCTTAACGAAAGGTCATGAAACAGGAGAACATGCATTGCAACAATAGCGGGCAGGTGGCAAGACAAGTGTCACCTTCTCCGTTTGCTTAGAAATCAGAGTCTGTTCTGCGGGCTGCTGCTCCTGCTTGCCTAGGCCAAGTCTCAAGGTGGGAGATAACACCCTACAGGGAAAGCCTCTTTGACCAGGCTCCTCCTCTGGGAAAGCACAGCATTCGTTGGGAAATCTGAGTCGCTTTGTGGGATGCTGCTGCTGCTTGCCTGAGCTAGTCTGCGCAGCACGGTGGAAAAACCCGCATGGAGCGAAATTCTCTTGGCCCTAGCATCGCCACTGCCTGTGAGAGAAGCGTGGATGCACATCTGGAAAGGGACTTAAGGATAGGGACACGGCTGTCACCGTGATCTCCGGGAGCAAGTCTGGGGAAGGAGCAGAACGCCTCCCCGGGAGAAGAGAAGGAACTGTTGGCCTTGTCCAGAAACAGTCGCAAAGCAGGAGAGCCTGCCCTGGGAAGAACAGCGGGACGGTGGCATGACAAGCGTCACCCGCTCCCAATGCGTAGAGATGGAAGCCTGGCTTTAGGAAGACAGGAGGGTACGGCTAGGGCAGGCGCGCATACGCCACTCTGAGGAAGGAGTCTGGGCAGAAGGCAGGCCTGTTCTGTGTGCCTCCTGTCCCAAGGGGAGAGCATCTCCGAGGCCACCTGTCCCTAGGGCAGACGTGGGCTTGCTACGAGGCGCCATAACCTGAACTCGCAGATACAGCTCCCTGGAAGAAAGGGCAGCCAGATACCATCTTCCTCCAAGAGGTGGCAGCGTTGGGGCAGGCAGCGGTGTGTCGGGGAAGAAGAGGGGACAGTCCCCCACAGCTCCCCATCCAAGTGTACGGGCGCTGTGCAGGGTACCTGTCGCCTCTCCTTTCCTATTGCAAAGGCACTGGCGTAGTCCCCGAGTCCGCCTGAACTCCAGAGCAAAAAGCCAAGCCTTACTACGCCAGGAGATGGCAGTTGGCAGGGAGTGTCATCCTAGACCACGCAAGCTGCTGCAGGGTGGTGGCTGTTTCTGCAAGTTCAGACTGGCAGGGTGATCCCAGGGTGCGACCATGGAGCCCGGGACAAAAAAGCCCAAGAGGCACCAGCTCTCCCGCAGATCTCCTTCCCTGACGCGACAGAGCGAACGCCCAAAGCCTTGCTGAGGAAGCAGCAGCGAAGTGCGGTTCAGGCCAAGCTGAAAACCTCTGAGAAAGCATAGCAGTCGCTGGGAAAAAAGAGTCGGTTCTCTGGGCTGCTGTTGCTGCTTGCTTGAGCCTAGTATTGGCAGCACGGTGGCAGAATCCCGCATAGAGCGAAAGCCTCCTTGCCTGGGCATCCCCTCTAGGAAAGCACAGCATTCTTGGGGAAAACAGAGTCGGTTCTGTGCGATGCATATGTCGCTTGCCTGTACAGAGTCTCCGAAGCACGGTGTAAGAAACCCGCATGGAGCGATATCCTCTTGGCCCGGGCATCCCCTCTACTTGAGAGAGAAGCGTGGTTGTGCCTGTGGAAACAGCCTTAACGAAAGGTCATGAAACAGGAGAGCATGCATTGCAACAATAGCGGACAGGTGGCAAGACAAGTGTCACCCTCTCCGTTTGCTTAGAAATCAGAGTCGGTTCTGTGGGCTGCTGCTCCTGCTTGCCTAGGCCAAGTCTCAAGGTGGGAGAAACCACCATACAGCGAAAGCCTCTTTGCCCAGGCTCCTCCTCTGGGAAAGCACAGCATTCGTTGGGAAATCTGAGTCGCTTTGTGGGATGCTGTTGCTACTTGCCTGAGCTAGTCTGCGCAGCACGGTGGAAGAAACCCGCATGGAGCGAAATTCTCTTGGCCCTAGCATACCCACTGCCTGCGAGAGAAGCGTGGATGCACATCTGGAAAGGGCCTTAAGGATAGGGACACAGCTGTCACCGTGCTCCCCGGGAGCAAGTCTGGGGAAGGAGCAGAACGCCTCCCCGGGAGAAGAGAAGGAGCCGTTGGCCTTGTTCTCGGGAAACAGTTGCAAAGCATGAGAGCCTGCCCTGGGAAGAACAGCGGGACGGTGGCAAGACAAGCGTCACCCGCTCCCTGTGCGTAGAGACGGAAGCCTGGCTTTAGGAAGACACGAGGGGACGGCTAGGGCAGACGCGCATACTCTACTCTGAGGAAGGAGTCTGGGCAGAAGGAAGGCCTGTTCTGTGTGCCTTTTGTCCCAAGGGGACAGCATCTCCAAGGCCACCTGTCCCTAGGCAAGACGTGGGCATGCCACCAGGCGCCATAACCTGAACTCGCAGATACAGCTCCCTGGAAGAAAGGGCAGCCAGATGACATCTTCCTCCAAGAGGTGGCAGCTTTGGGGGAGGAAGGGGGTGTGTCGTGGAAGAAGAATGGACAGTCCCCCACAGCTCCCCATCCCAGTGCACGGGCGCTGTGCAGGGTTCCTGTCGCTTCTCCTTTCCTATGTGGAAGGCGCTGGCCTAGTCCCCGAGTCCGCCTGAACTCGAGAGCAAAAAGCCAAACCTTACTACGCCAGAAGAAGGCAGTTGGCAGGGAGTGTCATCCTAGACCACGCACGCTGCTGCAGGGTGGTGGCTGTGTCTGCGAGGTTCAGCCTGGCACGGTGATCCCAGGGTGCGACCATGGAGCCCGGGATAGCAAAGCCCAAGTGGAACCGCTCTCCCGCAGATCTCCTTCCCTGACGCGACAGAGCAAACGCCCAAAGCCTTGCTGAGGAAGCAGCAGCGAAGTGCGGTTCAGGCCATGCTGAAAACCTCTGCCAAAGCATAGCAGTCGCTGGGAAAAAAGAGTCGGTTCTCTGGGCTGCTGTTGCTGCTTGCTTGAGCCTAGTATTGGCAGCACGGTGGCAGAATCCCGCATAGAGCGAAAGCCTCTTTGCCTGGGCATCCCCTCTAGGAAAGCACAGCATTCTTGGGGAAAACAGAGTCGGTTCTGTGCGATGCAGATGCCGCTTGCCTGAACATGGTCTCCGAAGCACGCTGTAAGAAACCCGCATGGAGCGAAATCCTCTTGGCCCGGGCATCCCCTGTACTTGAGAGCGAAGCGTGGTTGTGACTGTGGAAACAGTCTTAACGAAAGGTCATGAAACAGGAGAGCATGCATTGCAACAATAGCGGGCAGGTGGCAAGACAAGTGTCACCTTCTCCGTTTGCTTAGAAATCAGAGTCTGTTCTGCGGGCTGCTGCTCCTGCTTGCCTAGGCCAAGTCTCAAGGTGGGAGATAACACCCTACAGGGAAAGCCTCTTTGACCAGGCTCCTCCTCTGGGAAAGCACAGCATTCGTTGGGAAATCTGAGTCGCTTTGTGGGATGCTGCTGCTGCTTGCCTGAGCTAGTCTGCGCAGCACGGTGGAAAAACCCGCATGGAGCGAAATTCTCTTGGCCCTAGCATCGCCACTGCCTGTGAGAGAAGCGTGGATGCACATCTGGAAAGGGACTTAAGGATAGGGACACGGCTGTCACCGTGATCTCCGGGAGCAAGTCTGGGGAAGGAGCAGAACGCCTCCCTGGGAGAAGAGAATGAGCTGTTGGCCTTGTCCAGAAACAGTCGCAAAGCAGGAGAGCCTGCCCTGGGAAGAACAGCGGGACGGTGGCATGACAAGCGTCACCCGCTCCCAATGCGTAGAGACGGAAGCCTGGCTTTAGGAAGACAGGAGGGTACGGCTAGGGCAGGCGCGCATACGCCACTCTGAGGAAGGAGTCTGGGCAGAAGGCAGGCCTGTTCTGTGTGCCTCCTGTCCCAAGGGGAGAGCATCTCCGAGGCCACCTGTCCCTAGGGCAGACGTGGGCTTGCTACCAGGCGCCATAACCTGAACTCGCAGATACAGCTCCCTGGAAGAAAGGGCAGCCAGATACCATCTTCCTCCAAGAGGTGGCAGCATTGGGGCTGGCAGCGGTGTGTCGGGGAAGAAGAGGGGACATTCCCCCACAGCTCCCCATCCAAGTGTACGGGCGCTGTGCAGGGTTCCTGTCGCCTCTCTTTTCCTATTGCAAAGGCACTGGCGTAGTCCCCGAGTCCGCCTGAACTCCAGAGCAAAAAGCCAAGCCTTACTACGCCAGGAGATGGCAGTTGGCAGGGAGTGTCATCCTAGACCACGCAAGCTGCTGCAGGGTGGTGGCTGTTTCTGCAAGTTCAGACTGGCAGGGTGATCCCAGGATGCGACCATGGAGCCCGGGACAAAAAAGCCCAAGAGGCACCAGCTCTCCCGCAGATCTCCTTCCCTGACGCGACAGAGCGAACGCCCAAAGCCTTGCTGAGGAAGCAGCAGCGAAGTGCGGTTCAGGCCAAGCTGAAAACCTCTGAGAAAGCATAGCAGTCGCTGGGAAAAAAGAGTCGGTTCTCTGGGCTGCTGTTGCTGCTTGCTTGAGCCTAGTATTGGCAGCACGGTGGCAGAATCCCGCATAGAGCGAAAGCCTCCTTGCCTGGGCATCCCCTCTAGGAAAGCACAGCATTCTTGGGGAAAACAGAGTCGGTTCTGTGCGATGCATATGTCGCTTGCCTGTACAGAGTCTCCGAAGCACGGTGTAAGAAACCCGCATGGAGCGATATCCTCTTGGCCCGGGCATCCCCTCTACTTGAGAGAGAAGCGTGGTTGTGCCTGTGGAAACAGCCTTAACGAAAGGTCATGAAACAGGAGAGCATGCATTGCAACAATAGCGGACAGGTGGCAAGACAAGTGTCACCCTCTCCGTTTGCTTAGAAATCAGAGTCGGTTCTGCGGGCTGCTGCTCCTGCTTGCCTAGGCCAAGTCTCAAGGTGGGAGAAACCACCATACAGCGAAAGCCTCTTTGCCCAGGCTCCTCCTCTGGGAAAGCACAGCATTCGTTGGGAAATCTGAGTCGCTTTGTGGGATGCTGTTGCTACTTGCCTGAGCTAGTTTGCGCAGCACGGTGGAAGAAACCCGCATGGAGCGAAATTCTCTGGGTCCTAGCATCCCCACTGCCTGCGAGAGAAGCGTGGATGCACATCTGGAAAGGGCCTTAAGGATAGGGACACAGCTGTCACCGTGCTCCCCGGGAGCAAGTCTGGGGAAGGAGCAGAACGCCTCCCCGGGAGAAGAGAAGGAGCCGTTGGCCTTGTTGTCGGGAAACAGTCGCAAAGCAGGAGAGCCTGCCCTGGGAAGAACAGCGGGACGGTGGCAAGACAAGCGTCACCCGCTCCCTGTGCGTAGAGACGGAAGCCTGGCTTTAGGAAGACACGAGGGGACGGCTAGGCCAGACGCGCATACTCTACTCTGAGGAAGGAGTCTGGGCAGAAGGAAGGCCTGTTCTGTGTGCCTTTTGTCCCAAGGGGACAGCATCTCCAAGGCCACCTGTCCCTAGGCAAGACGTGGGCATGCCACCAGGCGCCATAACCTGAACTCGCAGATACAGCTCCCTGGAAGAAAGGGCAGCCAGATGACATCTTCCTCCAAGAGGTGGCAGCTTTGGGGAAAGAAGGGGGTGTGTCGTGGAAGAAGAGGGGACAGTCCCCCACAGCTCCCCATCCCAGTGCACGGGCGCTGTGCAGGGTTCCTGTCGCTTCTCCTTTCCTATGTGGAAGGCGCTGGCCTAGTCCCCGAGTCCGCCTGAACTCGAGAGCAAAAAGCCAAACCTTACTACGCCAGAAGAAGGCAGTTGGCAGGGAGTGTCATCCTAGACCACGCACGCTGCTGCAGGGTGGTGGCTGTGTCTGCGAGGTTCAGCCTGGCACGGTGATCCCAGGGTGCGACCATGGAGCCCGGGATAGCAAAGCCCAAGTGGAACCAGCTCTCCCGCAGATCTCCTTCCCTGACGCGACAGAGCAAACGCCCAAAGCCTTGCTGAGGAAGCAGCAGCGAAGTGCGGTTCAGGCCAAGCTGAAAACCTCTGCCAAAGCATAGCAGTCGCTGGGAAAAAAGAGTCGGTTCTCTGGGCTGCGGTTGCTGCTTGCTTGAGCCTAGTATTGGCAGCACGGTGGCAGAATCCCGCTTAGAGCGAAAGCCTCTTTGCCTGGGCATCCCCTCTAGGAAAGCACAGCATTCTTGGGGAAAACAGAGTCGGTTCTGTGCGATGCAGATGCCGCTTGCCTGAACATGGTCTCCGAAGCACGCTGTAAGAAACCCGCATGGAGCGAAATCCTCTTGGCCCGGGCATCCCCTGTACTTGAGAGCGAAGCGTGGTTGTGACTGTGGAAACAGTCTTAACGAAAGGTCATGAAACAGGAGAGCATGCATTGCAACAATAGCGGGCAGGTGGCAAGACAAGTGTCACCTTCTCCGTTTGCTTAGAAATCAGAGTCTGTTCTGCGGGCTGCTGCTCCTGCTTGCCTAGGCCAAGTCTCAAGGTGGGAGATAACACCCTACAGGGAAAGCCTCTTTGACCAGGCTCCTCCTCTGGGAAAGCACAGCATTCGTTGGGAAATCTGAGTCGCTTTGTGGGATGCTGCTGCTGCTTGCCTGAGCTAGTCTGCGCAGCACGGTGGAAAAACCCGCATGGAGCGAAATTCTCTCGGCCCTAGCATCGCCACTGCCTGTGAGAGAAGCGTGGATGCACATCTGGAAAGGGACTTAAGGATAGGGACACGGCTGTCACCGTGATCTCCGGGAGCAAGTCTGGGGAAGGAGCAGAACGCCTCCCCGGGAGAAGAGAAGGAGCTGTTGGCCTTGTCCAGAAACAGTCGCAAAGCAGGAGAGCCTGCCCTGGGAAGAACAGCGGGACGGTGGCATGACAAGCGTCACCCGCTCCCAATGCGTAGAGACGGAAGCCTGGCTTTAGGAAGACAGGAGGGTACGGCTAGGGCAGGCGCGCATACGCCACTCTGAGGAAGGAGTCTGGGCAGAAGGCAGGCCTGTTCTGTGTGCCTCCTGTCCCAAGGGGAGAGCATCTCCGAGGCCACCTGGCCCTAGGGCAGACGTGGGCTTGCTACCAGGCGCCATAACCTGAACTCGCAGATACAGCTCCCTGGAAGAAAGGGCAGCCAGATACCATCTTCCTCCAAGAGGTGGCAGCGTTGGGGCTGGCAGCGGTGTGTCGGGGAAGAAGAGGGGACAGTCCCCCACAGCTCCCCATCCAAGTGTACGGGCGCTGTGCAGGGTTCCTGTCGCCTCTCTTTTCCTATTGCAAAGGCACTGGCGTAGTCCCCGAGTCCGCCTGAACTCCAGAGCAAAAAGCCAAGCCTTACTACGCCAGGAGATGGCAGTTGGCAGGGAGTGTCATCCTAGACCACGCAAGCTGCTGCAGGGTGGTGGCTGTTTCTGCAAGTTCAGACTGGCAGGGTGATCCCAGGATGCGACCATGGAGCCCGGGACAAAAAAGCCCAAGAGGCACCAGCTCTCCCGCAGATCTCCTTCCCTGACGCGACAGAGCGAACGCCCAAAGCCTTGCTGAGGAAGCAGCAGCGAAGTGCGGTTCAGGCCAAGCTGAAAACCTCTGAGAAAGCATAGCAGTCGCTGGGAAAAAAGAGTCGGTTCTCTGGGCTGCTGTTGCTGCTTGCTTGAGCCTAGTATTGGCAGCACGGTGGCAGAATCCCGCATAGAGCGAAAGCCTCCTTGCCTGGGCATCCCCTCTAGGAAAGCACAGCATTCTTGGGGAAAACAGAGTCGGTTCTGTGCGATGCATATGTCGCTTGCCTGTACAGAGTCTCCGAAGCACGGTGTAAGAAACCCGCATGGAGCGATATCCTCTTGGCCCGGGCATCCCCTCTACTTGAGAGAGAAGCGTGGTTGTGCCTGTGGAAACAGCCTTAACGAAAGGTCATGAAACAGGAGAGCATGCATTGCAACAATAGCGGACAGGTGGCAAGACAAGTGTCACCCTCTCCGTTTGCTTAGAAATCAGAGTCGGTTCTGCGGGCTGCTGCTCCTGCTTGCCTAGGCCAAGTCTCAAGGTGGGAGAAACCACCATACAGCGAAAGCCTCTTTGCCCAGGCTCCTCCTCTGGGAAAGCACAGCATTCGTTGGGAAATCTGAGTCGCTTTGTGGGATGCTGTTGCTACTTGCCTGAGCTAGTTTGCGCAGCACGGTGGAAGAAACCCGCATGGAGCGAAATTCTCTGGGTCCTAGCATCCCCACTGCCTGCGAGAGAAGCGTGGATGCACATCTGGAAAGGGCCTTAAGGATAGGGACACAGCTGTCACCGTGCTCCCCGGGAGCAAGTCTGGGGAAGGAGCAGAACGCCTCCCCGGGAGAAGAGAAGGAGCCGTTGGCCTTGTTGTCGGGAAACAGTCGCAAAGCAGGAGAGCCTGCCCTGGGAAGAACAGCGGGACGGTGGCAAGACAAGCGTCACCCGCTCCCTGTGCGTAGAGACGGAAGCCTGGCTTTAGGAAGACACGAGGGGACGGCTAGGCCAGACGCGCATACTCTACTCTGAGGAAGGAGTCTGGGCAGAAGGAAGGCCTGTTCTGTGTGCCTTTTGTCCCAAGGGGACAGCATCTCCAAGGCCACCTGTCCCTAGGCAAGACGTGGGCATGCCACCAGGCGCCATAACCTGAACTCGCAGATACAGCTCCCTGGAAGAAAGGGCAGCCAGATGACATCTTCCTCCAAGAGGTGGCAGCTTTGGGGAAAGAAGGGGGTGTGTCGTGGAAGAAGAGGGGACAGTCCCCCACAGCTCCCCATCCCAGTGCACGGGCGCTGTGCAGGGTTCCTGTCGCTTCTCCTTTCCTATGTGGAAGGCGCTGGCCTAGTCCCCGAGTCCGCCTGAACTCGAGAGCAAAAAGCCAAACCTTACTACGCCAGAAGAAGGCAGTTGGCAGGGAGTGTCATCCTAGACCACGCACGCTGCTGCAGGGTGGTGGCTGTGTCTGCGAGGTTCAGCCTGGCACGGTGATCCCAGGGTGCGACCATGGAGCCCGGGATAGCAAAGCCCAAGTGGAACCAGCTCTCCCGCAGATCTCCTTCCCTGACGCGACAGAGCAAACGCCCAAAGCCTTGCTGAGGAAGCAGCAGCGAAGTGCGGTTCAGGCCAAGCTGAAAACCTCTGCCAAAGCATAGCAGTCGCTGGGAAAAAAGAGTCGGTTCTCTGGGCTGCGGTTGCTGCTTGCTTGAGCCTAGTATTGGCAGCACGGTGGCAGAATCCCGCTTAGAGCGAAAGCCTCTTTGCCTGGGCATCCCCTCTAGGAAAGCACAGCATTCTTGGGGAAAACAGAGTCGGTTCTGTGCGATGCAGATGCCGCTTGCCTGAACATGGTCTCCGAAGCACGCTGTAAGAAACCCGCATGGAGCGAAATCCTCTTGGCCCGGGCATCCCCTGTACTTGAGAGCGAAGCGTGGTTGTGACTGTGGAAACAGTCTTAACGAAAGGTCATGAAACAGGAGAGCATGCATTGCAACAATAGCGGGCAGGTGGCAAGACAAGTGTCACCTTCTCCGTTTGCTTAGAAATCAGAGTCTGTTCTGCGGGCTGCTGCTCCTGCTTGCCTAGGCCAAGTCTCAAGGTGGGAGATAACACCCTACAGGGAAAGCCTCTTTGACCAGGCTCCTCCTCTGGGAAAGCACAGCATTCGTTGGGAAATCTGAGTCGCTTTGTGGGATGCTGCTGCTGCTTGCCTGAGCTAGTCTGCGCAGCACGGTGGAAAAACCCGCATGGAGCGAAATTCTCTCGGCCCTAGCATCGCCACTGCCTGTGAGAGAAGCGTGGATGCACATCTGGAAAGGGACTTAAGGATAGGGACACGGCTGTCACCGTGATCTCCGGGAGCAAGTCTGGGGAAGGAGCAGAACGCCTCCCCGGGAGAAGAGAAGGAGCTGTTGGCCTTGTCCAGAAACAGTCGCAAAGCAGGAGAGCCTGCCCTGGGAAGAACAGCGGGACGGTGGCATGACAAGCGTCACCCGCTCCCAATGCGTAGAGACGGAAGCCTGGCTTTAGGAAGACAGGAGGGTACGGCTAGGGCAGGCGCGCATACGCCACTCTGAGGAAGGAGTCTGGGCAGAAGGCAGGCCTGTTCTGTGTGCCTCCTGTCCCAAGGGGAGAGCATCTCCGAGGCCACCTGTCCCTAGGGCAGACGTGGGCTTGCTACCAGGCGCCATAACCTGAACTCCAGCTCCCTGGAAGAAAGGGCAGCCAGATACCATCTTCCTCCAAGAGGTGGCAGCGTTGGGGCTGGCAGCGGTGTGTCGGGGAAGAAGAGGGGACAGTCCCCCACAGCTCCCCATCCAAGTGTACGGGCTCTGTGCAGGGTTCCTGTCGCCTCTCCTTTCCTATTGCAAAGGCACTGGCGTAGTCCCCGAGTCCGCCTGAACTCCAGAGCAAAAAGCCAAGCCTTACTACGCCAGGAGATGGCAGTTGGCAGGGAGTGTCATCCTAGACCACGCAAGCTGCTGCAGGGTGGTGGCTGTTTCTGCAAGTTCAGACTGGCAGGGTGATCCCAGGGTGCGACCATGGAGCCCGGGACAAAAAAGCCCAAGAGGCACCAGCTCTCCCGCAGATCTCCTTCCCTGACGCGACAGAGCGAACGCCCAAAGCCTTGCTGAGGAAGCAGCAGCGAAGTGCGGTTCAGGCCAAGCTGAAAACCTCTGAGAAAGCATAGCAGTCGCTGGGAAAAAAGAGTCGGTTCTCTGGGCTGCTGTTGCTGCTTGCTTGAGCCTAGTATTGGCAGCACGGTGGCAGAATCCCGCATAGAGCGAAAGCCTCCTTGCCTGGGCATCCCTCTAGGAAAGCACAGCATTCTTGGGGAAAACAGAGTCGGTTCTGTGCGATGCATATGTCGCTTGCCTGTACAGAGTCTCCGAAGCACGGTGTAAGAAACCCGCATGGAGCGATATCCTCTTGGCCCGGGCATCCCCTCTACTTGAGAGAGAAGCGTGGTTGTGCCTGTGGAAACAGCCTTAACGAAAGGTCATGAAACAGGAGAGCATGCATTGCAACAATAGCGGACAGGTGGCAAGACAAGTGTCACCCTCTCCGTTTGCTTAGAAATCAGAGTCGGTTCTGCGGGCTGCTGCTCCTGCTTGCCTAGGCCAAGTCTCAAGGTGGGAGAAACCACCATACAGCGAAAGCCTCTTTGCCCAGGCTCCTCCTCTGGGAAAGCACAGCATTCGTTGGGAAATCTGAGTCGCTTTGTGGGATGCTGTTGCTACTTGCCTGAGCTAGTCTGCGCAGCACGGTGGAAGAAACCCGCATGGAGCGAAATTCTCTTGGCCCTAGCATACCCACTGCCTGCGAGAGAAGCGTGGATGCACATCTGGAAAGGGCCTTAAGGATAGGGACACAGCTGTCACCGTGCTCCCCGGGAGCAAGTCTGGGGAAGGAGCAGAACGCCTCCCCGGGAGAAGAGAAGGAGCCGTTGGCCTTGTTCTCGGGAAACAGTTGCAAAGCATGAGAGCCTGCCCTGGGAAGAACAGCGGGACGGTGGCAAGACAAGCGTCACCCGCTCCCTGTGCGTAGAGACGGAAGCCTGGCTTTAGGAAGACACGAGGGGACGGCTAGGGCAGACGCGCATACTCTACTCTGAGGAAGGAGTCTGGGCAGAAGGAAGGCCTGTTCTGTGTGCCTTTTGTCCCAAGGGGACAGCATCTCCAAGGCCACCTGTCCCTAGGCAAGACGTGGGCATGCCACCAGGCGCCATAACCTGAACTCGCAGATACAGCTCCCTGGAAGAAAGGGCAGCCAGATGACATCTTCCTCCAAGAGGTGGCAGCTTTGGGGGAGGAAGGGGGTGTGTCGTGGAAGAAGAATGGACAGTCCCCCACAGCTCCCCATCCCAGTGCACGGGCGCTGTGCAGGGTTCCTGTCGCTTCTCCTTTCCTATGTGGAAGGCGCTGGCCTAGTCCCCGAGTCCGCCTGAACTCGAGAGCAAAAAGCCAAACCTTACTACGCCAGAAGAAGGCAGTTGGCAGGGATTGTCATCCTAGACCACGCACGCTGCTGCAGGGTGGTGGCTGTGTCTGCGAGGTTCAGCCTGGCACGGTGATCCCAGGGTGCGACCATGGAGCCCGGGATAGCAAAGCCCAAGTGGAACCGCTCTCCCGCAGATCTCCTTCCCTGACGCGACAGAGCAAACGCCCAAAGCCTTGCTGAGGAAGCAGCAGCGAAGTGCGGTTCAGGCCATGCTGAAAACCTCTGCCAAAGCATAGCAGTCGCTGGGAAAAAAGAGTCGGTTCTCTGGGCTGCTGTTGCTGCTTGCTTGAGCCTAGTATTGGCAGCACGGTGGCAGAATCCCGCATAGAGCGAAAGCCTCTTTGCCTGGGCATCCCCTCTAGGAAAGCACAGCATTCTTGGGGAAAACAGAGTCGGTTCTGTGCGATGCAGATGCCGTTTGCCTGAACATGGTCTCCGAAGCACGCTGTAAGAAACCCGCATGGAGCGAAATCCTCTTGGCCCGGGCATCCCCTGTACTTGAGAGCGAAGCGTGGTTGTGACTGTGGAAACAGTCTTAACGAAAGGTCATGAAACAGGAGAGCATGCATTGCAACAATAGCGGGCAGGTGGCAAGACAAGTGTCACCTTCTCCGTTTGCTTAGAAATCAGAGTCTGTTCTGCGGGCTGCTGCTCCTGCTTGCCTAGGCCAAGTCTCAAGGTGGGAGATAACACCCTACAGGGAAAGCCTCTTTGACCAGGCTCCTCCTCTGGGAAAGCACAGCATTCGTTGGGAAATCTGAGTCGCTTTGTGGGATGCTGCTGCTGCTTGCCTGAGCTAGTCTGCGCAGCACGGTGGAAAAACCCGCATGGAGCGAAATTCTCTCGGCCCTAGCATCGCCACTGCCTGTGAGAGAAGCGTGGATGCACATCTGGAAAGGGACTTAAGGATAGGGACACGGCTGTCACCGTGATCTCCGGGAGCAAGTCTGGGGAAGGAGCAGAACGCCTCCCCGGGAGAAGAGAAGGAGCTGTTGGCCTTGTCCAGAAACAGTCGCAAAGCAGGAGAGCCTGCCCTGGGAAGAACAGCGGGACGGTGGCATGACAAGCGTCACCCGCTCCCAATGCGTAGAGACGGAAGCCTGGCTTTAGGAAGACAGGAGGGTACGGCTAGGGCAGGCGCGCATACGCCACTCTGAGGAAGGAGTCTGGGCAGAAGGCAGGCCTGTTCTGTGTGCCTCCTGTCCCAAGGGGAGAGCATCTCCGAGGCCACCTGGCCCTAGGGCAGACGTGGGCTTGCTACCAGGCGCCATAACCTGAACTCGCAGATACAGCTCCCTGGAAGAAAGGGCAGCCAGATACCATCTTCCTCCAAGAGGTGGCAGCGTTGGGGCTGGCAGCGGTGTGTCGGGGAAGAAGAGGGGACAGTCCCCCACAGCTCCCCATCCAAGTGTACGGGCGCTGTGCAGGGTTCCTGTCGCCTCTCTTTTCCTATTGCAAAGGCACTGGCGTAGTCCCCGGGTCCGCCTGAACTCCAGAGCAAAAAGCCAAGCCTTACTACGCCAGGAGATGGCAGTTGGCAGGGAGTGTCATCCTAGACCACGCAAGCTGCTGCAGGGTGGTGGCTGTTTCTGCAAGTTCAGACTGGCAGGGTGATCCCAGGATGCGACCATGGAGCCCGGGACAAAAAAGCCCAAGAGGCACCAGCTCTCCCGCAGATCTCCTTCCCTGACGCGACAGAGCGAACGCCCAAAGCCTTGCTGAGGAAGCAGCAGCGAAGTGCGGTTCAGGCCAAGCTGAAAACCTCTGAGAAAGCATAGCAGTCGCTGGGAAAAAAGAGTCGGTTCTCTGGGCTGCTGTTGCTGCTTGCTTGAGCCTAGTATTGGCAGCACGGTGGCAGAATCCCGCATAGAGCGAAAGCCTCCTTGCCTGGGCATCCCCTCTAGGAAAGCACAGCATTCTTGGGGAAAACAGAGTCGGTTCTGTGCGATGCATATGTCGCTTGCCTGTACAGAGTCTCCGAAGCACGGTGTAAGAAACCCGCATGGAGCGATATCCTCTTGGCCCGGGCATCCCCTCTACTTGAGAGAGAAGCGTGGTTGTGCCTGTGGAAACAGCCTTAACGAAAGGTCATGAAACAGGAGAGCATGCATTGCAACAATAGCGGACAGGTGGCAAGACAAGTGTCACCCTCTCCGTTTGCTTAGAAATCAGAGTCGGTTCTGCGGGCTGCTGCTCCTGCTTGCCTAGGCCAAGTCTCAAGGTGGGAGAAACCACCATACAGCGAAAGCCTCTTTGCCCAGGCTCCTCCTCTGGGAAAGCACAGCATTCGTTGGGAAATCTGAGTCGCTTTGTGGGATGCTGTTGCTACTTGCCTGAGCTAGTTTGCGCAGCACGGTGGAAGAAACCCGCATGGAGCGAAATTCTCTGGGTCCTAGCATCCCCACTGCCTGCGAGAGAAGCGTGGATGCACATCTGGAAAGGGCCTTAAGGATAGGGACACAGCTGTCACCGTGCTCCCCGGGAGCAAGTCTGGGGAAGGAGCAGAACGCCTCCCCGGGAGAAGAGAAGGAGCCGTTGGCCTTGTTGTCGGGAAACAGTCGCAAAGCAGGAGAGCCTGCCCTGGGAAGAACAGCGGGACGGTGGCAAGACAAGCGTCACCCGCTCCCTGTGCGTAGAGACGGAAGCCTGGCTTTAGGAAGACACGAGGGGACGGCTAGGCCAGACGCGCATACTCTACTCTGAGGAAGGAGTCTGGGCAGAAGGAAGGCCTGTTCTGTGTGCCTTTTGTCCCAAGGGGACAGCATCTCCAAGGCCACCTGTCCCTAGGCAAGACGTGGGCATGCCACCAGGCGCCATAACCTGAACTCGCAGATACAGCTCCCTGGAAGAAAGGGCAGCCAGATGACATCTTCCTCCAAGAGGTGGCAGCTTTGGGGAAAGAAGGGGGTGTGTCGTGGAAGAAGAGGGGACAGTCCCCCACAGCTCCCCATCCCAGTGCACGGGCGCTGTGCAGGGTTCCTGTCGCTTCTCCTTTCCTATGTGGAAGGCGCTGGCCTAGTCCCCGAGTCCGCCTGAACTCGAGAGCAAAAAGCCAAACCTTACTACGCCAGAAGAAGGCAGTTGGCAGGGAGTGTCATCCTAGACCACGCACGCTGCTGCAGGGTGGTGGCTGTGTCTGCGAGGTTCAGCCTGGCACGGTGATCCCAGGGTGCGACCATGGAGCCCGGGATAGCAAAGCCCAAGTGGAACCAGCTCTCCCGCAGATCTCCTTCCCTGACGCGACAGAGCAAACGCCCAAAGCCTTGCTGAGGAAGCAGCAGCGAAGTGCGGTTCAGGCCAAGCTGAAAACCTCTGCCAAAGCATAGCAGTCGCTGGGAAAAAAGAGTCGGTTCTCTGGGCTGCGGTTGCTGCTTGCTTGAGCCTAGTATTGGCAGCACGGTGGCAGAATCCCGCTTAGAGCGAAAGCCTCTTTGCCTGGGCATCCCCTCTAGGAAAGCACAGCATTCTTGGGGAAAACAGAGTCGGTTCTGTGCGATGCAGATGCCGCTTGCCTGAACATGGTCTCCGAAGCACGCTGTAAGAAACCCGCATGGAGCGAAATCCTCTTGGCCCGGGCATCCCCTGTACTTGAGAGCGAAGCGTGGTTGTGACTGTGGAAACAGTCTTAACGAAAGGTCATGAAACAGGAGAGCATGCATTGCAACAATAGCGGGCAGGTGGCAAGACAAGTGTCACCTTCTCCGTTTGCTTAGAAATCAGAGTCTGTTCTGCGGGCTGCTGCTCCTGCTTGCCTAGGCCAAGTCTCAAGGTGGGAGATAACACCCTACAGGGAAAGCCTCTTTGACCAGGCTCCTCCTCTGGGAAAGCACAGCATTCGTTGGGAAATCTGAGTCGCTTTGTGGGATGCTGCTGCTGCTTGCCTGAGCTAGTCTGCGCAGCACGGTGGAAAAACCCGCATGGAGCGAAATTCTCTCGGCCCTAGCATCGCCACTGCCTGTGAGAGAAGCGTGGATGCACATCTGGAAAGGGACTTAAGGATAGGGACACGGCTGTCACCGTGATCTCCGGGAGCAAGTCTGGGGAAGGAGCAGAACGCCTCCCCGGGAGAAGAGAAGGAGCTGTTGGCCTTGTCCAGAAACAGTCGCAAAGCAGGAGAGCCTGCCCTGGGAAGAACAGCGGGACGGTGGCATGACAAGCGTCACCCGCTCCCAATGCGTAGAGACGGAAGCCTGGCTTTAGGAAGACAGGAGGGTACGGCTAGGGCAGGCGCGCATACGCCACTCTGAGGAAGGAGTCTGGGCAGAAGGCAGGCCTGTTCTGTGTGCCTCCTGTCCCAAGGGGAGAGCATCTCCGAGGCCACCTGTCCCTAGGGCAGACGTGGGCTTGCTACCAGGCGCCATAACCTGAACTCGCAGATACAGCTCCCTGGAAGAAAGGGCAGCCAGATACCATCTTCCTCCAAGAGGTGGCAGCGTTGGGGCTGGCAGCGGTGTGTCGGGGAAGAAGAGGGGACAGTCCCCCACAGCTCCCCATCCAAGTGTACGGGCTCTGTGCAGGGTTCCTGTCGCCTCTCCTTTCCTATTGCAAAGGCACTGGCGTAGTCCCCGAGTCCGCCTGAACTCCAGAGCAAAAAGCCAAGCCTTACTACGCCAGGAGATGGCAGTTGGCAGGGAGTGTCATCCTAGACCACGCAAGCTGCTGCAGGGTGGTGGCTGTTTCTGCAAGTTCAGACTGGCAGGGTGATCCCAGGATGCGACCATGGAGCCCGGGACAAAAAAGCCCAAGAGGCACCAGCTCTCCCGCAGATCTCCTTCCCTGACGCGACAGAGCGAACGCCCAAAGCCTTGCTGAGGAAGCAGCAGCGAAGTGCGGTTCAGGCCAAGCTGAAAACCTCTGAGAAAGCATAGCAGTCGCTGGGAAAAAAGAGTCGGTTCTCTGGGCTGCTGTTGCTGCTTGCTTGAGCCTAGTATTGGCAGCACGGTGGCAGAATCCCGCATAGAGCGAAAGCCTCCTTGCCTGGGCATCCCCTCTAGGAAAGCACAGCATTCTTGGGGAAAACAGAGTCGGTTCTGTGCGATGCATATGTCGCTTGCCTGTACAGAGTCTCCGAAGCACGGTGTAAGAAACCCGCATGGAGCGATATCCTCTTGGCCCGGGCATCCCCTCTACTTGAGAGAGAAGCGTGGTTGTGCCTGTGGAAACAGCCTTAACGAAAGGTCATGAAACAGGAGAGCATGCATTGCAACAATAGCGGACAGGTGGCAAGACAAGTGTCACCCTCTCCGTTTGCTTAGAAATCAGAGTCGGTTCTGCGGGCTGCTGCTCCTGCTTGCCTAGGCCAAGTCTCAAGGTGGGAGAAACCACCATACAGCGAAAGCCTCTTTGCCCAGGCTCCTCCTCTGGGAAAGCACAGCATTCGTTGGGAAATCTGAGTCGCTTTGTGGGATGCTGTTGCTACTTGCCTGAGCTAGTTTGCGCAGCACGGTGGAAGAAACCCGCATGGAGCGAAATTCTCTGGGTCCTAGCATCCCCACTGCCTGCGAGAGAAGCGTGGATGCACATCTGGAAAGGGCCTTAAGGATAGGGACACAGCTGTCACCGTGCTCCCCGGGAGCAAGTCTGGGGAAGGAGCAGAACGCCTCCCCGGGAGAAGAGAAGGAGCCGTTGGCCTTGTTGTCGGGAAACAGTCGCAAAGCAGGAGAGCCTGCCCTGGGAAGAACAGCGGGACGGTGGCAAGACAAGCGTCACCCGCTCCCTGTGCGTAGAGACGGAAGCCTGGCTTTAGGAAGACACGAGGGGACGGCTAGGCCAGACGCGCATACTCTACTCTGAGGAAGGAGTCTGGGCAGAAGGAAGGCCTGTTCTGTGTGCCTTTTGTCCCAAGGGGACAGCATCTCCAAGGCCACCTGTCCCTAGGCAAGACGTGGGCATGCCACCAGGCGCCATAACCTGAACTCGCAGATACAGCTCCCTGGAAGAAAGGGCAGCCAGATGACATCTTCCTCCAAGAGGTGGCAGCTTTGGGGAAAGAAGGGGGTGTGTCGTGGAAGAAGAGGGGACAGTCCCCCACAGCTCCCCATCCCAGTGCACGGGCGCTGTGCAGGGTTCCTGTCGCTTCTCCTTTCCTATGTGGAAGGCGCTGGCCTAGTCCCCGAGTCCGCCTGAACTCGAGAGCAAAAAGCCAAACCTTACTACGCCAGAAGAAGGCAGTTGGCAGGGAGTGTCATCCTAGACCACGCACGCTGCTGCAGGGTGGTGGCTGTGTCTGCGAGGTTCAGCCTGGCACGGTGATCCCAGGGTGCGACCATGGAGCCCGGGATAGCAAAGCCCAAGTGGAACCAGCTCTCCCGCAGATCTCCTTCCCTGACGCGACAGAGCAAACGCCCAAAGCCTTGCTGAGGAAGCAGCAGCGAAGTGCGGTTCAGGCCAAGCTGAAAACCTCTGCCAAAGCATAGCAGTCGCTGGGAAAAAAGAGTCGGTTCTCTGGGCTGCGGTTGCTGCTTGCTTGAGCCTAGTATTGGCAGCACGGTGGCAGAATCCCGCTTAGAGCGAAAGCCTCTTTGCCTGGGCATCCCCTCTAGGAAAGCACAGCATTCTTGGGGAAAACAGAGTCGGTTCTGTGCGATGCAGATGCCGCTTGCCTGAACATGGTCTCCGAAGCACGCTGTAAGAAACCCGCATGGAGCGAAATCCTCTTGGCCCGGGCATCCCCTGTACTTGAGAGCGAAGCGTGGTTGTGACTGTGGAAACAGTCTTAACGAAAGGTCATGAAACAGGAGAGCATGCATTGCAACAATAGCGGGCAGGTGGCAAGACAAGTGTCACCTTCTCCGTTTGCTTAGAAATCAGAGTCTGTTCTGCGGGCTGCTGCTCCTGCTTGCCTAGGCCAAGTCTCAAGGTGGGAGATAACACCCTACAGGGAAAGCCTCTTTGACCAGGCTCCTCCTCTGGGAAAGCACAGCATTCGTTGGGAAATCTGAGTCGCTTTGTGGGATGCTGCTGCTGCTTGCCTGAGCTAGTCTGCGCAGCACGGTGGAAAAACCCGCATGGAGCGAAATTCTCTCGGCCCTAGCATCGCCACTGCCTGTGAGAGAAGCGTGGATGCACATCTGGAAAGGGACTTAAGGATAGGGACACGGCTGTCACCGTGATCTCCGGGAGCAAGTCTGGGGAAGGAGCAGAACGCCTCCCCGGGAGAAGAGAAGGAGCTGTTGGCCTTGTCCAGAAACAGTCGCAAAGCAGGAGAGCCTGCCCTGGGAAGAACAGCGGGACGGTGGCATGACAAGCGTCACCCGCTCCCAATGCGTAGAGACGGAAGCCTGGCTTTAGGAAGACAGGAGGGTACGGCTAGGGCAGGCGCGCATACGCCACTCTGAGGAAGGAGTCTGGGCAGAAGGCAGGCCTGTTCTGTGTGCCTCCTGTCCCAAGGGGAGAGCATCTCCGAGGCCACCTGGCCCTAGGGCAGACGTGGGCTTGCTACCAGGCGCCATAACCTGAACTCGCAGATACAGCTCCCTGGAAGAAAGGGCAGCCAGATACCATCTTCCTCCAAGAGGTGGCAGCGTTGGGGCTGGCAGCGGTGTGTCGGGGAAGAAGAGGGGACAGTCCCCCACAGCTCCCCATCCAAGTGTACGGGCGCTGTGCAGGGTTCCTGTCGCCTCTCTTTTCCTATTGCAAAGGCACTGGCGTAGTCCCCGAGTCCGCCTGAACTCCAGAGCAAAAAGCCAAGCCTTACTACGCCAGGAGATGGCAGTTGGCAGGGAGTGTCATCCTAGACCACGCAAGCTGCTGCAGGGTGGTGGCTGTTTCTGCAAGTTCAGACTGGCAGGGTGATCCCAGGATGCGACCATGGAGCCCGGGACAAAAAAGCCCAAGAGGCACCAGCTCTCCCGCAGATCTCCTTCCCTGACGCGACAGAGCGAACGCCCAAAGCCTTGCTGAGGAAGCAGCAGCGAAGTGCGGTTCAGGCCAAGCTGAAAACCTCTGAGAAAGCATAGCAGTCGCTGGGAAAAAAGAGTCGGTTCTCTGGGCTGCTGTTGCTGCTTGCTTGAGCCTAGTATTGGCAGCACGGTGGCAGAATCCCGCATAGAGCGAAAGCCTCCTTGCCTGGGCATCCCCTCTAGGAAAGCACAGCATTCTTGGGGAAAACAGAGTCGGTTCTGTGCGATGCATATGTCGCTTGCCTGTACAGAGTCTCCGAAGCACGGTGTAAGAAACCCGCATGGAGCGATATCCTCTTGGCCCGGGCATCCCCTCTACTTGAGAGAGAAGCGTGGTTGTGCCTGTGGAAACAGCCTTAACGAAAGGTCATGAAACAGGAGAGCATGCATTGCAACAATAGCGGACAGGTGGCAAGACAAGTGTCACCCTCTCCGTTTGCTTAGAAATCAGAGTCGGTTCTGCGGGCTGCTGCTCCTGCTTGCCTAGGCCAAGTCTCAAGGTGGGAGAAACCACCATACAGCGAAAGCCTCTTTGCCCAGGCTCCTCCTCTGGGAAAGCACAGCATTCGTTGGGAAATCTGAGTCGCTTTGTGGGATGCTGTTGCTACTTGCCTGAGCTAGTTTGCGCAGCACGGTGGAAGAAACCCGCATGGAGCGAAATTCTCTGGGTCCTAGCATCCCCACTGCCTGCGAGAGAAGCGTGGATGCACATCTGGAAAGGGCCTTAAGGATAGGGACACAGCTGTCACCGTGCTCCCCGGGAGCAAGTCTGGGGAAGGAGCAGAACGCCTCCCCGGGAGAAGAGAAGGAGCCGTTGGCCTTGTTGTCGGGAAACAGTCGCAAAGCAGGAGAGCCTGCCCTGGGAAGAACAGCGGGACGGTGGCAAGACAAGCGTCACCCGCTCCCTGTGCGTAGAGACGGAAGCCTGGCTTTAGGAAGACACGAGGGGACGGCTAGGCCAGACGCGCATACTCTACTCTGAGGAAGGAGTCTGGGCAGAAGGAAGGCCTGTTCTGTGTGCCTTTTGTCCCAAGGGGACAGCATCTCCAAGGCCACCTGTCCCTAGGCAAGACGTGGGCATGCCACCAGGCGCCATAACCTGAACTCGCAGATACAGCTCCCTGGAAGAAAGGGCAGCCAGATGACATCTTCCTCCAAGAGGTGGCAGCTTTGGGGAAAGAAGGGGGTGTGTCGTGGAAGAAGAGGGGACAGTCCCCCACAGCTCCCCATCCCAGTGCACGGGCGCTGTGCAGGGTTCCTGTCGCTTCTCCTTTCCTATGTGGAAGGCGCTGGCCTAGTCCCCGAGTCCGCCTGAACTCGAGAGCAAAAAGCCAAACCTTACTACGCCAGAAGAAGGCAGTTGGCAGGGAGTGTCATCCTAGACCACGCACGCTGCTGCAGGGTGGTGGCTGTGTCTGCGAGGTTCAGCCTGGCACGGTGATCCCAGGGTGCGACCATGGAGCCCGGGATAGCAAAGCCCAAGTGGAACCAGCTCTCCCGCAGATCTCCTTCCCTGACGCGACAGAGCAAACGCCCAAAGCCTTGCTGAGGAAGCAGCAGCGAAGTGCGGTTCAGGCCAAGCTGAAAACCTCTGCCAAAGCATAGCAGTCGCTGGGAAAAAAGAGTCGGTTCTCTGGGCTGCGGTTGCTGCTTGCTTGAGCCTAGTATTGGCAGCACGGTGGCAGAATCCCGCTTAGAGCGAAAGCCTCTTTGCCTGGGCATCCCCTCTAGGAAAGCACAGCATTCTTGGGGAAAACAGAGTCGGTTCTGTGCGATGCAGATGCCGCTTGCCTGAACATGGTCTCCGAAGCACGCTGTAAGAAACCCGCATGGAGCGAAATCCTCTTGGCCCGGGCATCCCCTGTACTTGAGAGCGAAGCGTGGTTGTGACTGTGGAAACAGTCTTAACGAAAGGTCATGAAACAGGAGAGCATGCATTGCAACAATAGCGGGCAGGTGGCAAGACAAGTGTCACCTTCTCCGTTTGCTTAGAAATCAGAGTCTGTTCTGCGGGCTGCTGCTCCTGCTTGCCTAGGCCAAGTCTCAAGGTGGGAGATAACACCCTACAGGGAAAGCCTCTTTGACCAGGCTCCTCCTCTGGGAAAGCACAGCATTCGTTGGGAAATCTGAGTCGCTTTGTGGGATGCTGCTGCTGCTTGCCTGAGCTAGTCTGCGCAGCACGGTGGAAAAACCCGCATGGAGCGAAATTCTCTCGGCCCTAGCATCGCCACTGCCTGTGAGAGAAGCGTGGATGCACATCTGGAAAGGGACTTAAGGATAGGGACACGGCTGTCACCGTGATCTCCGGGAGCAAGTCTGGGGAAGGAGCAGAACGCCTCCCCGGGAGAAGAGAAGGAGCTGTTGGCCTTGTCCAGAAACAGTCGCAAAGCAGGAGAGCCTGCCCTGGGAAGAACAGCGGGACGGTGGCATGACAAGCGTCACCCGCTCCCAATGCGTAGAGACGGAAGCCTGGCTTTAGGAAGACAGGAGGGTACGGCTAGGGCAGGCGCGCATACGCCACTCTGAGGAAGGAGTCTGGGCAGAAGGCAGGCCTGTTCTGTGTGCCTCCTGTCCCAAGGGGAGAGCATCTCCGAGGCCACCTGTCCCTAGGGCAGACGTGGGCTTGCTACCAGGCGCCATAACCTGAACTCCAGCTCCCTGGAAGAAAGGGCAGCCAGATACCATCTTCCTCCAAGAGGTGGCAGCGTTGGGGCTGGCAGCGGTGTGTCGGGGAAGAAGAGGGGACAGTCCCCCACAGCTCCCCATCCAAGTGTACGGGCTCTGTGCAGGGTTCCTGTCGCCTCTCCTTTCCTATTGCAAAGGCACTGGCGTAGTCCCCGAGTCCGCCTGAACTCCAGAGCAAAAAGCCAAGCCTTACTACGCCAGGAGATGGCAGTTGGCAGGGAGTGTCATCCTAGACCACGCAAGCTGCTGCAGGGTGGTGGCTGTTTCTGCAAGTTCAGACTGGCAGGGTGATCCCAGGGTGCGACCATGGAGCCCGGGACAAAAAAGCCCAAGAGGCACCAGCTCTCCCGCAGATCTCCTTCCCTGACGCGACAGAGCGAACGCCCAAAGCCTTGCTGAGGAAGCAGCAGCGAAGTGCGGTTCAGGCCAAGCTGAAAACCTCTGAGAAAGCATAGCAGTCGCTGGGAAAAAAGAGTCGGTTCTCTGGGCTGCTGTTGCTGCTTGCTTGAGCCTAGTATTGGCAGCACGGTGGCAGAATCCCGCATAGAGCGAAAGCCTCCTTGCCTGGGCATCCCTCTAGGAAAGCACAGCATTCTTGGGGAAAACAGAGTCGGTTCTGTGCGATGCATATGTCGCTTGCCTGTACAGAGTCTCCGAAGCACGGTGTAAGAAACCCGCATGGAGCGATATCCTCTTGGCCCGGGCATCCCCTCTACTTGAGAGAGAAGCGTGGTTGTGCCTGTGGAAACAGCCTTAACGAAAGGTCATGAAACAGGAGAGCATGCATTGCAACAATAGCGGACAGGTGGCAAGACAAGTGTCACCCTCTCCGTTTGCTTAGAAATCAGAGTCGGTTCTGCGGGCTGCTGCTCCTGCTTGCCTAGGCCAAGTCTCAAGGTGGGAGAAACCACCATACAGCGAAAGCCTCTTTGCCCAGGCTCCTCCTCTGGGAAAGCACAGCATTCGTTGGGAAATCTGAGTCGCTTTGTGGGATGCTGTTGCTACTTGCCTGAGCTAGTCTGCGCAGCACGGTGGAAGAAACCCGCATGGAGCGAAATTCTCTTGGCCCTAGCATACCCACTGCCTGCGAGAGAAGCGTGGATGCACATCTGGAAAGGGCCTTAAGGATAGGGACACAGCTGTCACCGTGCTCCCCGGGAGCAAGTCTGGGGAAGGAGCAGAACGCCTCCCCGGGAGAAGAGAAGGAGCCGTTGGCCTTGTTCTCGGGAAACAGTTGCAAAGCATGAGAGCCTGCCCTGGGAAGAACAGCGGGACGGTGGCAAGACAAGCGTCACCCGCTCCCTGTGCGTAGAGACGGAAGCCTGGCTTTAGGAAGACACGAGGGGACGGCTAGGGCAGACGCGCATACTCTACTCTGAGGAAGGAGTCTGGGCAGAAGGAAGGCCTGTTCTGTGTGCCTTTTGTCCCAAGGGGACAGCATCTCCAAGGCCACCTGTCCCTAGGCAAGACGTGGGCATGCCACCAGGCGCCATAACCTGAACTCGCAGATACAGCTCCCTGGAAGAAAGGGCAGCCAGATGACATCTTCCTCCAAGAGGTGGCAGCTTTGGGGGAGGAAGGGGGTGTGTCGTGGAAGAAGAATGGACAGTCCCCCACAGCTCCCCATCCCAGTGCACGGGCGCTGTGCAGGGTTCCTGTCGCTTCTCCTTTCCTATGTGGAAGGCGCTGGCCTAGTCCCCGAGTCCGCCTGAACTCGAGAGCAAAAAGCCAAACCTTACTACGCCAGAAGAAGGCAGTTGGCAGGGATTGTCATCCTAGACCACGCACGCTGCTGCAGGGTGGTGGCTGTGTCTGCGAGGTTCAGCCTGGCACGGTGATCCCAGGGTGCGACCATGGAGCCCGGGATAGCAAAGCCCAAGTGGAACCGCTCTCCCGCAGATCTCCTTCCCTGACGCGACAGAGCAAACGCCCAAAGCCTTGCTGAGGAAGCAGCAGCGAAGTGCGGTTCAGGCCATGCTGAAAACCTCTGCCAAAGCATAGCAGTCGCTGGGAAAAAAGAGTCGGTTCTCTGGGCTGCTGTTGCTGCTTGCTTGAGCCTAGTATTGGCAGCACGGTGGCAGAATCCCGCATAGAGCGAAAGCCTCTTTGCCTGGGCATCCCCTCTAGGAAAGCACAGCATTCTTGGGGAAAACAGAGTCGGTTCTGTGCGATGCAGATGCCGTTTGCCTGAACATGGTCTCCGAAGCACGCTGTAAGAAACCCGCATGGAGCGAAATCCTCTTGGCCCGGGCATCCCCTGTACTTGAGAGCGAAGCGTGGTTGTGACTGTGGAAACAGTCTTAACGAAAGGTCATGAAACAGGAGAGCATGCATTGCAACAATAGCGGGCAGGTGGCAAGACAAGTGTCACCTTCTCCGTTTGCTTAGAAATCAGAGTCTGTTCTGCGGGCTGCTGCTCCTGCTTGCCTAGGCCAAGTCTCAAGGTGGGAGATAACACCCTACAGGGAAAGCCTCTTTGACCAGGCTCCTCCTCTGGGAAAGCACAGCATTCGTTGGGAAATCTGAGTCGCTTTGTGGGATGCTGCTGCTGCTTGCCTGAGCTAGTCTGCGCAGCACGGTGGAAAAACCCGCATGGAGCGAAATTCTCTCGGCCCTAGCATCGCCACTGCCTGTGAGAGAAGCGTGGATGCACATCTGGAAAGGGACTTAAGGATAGGGACACGGCTGTCACCGTGATCTCCGGGAGCAAGTCTGGGGAAGGAGCAGAACGCCTCCCCGGGAGAAGAGAAGGAGCTGTTGGCCTTGTCCAGAAACAGTCGCAAAGCAGGAGAGCCTGCCCTGGGAAGAACAGCGGGACGGTGGCATGACAAGCGTCACCCGCTCCCAATGCGTAGAGACGGAAGCCTGGCTTTAGGAAGACAGGAGGGTACGGCTAGGGCAGGCGCGCATACGCCACTCTGAGGAAGGAGTCTGGGCAGAAGGCAGGCCTGTTCTGTGTGCCTCCTGTCCCAAGGGGAGAGCATCTCCGAGGCCACCTGGCCCTAGGGCAGACGTGGGCTTGCTACCAGGCGCCATAACCTGAACTCGCAGATACAGCTCCCTGGAAGAAAGGGCAGCCAGATACCATCTTCCTCCAAGAGGTGGCAGCGTTGGGGCTGGCAGCGGTGTGTCGGGGAAGAAGAGGGGACAGTCCCCCACAGCTCCCCATCCAAGTGTACGGGCGCTGTGCAGGGTTCCTGTCGCCTCTCTTTTCCTATTGCAAAGGCACTGGCGTAGTCCCCGGGTCCGCCTGAACTCCAGAGCAAAAAGCCAAGCCTTACTACGCCAGGAGATGGCAGTTGGCAGGGAGTGTCATCCTAGACCACGCAAGCTGCTGCAGGGTGGTGGCTGTTTCTGCAAGTTCAGACTGGCAGGGTGATCCCAGGATGCGACCATGGAGCCCGGGACAAAAAAGCCCAAGAGGCACCAGCTCTCCCGCAGATCTCCTTCCCTGACGCGACAGAGCGAACGCCCAAAGCCTTGCTGAGGAAGCAGCAGCGAAGTGCGGTTCAGGCCAAGCTGAAAACCTCTGAGAAAGCATAGCAGTCGCTGGGAAAAAAGAGTCGGTTCTCTGGGCTGCTGTTGCTGCTTGCTTGAGCCTAGTATTGGCAGCACGGTGGCAGAATCCCGCATAGAGCGAAAGCCTCCTTGCCTGGGCATCCCCTCTAGGAAAGCACAGCATTCTTGGGGAAAACAGAGTCGGTTCTGTGCGATGCATATGTCGCTTGCCTGTACAGAGTCTCCGAAGCACGGTGTAAGAAACCCGCATGGAGCGATATCCTCTTGGCCCGGGCATCCCCTCTACTTGAGAGAGAAGCGTGGTTGTGCCTGTGGAAACAGCCTTAACGAAAGGTCATGAAACAGGAGAGCATGCATTGCAACAATAGCGGACAGGTGGCAAGACAAGTGTCACCCTCTCCGTTTGCTTAGAAATCAGAGTCGGTTCTGCGGGCTGCTGCTCCTGCTTGCCTAGGCCAAGTCTCAAGGTGGGAGAAACCACCATACAGCGAAAGCCTCTTTGCCCAGGCTCCTCCTCTGGGAAAGCACAGCATTCGTTGGGAAATCTGAGTCGCTTTGTGGGATGCTGTTGCTACTTGCCTGAGCTAGTTTGCGCAGCACGGTGGAAGAAACCCGCATGGAGCGAAATTCTCTGGGTCCTAGCATCCCCACTGCCTGCGAGAGAAGCGTGGATGCACATCTGGAAAGGGCCTTAAGGATAGGGACACAGCTGTCACCGTGCTCCCCGGGAGCAAGTCTGGGGAAGGAGCAGAACGCCTCCCCGGGAGAAGAGAAGGAGCCGTTGGCCTTGTTGTCGGGAAACAGTCGCAAAGCAGGAGAGCCTGCCCTGGGAAGAACAGCGGGACGGTGGCAAGACAAGCGTCACCCGCTCCCTGTGCGTAGAGACGGAAGCCTGGCTTTAGGAAGACACGAGGGGACGGCTAGGCCAGACGCGCATACTCTACTCTGAGGAAGGAGTCTGGGCAGAAGGAAGGCCTGTTCTGTGTGCCTTTTGTCCCAAGGGGACAGCATCTCCAAGGCCACCTGTCCCTAGGCAAGACGTGGGCATGCCACCAGGCGCCATAACCTGAACTCGCAGATACAGCTCCCTGGAAGAAAGGGCAGCCAGATGACATCTTCCTCCAAGAGGTGGCAGCTTTGGGGAAAGAAGGGGGTGTGTCGTGGAAGAAGAGGGGACAGTCCCCCACAGCTCCCCATCCCAGTGCACGGGCGCTGTGCAGGGTTCCTGTCGCTTCTCCTTTCCTATGTGGAAGGCGCTGGCCTAGTCCCCGAGTCCGCCTGAACTCGAGAGCAAAAAGCCAAACCTTACTACGCCAGAAGAAGGCAGTTGGCAGGGAGTGTCATCCTAGACCACGCACGCTGCTGCAGGGTGGTGGCTGTGTCTGCGAGGTTCAGCCTGGCACGGTGATCCCAGGGTGCGACCATGGAGCCCGGGATAGCAAAGCCCAAGTGGAACCAGCTCTCCCGCAGATCTCCTTCCCTGACGCGACAGAGCAAACGCCCAAAGCCTTGCTGAGGAAGCAGCAGCGAAGTGCGGTTCAGGCCAAGCTGAAAACCTCTGCCAAAGCATAGCAGTCGCTGGGAAAAAAGAGTCGGTTCTCTGGGCTGCGGTTGCTGCTTGCTTGAGCCTAGTATTGGCAGCACGGTGGCAGAATCCCGCTTAGAGCGAAAGCCTCTTTGCCTGGGCATCCCCTCTAGGAAAGCACAGCATTCTTGGGGAAAACAGAGTCGGTTCTGTGCGATGCAGATGCCGCTTGCCTGAACATGGTCTCCGAAGCACGCTGTAAGAAACCCGCATGGAGCGAAATCCTCTTGGCCCGGGCATCCCCTGTACTTGAGAGCGAAGCGTGGTTGTGACTGTGGAAACAGTCTTAACGAAAGGTCATGAAACAGGAGAGCATGCATTGCAACAATAGCGGGCAGGTGGCAAGACAAGTGTCACCTTCTCCGTTTGCTTAGAAATCAGAGTCTGTTCTGCGGGCTGCTGCTCCTGCTTGCCTAGGCCAAGTCTCAAGGTGGGAGATAACACCCTACAGGGAAAGCCTCTTTGACCAGGCTCCTCCTCTGGGAAAGCACAGCATTCGTTGGGAAATCTGAGTCGCTTTGTGGGATGCTGCTGCTGCTTGCCTGAGCTAGTCTGCGCAGCACGGTGGAAAAACCCGCATGGAGCGAAATTCTCTCGGCCCTAGCATCGCCACTGCCTGTGAGAGAAGCGTGGATGCACATCTGGAAAGGGACTTAAGGATAGGGACACGGCTGTCACCGTGATCTCCGGGAGCAAGTCTGGGGAAGGAGCAGAACGCCTCCCCGGGAGAAGAGAAGGAGCTGTTGGCCTTGTCCAGAAACAGTCGCAAAGCAGGAGAGCCTGCCCTGGGAAGAACAGCGGGACGGTGGCATGACAAGCGTCACCCGCTCCCAATGCGTAGAGACGGAAGCCTGGCTTTAGGAAGACAGGAGGGTACGGCTAGGGCAGGCGCGCATACGCCACTCTGAGGAAGGAGTCTGGGCAGAAGGCAGGCCTGTTCTGTGTGCCTCCTGTCCCAAGGGGAGAGCATCTCCGAGGCCACCTGTCCCTAGGGCAGACGTGGGCTTGCTACCAGGCGCCATAACCTGAACTCGCAGATACAGCTCCCTGGAAGAAAGGGCAGCCAGATACCATCTTCCTCCAAGAGGTGGCAGCGTTGGGGCTGGCAGCGGTGTGTCGGGGAAGAAGAGGGGACAGTCCCCCACAGCTCCCCATCCAAGTGTACGGGCTCTGTGCAGGGTTCCTGTCGCCTCTCCTTTCCTATTGCAAAGGCACTGGCGTAGTCCCCGAGTCCGCCTGAACTCCAGAGCAAAAAGCCAAGCCTTACTACGCCAGGAGATGGCAGTTGGCAGGGAGTGTCATCCTAGACCACGCAAGCTGCTGCAGGGTGGTGGCTGTTTCTGCAAGTTCAGACTGGCAGGGTGATCCCAGGGTGCGACCATGGAGCCCGGGACAAAAAAGCCCAAGAGGCACCAGCTCTCCCGCAGATCTCCTTCCCTGACGCGACAGAGCGAACGCCCAAAGCCTTGCTGAGGAAGCAGCAGCGAAGTGCGGTTCAGGCCAAGCTGAAAACCTCTGAGAAAGCATAGCAGTCGCTGGGAAAAAAGAGTCGGTTCTCTGGGCTGCTGTTGCTGCTTGCTTGAGCCTAGTATTGGCAGCACGGTGGCAGAATCCCGCATAGAGCGAAAGCCTCCTTGCCTGGGCATCCCCTCTAGGAAAGCACAGCATTCTTGGGGAAAACAGAGTCGGTTCTGTGCGATGCATATGTCGCTTGCCTGTACAGAGTCTCCGAAGCACGGTGTAAGAAACCCGCATGGAGCGATATCCTCTTGGCCCGGGCATCCCCTCTACTTGAGAGAGAAGCGTGGTTGTGCCTGTGGAAACAGCCTTAACGAAAGGTCATGAAACAGGAGAGCATGCATTGCAACAATAGCGGACAGGTGGCAAGACAAGTGTCACCCTCTCCGTTTGCTTAGAAATCAGAGTCGGTTCTGTGGGCTGCTGCTCCTGCTTGCCTAGGCCAAGTCTCAAGGTGGGAGAAACCACCATACAGCGAAAGCCTCTTTGCCCAGGCTCCTCCTCTGGGAAAGCACAGCATTCGTTGGGAAATCTGAGTCGCTTTGTGGGATGCTGTTGCTACTTGCCTGAGCTAGTCTGCGCAGCACGGTGGAAGAAACCCGCATGGAGCGAAATTCTCTTGGCCCTAGCATACCCACTGCCTGCGAGAGAAGCGTGGATGCACATCTGGAAAGGGCCTTAAGGATAGGGACACAGCTGTCACCGTGCTCCCCGGGAGCAAGTCTGGGGAAGGAGCAGAACGCCTCCCCGGGAGAAGAGAAGGAGCCGTTGGCCTTGTTCTCGGGAAACAGTTGCAAAGCATGAGAGCCTGCCCTGGGAAGAACAGCGGGACGGTGGCAAGACAAGCGTCACCCGCTCCCTGTGCGTAGAGACGGAAGCCTGGCTTTAGGAAGACACGAGGGGACGGCTAGGGCAGACGCGCATACTCTACTCTGAGGAAGGAGTCTGGGCAGAAGGAAGGCCTGTTCTGTGTGCCTTTTGTCCCAAGGGGACAGCATCTCCAAGGCCACCTGTCCCTAGGCAAGACGTGGGCATGCCACCAGGCGCCATAACCTGAACTCGCAGATACAGCTCCCTGGAAGAAAGGGCAGCCAGATGACATCTTCCTCCAAGAGGTGGCAGCTTTGGGGGAGGAAGGGGGTGTGTCGTGGAAGAAGAATGGACAGTCCCCCACAGCTCCCCATCCCAGTGCACGGGCGCTGTGCAGGGTTCCTGTCGCTTCTCCTTTCCTATGTGGAAGGCGCTGGCCTAGTCCCCGAGTCCGCCTGAACTCGAGAGCAAAAAGCCAAACCTTACTACGCCAGAAGAAGGCAGTTGGCAGGGAGTGTCATCCTAGACCACGCACGCTGCTGCAGGGTGGTGGCTGTGTCTGCGAGGTTCAGCCTGGCACGGTGATCCCAGGGTGCGACCATGGAGCCCGGGATAGCAAAGCCCAAGTGGAACCGCTCTCCCGCAGATCTCCTTCCCTGACGCGACAGAGCAAACGCCCAAAGCCTTGCTGAGGAAGCAGCAGCGAAGTGCGGTTCAGGCCATGCTGAAAACCTCTGCCAAAGCATAGCAGTCGCTGGGAAAAAAGAGTCGGTTCTCTGGGCTGCTGTTGCTGCTTGCTTGAGCCTAGTATTGGCAGCACGGTGGCAGAATCCCGCATAGAGCGAAAGCCTCTTTGCCTGGGCATCCCCTCTAGGAAAGCACAGCATTCTTGGGGAAAACAGAGTCGGTTCTGTGCGATGCAGATGCCGCTTGCCTGTACAGAGTCTCCGAAGCACGGTGTAAGAAACCCGCATGGAGCGATATCCTCTTGGCCCGGGCATCCCCTCTACTTGAGAGAGAAGCGTGGTTGTGCCTGTGGAAACAGCCTTAACGAAAGGTCATGAAACAGGAGAGCATGCATTGCAACAATAGCGGACAGGTGGCAAGACAAGTGTCACCCTCTCCGTTTGCTTAGAAATCAGAGTCGGTTCTGCGGGCTGCTGCTCCTGCTTGCCTAGGCCAAGTCTCAAGGTGGGAGAAACCACCATACAGCGAAAGCCTCTTTGCCCAGGCTCCTCCTCTGGGAAAGCACAGCATTCGTTGGGAAATCTGAGTCGCTTTGTGGGATGCTGTTGCTACTTGCCTGAGCTAGTCTGCGCAGCACGGTGGAAGAAACCCGCATGGAGCGAAATTCTCTGGGTCCTAGCATCCCCACTGCCTGCGAGAGAAGCGTGGATGCACATCTGGAAAGGGCCTTAAGGATAGGGACACAGCTGTCACCGTGCTCCCCGGGAGCAAGTCTGGGGAAGGAGCAGAACGCCTCCCCGGGAGAAGAGAAGGAGCCGTTGGCCTTGTTGTCGGGAAACAGTCGCAAAGCAGGAGAGCCTGCCCTGGGAAGAACAGCGGGACGGTGGCAAGACAAGCGTCACCCGCTCCCTGTGCGTAGAGACGGAAGCCTGGCTTTAGGAAGACACGAGGGGACGGCTAGGCCAGACGCGCATACTCTACTCTGAGGAAGGAGTCTGGGCAGAAGGAAGGCCTGTTCTGTGTGCCTTTTGTCCCAAGGGGACAGCATCTCCAAGGCCACCTGTCCCTAGGCAAGACGTGGGCATGCCACCAGGCGCCATAACCTGAACTCGCAGATACAGCTCCCTGGAAGAAAGGGCAGCCAGATGACATCTTCCTCCAAGAGGTGGCAGCTTTGGGGAAAGAAGGGGGTGTGTCGTGGAAGAAGAGGGGACAGTCCCCCACAGCTCCCCATCCCAGTGCACGGGCGCTGTGCAGGGTTCCTGTCGCTTCTCCTTTCCTATGTGGAAGGCGCTGGCCTAGTCCCCGAGTCCGCCTGAACTCGAGAGCAAAAAGCCAAACCTTACTACGCCAGAAGAAGGCAGTTGGCAGGGAGTGTCATCCTAGACCACGCACGCTGCTGCAGGGTGGTGGCTGTGTCTGCGAGGTTCAGCCTGGCACGGTGATCCCAGGGTGCGACCATGGAGCCCGGGATAGCAAAGCCCAAGTGGAACCAGCTCTCCCGCAGATCTCCTTCCCTGACGCGACAGAGCAAACGCCCAAAGCCTTGCTGAGGAAGCAGCAGCGAAGTGCGGTTCAGGCCAAGCTGAAAACCTCTGCCAAAGCATAGCAGTCGCTGGGAAAAAAGAGTCGGTTCTCTGGGCTGCGGTTGCTGCTTGCTTGAGCCTAGTATTGGCAGCACGGTGGCAGAATCCCGCTTAGAGCGAAAGCCTCTTTGCCTGGGCATCCCCTCTAGGAAAGCACAGCATTCTTGGGGAAAACAGAGTCGGTTCTGTGCGATGCAGATGCCGCTTGCCTGAACATGGTCTCCGAAGCACGCTGTAAGAAACCCGCATGGAGCGAAATCCTCTTGGCCCGGGCATCCCCTGTACTTGAGAGCGAAGCGTGGTTGTGACTGTGGAAACAGTCTTAACGAAAGGTCATGAAACAGGAGAGCATGCATTGCAACAATAGCGGGCAGGTGGCAAGACAAGTGTCACCTTCTCCGTTTGCTTAGAAATCAGAGTCTGTTCTGCGGGCTGCTGCTCCTGCTTGCCTAGGCCAAGTCTCAAGGTGGGAGATAACACCCTACAGGGAAAGCCTCTTTGACCAGGCTCCTCCTCTGGGAAAGCACAGCATTCGTTGGGAAATCTGAGTCGCTTTGTGGGATGCTGCTGCTGCTTGCCTGAGCTAGTCTGCGCAGCACGGTGGAAAAACCCGCATGGAGCGAAATTCTCTCGGCCCTAGCATCGCCACTGCCTGTGAGAGAAGCGTGGATGCACATCTGGAAAGGGACTTAAGGATAGGGACACGGCTGTCACCGTGATCTCCGGGAGCAAGTCTGGGGAAGGAGCAGAACGCCTCCCCGGGAGAAGAGAAGGAGCTGTTGGCCTTGTCCAGAAACAGTCGCAAAGCAGGAGAGCCTGCCCTGGGAAGAACAGCGGGACGGTGGCATGACAAGCGTCACCCGCTCCCAATGCGTAGAGACGGAAGCCTGGCTTTAGGAAGACAGGAGGGTACGGCTAGGGCAGGCGCGCATACGCCACTCTGAGGAAGGAGTCTGGGCAGAAGGCAGGCCTGTTCTGTGTGCCTCCTGTCCCAAGGGGAGAGCATCTCCGAGGCCACCTGTCCCTAGGGCAGACGTGGGCTTGCTACGAGGCGCCATAACCTGAACTCGCAG
Source organism: Neogale vison (assembly GCF_020171115.1). Classification (NCBI taxonomy): domain Eukaryota; kingdom Metazoa; phylum Chordata; class Mammalia; order Carnivora; family Mustelidae; genus Neogale; species Neogale vison. Next base: position 3,503,733 of record NW_025334865.1, read on the forward strand.
ATACAGCTCCCTGGAAGAAAGGGCAGCCAGATACCATCTTCCTCCAAGAGGTGGCAGCGTTGGGGCTGGCAGCGGTGTGTCGGGGAAGAAGAGGGGACAGTCCCCCACAGCTCCCCATCCAAGTGTACGGGCTCTGTGCAGGGTTCCTGTCGCCTCTCCTTTCCTATTGCAAAGGCACTGGCGTAGTCCCCGAGTCCGCCTGAACTCCAGAGCAAAAAGCCAAGCCTTACTACGCCAGGAGATGGCAGTTGGCAGGGAGTGTCATCCTAGACCACGCAAGCTGCTGCAGGGTGGTGGCTGTTTCTGCAAGTTCAGACTGGCAGGGTGATCCCAGGGTGCGACCATGGAGCCCGGGACAAAAAAGCCCAAGAGGCACCAGCTCTCCCGCAGATCTCCTTCCCTGACGCGACAGAGCGAACGCCCAAAGCCTTGCTGAGGAAGCAGCAGCGAAGTGCGGTTCAGGCCAAGCTGAAAACCTCTGAGAAAGCATAGCAGTCGCTGGGAAAAAAGAGTCGGTTCTCTGGGCTGCTGTTGCTGCTTGCTTGAGCCTAGTATTGGCAGCACGGTGGCAGAATCCCGCATAGAGCGAAAGCCTCCTTGCCTGGGCATCCCCTCTAGGAAAGCACAGCATTCTTGAGGAAAACAGAGTCGGTTCTGTGCGATGCATATGTCGCTTGCCTGTACAGAGTCTCCGAAGCACGGTGTAAGAAACCCGCATGGAGCGATATCCTCTTGGCCCGGGCATCCCCTCTACTTGAGAGAGAAGCGTGGTTGTGCCTGTGGAAACAGCCTTAACGAAAGGTCATGAAACAGGAGAGCATGCATTGCAACAATAGCGGACAGGTGGCAAGACAAGTGTCACCCTCTCCGTTTGCTTAGAAAACAGAGTCGGTTCTGCGTGCTGCTGCTCCTGCTTGCCTAGGCCAAGTCTCAAGGTGGGAGAAACCACCATACAGCGAAAGCCTCTTTGCCCAGGCTCCTCCTCTGGGAAAGCACAGCATTCGTTGGGAAATCTGAGTCGCTTTGTGGGATGCTGTTGCTACTTGCCTGAGCTAGTCTGCGCAGCACGGTGGAAGAAACCCGCATGGAGCGAAATTCTCTGGGTCCTAGCATCCCCACTGCCTGCGAGAGAAGCGTGGATACACATCTGGAAAGGGCCTTAAGGATAGGGACACAGCTGTCACCGTGTTCCCCGGGAGCAAGTCTGGGGAAGGAGCAGAACGCCTCCCCGGGAGAAGAGAAGGAGCCGTTGGCCTTGTTGTCCAGAAACAGTCGCAAAGCAGGAGAGCCTGCCCTGGGAAGAACAGCAGGACGGTGGCAAGACAAGCGTCACCCGCTCCCTGTGCGTAGAGACGGAAGCCTGGCTTTAGGAAGACACGAGGGGACGGCTAGGGCAGACGCGCATACTCTACTCTGAGGAAGGAGTCTGGGCAGAAGGAAGGCCTGTTCTGTGTGCCTTTTGTCCCAAGGGGACAGCATCTCCAAGGCCACCTGTCCCTAGGCAAGACGTGGGCATGCCACCAGGCGCCATAACCTGAACTCGCAGATACAGCTCCCTGGAAGAAAGGGCAGCCAGATGACATCTTCCTCCAAGAGGTGGCAGCTTTGGGGGAGGAAGGGGGTGTGTCGTGGAAGAAGAGGGGACAGTCCCCCACAGCTCCCCATCCCAGTGCACGGGCGCTGTGCAGGGTTCCTGTCGCTTCTCCTTTCCTATGTGGAAGGCGCTGGCCTAGTCCCCGAGTCCGCCTGAACTCGAGAGCAAAAAGCCAAACCTTACTACGCCAGAAGAAGGCAGTTGGCAGGGAGTGTCATCCTAGACCACGCACGCTGCTGCAGGGTGGTGGCTGTGTCTGCGAGGTTCAGCCTGGCACGGTGATCCCAGGGTGCGACCATGGAGCCCGGGATAGCAAAGCGCAAGTGGAACCAGCTCTCCCGCAGATCTCCTTCCCTGACGCGACAGAGCAAATGCCCAAAGCCTTGCTGAGGAAGCAGCAGCGAAGTGCGGTTCAGGCCAAGCTGAAAACCTCTGCCAAAGCATAGCAGTCGCTGGGAAAAAAGAGTCGGTTCTCTGGGCTGCGGTTGCTGCTTGCTTGAGCCTAGTATTGGCAGCACGGTGGCAGAATCCCGCTTAGAGCGAAAGCCTCTTTGCCTGGGCATCCCCTCTAGGAAAGCACAGCATTCTTGGGGAAAACAGAGTCGGTTCTGTGCGATGCAGATGCCGCTTGCCTGAACATGGTCTCCGAAGCACGCTGTAAGAAACCCGCATGGAGCGAAATCCTCTTGGCCCGGGCATCCCCTGTACTTGATAGCGAAGCGTGGTTGTGACTGTGGAAACAGTCTTAACGAAAGGTCATGAAACAGGAGAGCATGCATTGCAACAATAGCGGGCAGGTGGCAAGACAAGTGTCACCTTCTCCGTTTGCTTAGAAATCAGAGTCTGTTCTGCGGGCTGCTGCTCCTGCTTGCCTAGGCCAAGTCTCAAGGTGGGAGATAACACCCTACAGGGAAAGCCTCTTTGACCAGGCTCCTCCTCTGGGAAAGCACAGCATTCGTTGGGAAATCTGAGTCGCTTTGTGGGATGCTGCTGCTGCTTGCCTGAGCTAGTCTGCGCAGCACGGTGGAAAAACCCGCATGGAGCGAAATTCTCTTGGCCCTAGCATCGCCACTGCCTGTGAGAGAAGCGTGGATGCACATCTGGAAAGGGACTTAAGGATAGGGACACGGCTGTCACCGTGATCTCCGGGAGCAAGTCTGGGGAAGGAGCAGAACGCCTCCCCGGGAGAAGAGAAGGAGCTGTTGGCCTTGTCCAGAAACAGTCGCAAAGCAGGAGAGCCTGCCCTGGGAAGAACAGCGGGACGGTGGCATGACAAGCGTCACCCGCTCCCAATGCGTAGAGATGGAAGCCTGGCTTTAGGAAGACAGGAGGGTACGGCTAGGGCAGGCGCGCATACGCCACTCTGAGGAAGGAGTCTGGGCAGAAGGCAGGCCTGTTCTGTGTGCCTCCTGTCCCAAGGGGAGAGCATCTCCGAGGCCACCTGTCCCTAGGGCAGACGTGGGCTTGCTACGAGGCGCCATAACCTGAACTCGCAGATACAGCTCCCTGGAAGAAAGGGCAGCCAGATACCATCTTCCTCCAAGAGGTGGCAGCGTTGGGGCAGGCAGCGGTGTGTCGGGGAAGAAGAGGGGACAGTCCCCCACAGCTCCCCATCCAAGTGTACGGGCGCTGTGCAGGGTACCTGTCGCCTCTCCTTTCCTATTGCAAAGGCACTGGCGTAGTCCCCGAGTCCGCCTGAACTCCAGAGCAAAAAGCCAAGCCTTACTACGCCAGGAGATGGCAGTTGGCAGGGAGTGTCATCCTAGACCACGCAAGCTGCTGCAGGGTGGTGGCTGTTTCTGCAAGTTCAGACTGGCAGGGTGATCCCAGGGTGCGACCATGGAGCCCGGGACAAAAAAGCCCAAGAGGCACCAGCTCTCCCGCAGATCTCCTTCCCTGACGCGACAGAGCGAACGCCCAAAGCCTTGCTGAGGAAGCAGCAGCGAAGTGCGGTTCAGGCCAAGCTGAAAACCTCTGAGAAAGCATAGCAGTCGCTGGGAAAAAAGAGTCGGTTCTCTGGGCTGCTGTTGCTGCTTGCTTGAGCCTAGTATTGGCAGCACGGTGGCAGAATCCCGCATAGAGCGAAAGCCTCCTTGCCTGGGCATCCCTCTAGGAAAGCACAGCATTCTTGGGGAAAACAGAGTCGGTTCTGTGCGATGCATATGTCGCTTGCCTGTACAGAGTCTCCGAAGCACGGTGTAAGAAACCCGCATGGAGCGATATCCTCTTGGCCCGGGCATCCCCTCTACTTGAGAGAGAAGCGTGGTTGTGCCTGTGGAAACAGCCTTAACGAAAGGTCATGAAACAGGAGAGCATGCATTGCAACAATAGCGGACAGGTGGCAAGACAAGTGTCACCCTCTCCGTTTGCTTAGAAATCAGAGTCGGTTCTGCGGGCTGCTGCTCCTGCTTGCCTAGGCCAAGTCTCAAGGTGGGAGAAACCACCATACAGCGAAAGCCTCTTTGCCCAGGCTCCTCCTCTGGGAAAGCACAGCATTCGTTGGGAAATCTGAGTCGCTTTGTGGGATGCTGTTGCTACTTGCCTGAGCTAGTCTGCGCAGCACGGTGGAAGAAACCCGCATGGAGCGAAATTCTCTTGGCCCTAGCATACCCACTGCCTGCGAGAGAAGCGTGGATGCACATCTGGAAAGGGCCTTAAGGATAGGGACACAGCTGTCACCGTGCTCCCCGGGAGCAAGTCTGGGGAAGGAGCAGAACGCCTCCCCGGGAGAAGAGAAGGAGCCGTTGGCCTTGTTCTCGGGAAACAGTTGCAAAGCATGAGAGCCTGCCCTGGGAAGAACAGCGGGACGGTGGCAAGACAAGCGTCACCCGCTCCCTGTGCGTAGAGACGGAAGCCTGGCTTTAGGAAGACACGAGGGGACGGCTAGGGCAGACGCGCATACTCTACTCTGAGGAAGGAGTCTGGGCAGAAGGAAGGCCTGTTCTGTGTGCCTTTTGTCCCAAGGGGACAGCATCTCCAAGGCCACCTGTCCCTAGGCAAGACGTGGGCATGCCACCAGGCGCCATAACCTGAACTCGCAGATACAGCTCCCTGGAAGAAAGGGCAGCCAGATGACATCTTCCTCCAAGAGGTGGCAGCTTTGGGGGAGGAAGGGGGTGTGTCGTGGAAGAAGAATGGACAGTCCCCCACAGCTCCCCATCCCAGTGCACGGGCGCTGTGCAGGGTTCCTGTCGCTTCTCCTTTCCTATGTGGAAGGCGCTGGCCTAGTCCCCGAGTCCGCCTGAACTCGAGAGCAAAAAGCCAAACCTTACTACGCCAGAAGAAGGCAGTTGGCAGGGAGTGTCATCCTAGACCACGCACGCTGCTGCAGGGTGGTGGCTGTGTCTGCGAGGTTCAGCCTGGCACGGTGATCCCAGGGTGCGACCATGGAGCCCGGGATAGCAAAGCCCAAGTGGAACCGCTCTCCCGCAGATCTCCTTCCCTGACGCGACAGAGCAAACGCCCAAAGCCTTGCTGAGGAAGCAGCAGCGAAGTGCGGTTCAGGCCATGCTGAAAACCTCTGCCAAAGCATAGCAGTCGCTGGGAAAAAAGAGTCGGTTCTCTGGGCTGCTGTTGCTGCTTGCTTGAGCCTAGTATTGGCAGCACGGTGGCAGAATCCCGCATAGAGCAAAAGCCTCTTTGCCTGGGCATCCCCTCTAGGAATGCACAGCATTCTTGGGGAAAACAGAGTCGGTTCTGTGCGATGCAGATGCCGCTTGCCTGAACATGGTCTCCGAAGCACGCTGTAAGAAACCCGCATGGAGCGAAATCCTCTTGGCCCGGGCATCCCCTGTACTTGAGAGCGAAGCGTGGTTGTGACTGTGGAAACAGTCTTAACGAAAGGTCATGAAACAGGAGAGCATGCATTGCAACAATAGCGGGCAGGTGGCATGACAAGTGTCACCTTCTCCGTTTGCTTAGAAATCAGAGTCTGTTCTGCGGGCTGCTGCTCCTGCTTGCCTAGGCCAAGTCTCAAGGTGGGAGATAACACCCTACAGGGAAAGCCTCTTTGACCAGGCTCCTCCTCTGGGAAAGCACAGCATTCGTTGGGAAATCTGAGTCGCTTTGTGGGATGCTGCTGCTGCTTGCCTGAGCTAGTCTGCGCAGCACGGTGGAAAAACCCGCATGGAGCGAAATTCTCTTGGCCCTAGCATCGCCACTGCCTGTGAGAGAAGCGTGGATGCACATCTGGAAAGGGACTTAAGGATAGGGACACGGCTGTCACCGTGATCTCCGGGAGCAAGTCTGGGGAAGGAGCAGAACGCCTCCCCGGGAGAAGAGAATGAGCTGTTGGCCTTGTCCAGAAACAGTCGCAAAGCAGGAGAGCCTGCCCTGGGAAGAACAGCGGGACGGTGGCATGACAAGCGTCACCCGCTCCCAATGCGTAGAGACGGAAGCCTGGCTTTAGGAAGACAGGAGGGTACGGCTAGGGCAGGCGCGCATACGCCACTCTGAGGAAGGAGTCTGGGCAGAAGGCAGGCCTGTTCTGTGTGCCTCCTGTCCCAAGGGGAGAGCATCTCCGAGGCCACCTGTCCCTAGGGCAGACGTGGGCTTGCTACCAGGCGCCATAACCTGAACTCGCAGATACAGCTCCCTGGAAGAAAGGGCAGCCAGATACCATCTTCCTCCAAGAGGTGGCAGCGTTGGGGGTGGCAGCGGTGTGTCGGGGAAGAAGAGGGGACAGTCCCCCACAGCTCCCCATCCAAGTGTACGGGCGCTGTGCAGGGTTCCTGTCGCCTCTCCTTTCCTATTGCAAAGGCACTGGCGTAGTCCCCGAGTCCGCCTGAACTCCAGAGCAAAAAGCCAAGCCTTACTACGCCAGGAGATGGCAGTTGGCAGGGAGTGTCATCCTAGACCACGCAAGCTGCTGCAGGGTGGTGGCTGTTTCTGCAAGTTCAGACTGGCAGGGTGATCCCAGGGTGCGACCATGGAGCCCGGGACAAAAAAGCCCAAGAGGCACCAGCTCTCCTGCAGATCTCCTTCCCTGACGCGACAGAGCGAACGCCCAAAGCCTTGCTGAGGTAGCAGCAGCGAAGTGCGGTTCAGGCCAAGCTGAAAACCTCTGCCAAAGCATAGCAGTCGCTGGGAAAAAAGAGTCGGTTCTCTGGGCTGTTGTTGCTGCTTGCTTGAGCCTAGTATTGGCAGCACGGTGGCAGAATCCCGCATAGAGCGAAAGCCTCCTTGCCTGGGCATCCCCTCTAGGAAAGCACAGCATTCTTGGGGAAAACAGAGTCGGTTCTGTGCGATGCATATGTCGCTTGCCTGTACAGAGTCTCCGAAGCACGGTGTAAGAAACCCGCATGGAGCGATATCCTCTTGGCCCGGGCATCCCCTCTACTTGAGAGAGAAGCGTGGTTGTGCCTGTGGAAACAGCCTTAACGAAAGGTCATGAAACAGGAGAGCATGCATTGCAACAATAGCGGACAGGTGGCAAGACAAGTGTCACCCTCTCCGTTTGCTTAGAAATCAGAGTCGGTTCTGCGGGCTGCTGCTCCTGCTTGCCTAGGCCAAGTCTCAAGGTGGGAGAAACCACCATACAGCGAAAGCCTCTTTGCCCAGGCTCCTCCTCTGGGAAAGCACAGCATTCGTTGGGAAATCTGAGTCGCTTTGTGGGATGCTGTTGCTACTTGCCTGAGCTAGTCTGCGCAGCACGGTGGAAGAAACCCGCATGGAGCGAAATTCTCTGGGTCCTAGCATCCCCACTGCCTGCGAGAGAAGCGTGGATACACATCTGGAAAGGGCCTTAAGGATAGGGACACAGCTGTCACCGTGTTCCCCGGGAGCAAGTCTGGGGAAGGAGCAGAACGCCTCCCCGGGAGAAGAGAAGGAGCCGTTGGCCTTGTTGTCCAGAAACAGTCGCAAAGCAGGAGAGCCTGCCCTGGGAAGAACAGCAGGACGGTGGCAAGACAAGCGTCACCCGCTCCCTGTGCGTAGAGACGGAAGCCTGGCTTTAGGAAGACACGAGGGGACGGCTAGGGCAGACGCGCATACTCTACTCTGAGGAAGGAGTCTGGGCAGAAGGAAGGCCTGTTCTGTGTGCCTTTTGTCCCAAGGGGACAGCATCTCCAAGGCCACCTGTCCCTAGGCAAGACGTGGGCATGCCACCAGGCGCCATAACCTGAACTCGCAGATACAGCTCCCTGGAAGAAAGGGCAGCCAGATGACATCTTCCTCCAAGAGGTGGCAGCTTTGGGGGAGGAAGGGGGTGTGTCGTGGAAGAAGAGGGGACAGTCCCCCACAGCTCCCCATCCCAGTGCACGGGCGCTGTGCAGGGTTCCTGTCGCTTCTCCTTTCCTATGTGGAAGGCGCTGGCCTAGTCCCCGAGTCCGCCTGAACTCGAGAGCAAAAAGCCAAACCTTACTACGCCAGAAGAAGGCAGTTGGCAGGGAGTGTCATCCTAGACCACGCACGCTGCTGCAGGGTGGTGGCTGTGTCTGCGAGGTTCAGCCTGGCACGGTGATCCCAGGGTGCGACCATGGAGCCCGGGATAGCAAAGCCCAAGTGGAACCAGCTCTCCCGCAGATCTCCTTCCCTGACGCGACAGAGCAAATGCCCAAAGCCTTGCTGAGGAAGCAGCAGCGAAGTGCGGTTCAGGCCAAGCTGAAAACCTCTGCCAAAGCATAGCAGTCGCTGGGAAAAAAGAGTCGGTTCTCTGGGCTGCGGTTGCTGCTTGCTTGAGCCTAGTATTGGCAGCACGGTGGCAGAATCCCGCTTAGAGCGAAAGCCTCTTTGCCTGGGCATCCCCTCTAGGAAAGCACAGCATTCTTGGGGAAAACAGAGTCGGTTCTGTGCGATGCAGATGCCGCTTGCCTGAACATGGTCTCCGAAGCACGCTGTAAGAAACCCGCATGGAGCGAAATCCTCTTGGCCCGGGCATCCCCTGTACTTGATAGCGAAGCGTGGTTGTGACTGTGGAAACAGTCTTAACGAAAGGTCATGAAACAGGAGAGCATGCATTGCAACAATAGCGGGCAGGTGGCAAGACAAGTGTCACCTTCTCCGTTTGCTTAGAAATCAGAGTCTGTTCTGCGGGCTGCTGCTCCTGCTTGCCTAGGCCAAGTCTCAAGGTGGGAGATAACACACTACAGGGAAAGCCTCTTTGACCAGGCTCCTCCTCTGGGAAAGCACAGCATTCGTTGGGAAATCTGAGTCGCTTTGTGGGATGCTGCTGCTGCTTGCCTGAGCTAGTCTGCGCAGCACGGTGGAAAAACCCGCATGGAGCGAAATTCTCTTGGCCCTAGCATCGCCACTGCCTGTGAGAGAAGCGTGGATGCACATCTGGAAAGGGACTTAAGGATAGGGACACGGCTGTCACCGTGATCTCCGGGAGCAAGTCTGGGGAAGGAGCAGAACGCCTCCCCGGGAGAAGAGAAGGAGCTGTTGGCCTTGTCCAGAAACAGTCGCAAAGCAGGAGAGCCTGCCCTGGGAAGAACAGCGGGACGGTGGCATGACAAGCGTCACCCGCTCCCAATGCGTAGAGATGGAAGCCTGGCTTTAGGAAGACAGGAGGGTACGGCTAGGGCAGGCGCGCATACGCCACTCTGAGGAAGGAGTCTGGGCAGAAGGCAGGCCTGTTCTGTGTGCCTCCTGTCCCAAGGGGAGAGCATCTCCGAGGCCACCTGTCCCTAGGGCAGACGTGGGCTTGCTACGAGGCGCCATAACCTGAACTCGCAGATACAGCTCCCTGGAAGAAAGGGCAGCCAGATACCATCTTCCTCCAAGAGGTGGCAGCGTTGGGGCAGGCAGCGGTGTGTCGGGGAAGAAGAGGGGACAGTCCCCCACAGCTCCCCATCCAAGTGTACGGGCGCTGTGCAGGGTACCTGTCGCCTCTCCTTTCCTATTGCAAAGGCACTGGCGTAGTCCCCGAGTCCGCCTGAACTCCAGAGCAAAAAGCCAAGCCTTACTACGCCAGGAGATGGCAGTTGGCAGGGAGTGTCATCCTAGACCACGCAAGCTGCTGCAGGGTGGTGGCTGTTTCTGCAAGTTCAGACTGGCAGGGTGATCCCAGGGTGCGACCATGGAGCCCGGGACAAAAAAGCCCAAGAGGCACCAGCTCTCCCGCAGATCTCCTTCCCTGACGCGACAGAGCGAACGCCCAAAGCCTTGCTGAGGAAGCAGCAGCGAAGTGCGGTTCAGGCCAAGCTGAAAACCTCTGAGAAAGCATAGCAGTCGCTGGGAAAAAAGAGTCGGTTCTCTGGGCTGCTGTTGCTGCTTGCTTGAGCCTAGTATTGGCAGCACGGTGGCAGAATCCCGCATAGAGCGAAAGCCTCCTTGCCTGGGCATCCCCTCTAGGAAAGCACAGCATTCTTGGGGAAAACAGAGTCGGTTCTGTGCGATGCATATGTCGCTTGCCTGTACAGAGTCTCCGAAGCACGGTGTAAGAAACCCGCATGGAGCGATATCCTCTTGGCCCGGGCATCCCCTCTACTTGAGAGAGAAGCGTGGTTGTGCCTGTGGAAACAGCCTTAACGAAAGGTCATGAAACAGGAGAGCATGCATTGCAACAATAGCGGACAGGTGGCAAGACAAGTGTCACCCTCTCCGTTTGCTTAGAAATCAGAGTCGGTTCTGTGGGCTGCTGCTCCTGCTTGCCTAGGCCAAGTCTCAAGGTGGGAGAAACCACCATACAGCGAAAGCCTCTTTGCCCAGGCTCCTCCTCTGGGAAAGCACAGCATTCGTTGGGAAATCTGAGTCGCTTTGTGGGATGCTGTTGCTACTTGCCTGAGCTAGTCTGCGCAGCACGGTGGAAGAAACCCGCATGGAGCGAAATTCTCTTGGCCCTAGCATACCCACTGCCTGCGAGAGAAGCGTGGATGCACATCTGGAAAGGGCCTTAAGGATAGGGACACAGCTGTCACCGTGCTCCCCGGGAGCAAGTCTGGGGAAGGAGCAGAACGCCTCCCCGGGAGAAGAGAAGGAGCCGTTGGCCTTGTTCTCGGGAAACAGTTGCAAAGCATGAGAGCCTGCCCTGGGAAGAACAGCGGGACGGTGGCAAGACAAGCGTCACCCGCTCCCTGTGCGTAGAGACGGAAGCCTGGCTTTAGGAAGACACGAGGGGACGGCTAGGGCAGACGCGCATACTCTACTCTGAGGAAGGAGTCTGGGCAGAAGGAAGGCCTGTTCTGTGTGCCTTTTGTCCCAAGGGGACAGCATCTCCAAGGCCACCTGTCCCTAGGCAAGACGTGGGCATGCCACCAGGCGCCATAACCTGAACTCGCAGATACAGCGCCCTGGAAGAAAGGGCAGCCAGATGACATCTTCCTCCAAGAGGTGGCAGCTTTGGGGGAGGAAGGGGGTGTGTCGTGGAAGAAGAATGGACAGTCCCCCACAGCTCCCCATCCCAGTGCACGGGCGCTGTGCAGGGTTCCTGTCGCTTCTCCTTTCCTATGTGGAAGGCGCTGGCCTAGTCCCCGAGTCCGCCTGAACTCGAGAGCAAAAAGCCAAACCTTACTACGCCAGAAGAAGGCAGTTGGCAGGGAGTGTCATCCTAGACCACGCACGCTGCTGCAGGGTGGTGGCTGTGTCTGCGAGGTTCAGCCTGGCACGGTGATCCCAGGGTGCGACCATGGAGCCCGGGATAGCAAAGCCCAAGTGGAACCGCTCTCCCGCAGATCTCCTTCCCTGACGCGACAGAGCAAACGCCCAAAGCCTTGCTGAGGAAGCAGCAGCGAAGTGCGGTTCAGGCCATGCTGAAAACCTCTGCCAAAGCATAGCAGTCGCTGGGAAAAAAGAGTCGGTTCTCTGGGCTGTTGTTGCTGCTTGCTTGAGCCTAGTATTGGCAGCACGGTGGCAGAATCCCGCATAGAGCGAAAGCCTCTTTGCCTGGGCATCCCCTCTAGGAAAGCACAGCATTCTTGGGGAAAACAGAGTCGGTTCTGTGCGATGCAGATGCCGCTTGCCTGAACATGGTCTCCGAAGCACGCTGTAAGAAACCCGCATGGAGCGAAATCCTCTTGGCCCGGGCATCCCCTGTACTTGAGAGCGAAGCGTGGTTGTGACTGTGGAAACAGTCTTAACGAAAGGTCATGAAACAGGAGAGCATGCATTGCAACAATAGCGGGCAGGTGGCAAGACAAGTGTCACCTTCTCCGTTTGCTTAGAAATCAGAGTCTGTTCTGCGGGCTGCTGCTCCTGCTTGCCTAGGCCAAGTCTCAAGGTGGGAGATAACACCCTACAGGGAAAGCCTCTTTGACCAGGCTCCTCCTCTGGGAAAGCACAGCATTCGTTGGGAAATCTGAGTCGCTTTGTGGGATGCTGCTGCTGCTTGCCTGAGCTAGTCTGCGCAGCACGGTGGAAAAACCCGCATGGAGCGAAATTCTCTTGGCCCTAGCATCGCCACTGCCTGTGAGAGAAGCGTGGATGCACATCTGGAAAGGGACTTAAGGATAGGGACACGGCTGTCACCGTGATCTCCGGGAGCAAGTCTGGGGAAGGAGCAGAACGCCTCCCCGGGAGAAGAGAATGAGCTGTTGGCCTTGTCCAGAAACAGTCGCAAAGCAGGAGAGCCTGCCCTGGGAAGAACAGCGGGACGGTGGCATGACAAGCGTCACCCGCTCCCAATGCGTAGAGACGGAAGCCTGGCTTTAGGAAGACAGGAGGGTACGGCTAGGGCAGGCGCGCATACGCCACTCTGAGGAAGGAGTCTGGGCAGAAGGCAGGCCTGTTCTGTGTGCCTCCTGTCCCAAGGGGAGAGCATCTCCGAGGCCACCTGTCCCTAGGGCAGACGTGGGCTTGCTACCAGGCGCCATAACCTGAACTCGCAGATACAGCTCCCTGGAAGAAAGGGCAGCCAGATACCATCTTCCTCCAAGAGGTGGCAGCGTTGGGGCTGGCAGCGGTGTGTCGGGGAAGAAGAGGGGACAGTCCCCCACAGCTCCCCATCCAAGTGTACGGGCGCTGTGCAGGGTTCCTGTCGCCTCTCCTTTCCTATTGCAAAGGCACTGGCGTAGTCCCCGAGTCCGCCTGAACTCCAGAGCAAAAAGCCAAGCCTTACTACGCCAGGAGATGGCAGTTGGCAGGGAGTGTCATCCTAGACCACGCAAGCTGCTGCGTGGTGTGGCTGTTTCTGCAAGTTCAGACTGGCAGGGTGATCCCAGGGTGCGACCATGGATCCCGGGACAAAAAAGCCCAAGAGGCACCAGCTCTCCCGCAGATCTCCTTCCCTGACGCGACAGAGCGAACGCCCAAAGCCTTGCTGAGGAAGCAGCAGCGAAGTGCGGTTCAGGCCAAGCTGAAAACCTCTGAGAAAGCATAGCAGTCGCTGGGAAAAAAGAGTCGGTTCTCTGGGCTGCTGTTGCTGCTTGCTTGAGCCTAGTATTGGCAGCACGGTGGCAGAATCCCGCATAGAACGAAAGCCTCCTTGCCTGGGCATCCCCTCTAGGAAAGCACAGCATTCTTGGGGAAAACAGAGTCGGTTCTGTGCGATGCATATGTCGCTTGCCTGTACAGAGTCTCCGAAGCACGGTGTAAGAAACCCGCATGGAGCGATATCCTCTTGGCCCGGGCATCCCCTCTACTTGAGAGAGAAGCGTGGTTGTGCCTGTGGAAACAGCCTTAACGAAAGGTCATGAAACAGGAGAGCATGCATTGCAACAATAGCGGACAGGTGGCAAGACAAGTGTCACCCTCTCCGTTTGCTTAGAAATCAGAGTCGGTTCTGCGGGCTGCTGCTCCTGCTTGCCTAGGCCAAGTCTCAAGGTGGGAGAAACCACCATACAGCGAAAGCCTCTTTGCCCAGGCTCCTCCTCTGGGAAAGCACAGCATTCGTTGGGAAATCTGAGTCGCTTTGTGGGATGCTGTTGCTACTTACCTGAGCTAGTCTGCGCAGCACGGTGGAAGAAACCCGCATGGAGCGAAATTCTCTGGGTCCTAGCATCCCCACTGCCTGCGAGAGAAGCGTGGATGCACATCTGGAAAGGGCCTTAAGGATAGGGACACAGCTGTCACCGTGCTCCCCGGGAGCAAGTCTGGGGAAGGAGCAGAACGCCTCCCCGGGAGAAGAGAAGGAGCCGTTGGCCTTGTTATCGGGAAACAGTTGCAAAGCATGAGAGCCTGCCCTGGGAAGAACAGCGGGACGGTGGCAAGACAAGCGTCACCCGCTCCCTGTGCGTAGAGACGGAAGCCTGGCTTTAGGAAGACACGAGGGGACGGCTAGGCCAGACGCGCATACTCTACTCTGAGGAAGGAGTCTGGGCAGAAGGAAGGCCTGTTCTGTGTGCCTTTTGTCCCAAGGGGACAGCATCTCCAAGGCCACCTGTCCCTAGGCAAGACGTGGGCATGCCACCAGGCGCCATAACCTGAACTCGCAGATACAGCTCCCTGGAAGAAAGGGCAGCCAGATGACATCTTCCTCCAAGAGGTGGCAGCTTTGGGGAAAGAAGGGGGTGTGTCGTGGAAGAAGAGGGGACAGTCCCCCACAGCTCCCCATCCCAGTGCACGGGCGCTGTGCAGGGTTCCTGTCGCTTCTCCTTTCCTATGTGGAAGGCGCTGGCCTAGTCCCCGAGTCCGCCTGATCTCGAGAGCAAAAAGCCAAACCTTACTACGCCAGAAGAAGGCAGTTGGCAGGGAGTGTCATCCTAGACCACGCACGCTGCTGCAGGGTGGTGGCTGTGTCTGCGAGGTTCAGCCTGGCACGGTGATCCCAGGGTGCGACCATGGAGCCCGGGATAGCAAAGCCCAAGTGGAACCAGCTCTCCCGCAGATCTCCTTCCCTGACGCGACAGAGCAAACGCCCAAAGCCTTGCTGAGGAAGCAGCAGCGAAGTGCGGTTCAGGCCAAGCTGAAAACCTCTGCCAAAGCATAGCAGTCGCTGGGAAAAAAGAGTCGGTTCTCTGGGCTGCGGTTGCTGCTTGCTTGAGCCTAGTATTGGCAGCACGGTGGCAGAATCCCGCTTAGAGCGAAAGCCTCTTTGCCTGGGCATCCCCTCTAGGAAAGCACAGCATTCTTGGGGAAAACAGAGTCGGTTCTGTGCGATGCAGATGCCGCTTGCCTGAACATGGTCTCCGAAGCACGCTGTAAGAAACCCGCATGGAGCGAAATCCTCTTGGCCCGGGCATCCCCTGTACTTGAGAGCGAAGCGTGGTTGTGACTGTGGAAACAGTCTTAACGAAAGGTCATGAAACAGGAGAGCATGCATTGCAACAATAGCGGGCAGGTGGCAAGACAAGTGTCACCTTCTCCGTTTGCTTAGAAATCAGAGTCTGTTCTGCGGGCTGCTGCTCCTGCTTGCCTAGGCCAAGTCTCAAGGTGGGAGATAACACCCTACAGGGAAAGCCTCTTTGACCAGGCTCCTCCTCTGGGAAAGCACAGCATTCGTTGGGAAATCTGAGTCGCTTTGTGGGATGCTGCTGCTGCTTGCCTGAGCTAGTCTGCGCAGCACGGTGGAAAAACCCGCATGGAGCGAAATTCTCTCGGCCCTAGCATCGCCACTGCCTGTGAGAGAAGCGTGGATGCACATCTGGAAAGGGACTTAAGGATAGGGACACGGCTGTCACCGTGATCTCCGGGAGCAAGTCTGGGGAAGGAGCAGAACGCCTCCCCGGGAGAAGAGAAGGAGCTGTTGGCCTTGTCCAGAAACAGTCGCAAAGCAGGAGAGCCTGCCCTGGGAAGAACAGCGGGACGGTGGCATGACAAGCGTCACCCGCTCCCAATGCGTAGAGACGGAAGCCTGGCTTTAGGAAGACAGGAGGGTACGGCTAGGGCAGGCGCGCATACGCCACTCTGAGGAAGGAGTCTGGGCAGAAGGCAGGCCTGTTCTGTGTGCCTCCTGTCCCAAGGGGAGAGCATCTCCGAGGCCACCTGTCCCTAGGGCAGACGTGGGCTTGCTACCAGGCGCCATAACCTGAACTCGCAGATACAGCTCCCTGGAAGAAAGGGCAGCCAGATACCATCTTCCTCCAAGAGGTGGCAGCGTTGGGGCTGGCAGCGGTGTGTCGGGGAAGAAGAGGGGACAGTCCCCCACAGCTCCCCATCCAAGTGTACGGGCGCTGTGCAGGGTTCCTGTCGCCTCTCCTTTCCTATTGCAAAGGCACTGGCGTAGTCCCCGAGTCCGCCTGAACTCCAGAGCAAAAAGCCAAGCCTTACTACGCCAGGAGATGGCAGTTGGCAGGGAGTGTCATCCTAGACCACGCAAGCTGCTGCAGGGTGGTGGCTGTTTCTGCAAGTTCAGACTGGCAGGGTGATCCCAGGTGCGACCATGGAGCCCGGGACAAAAAAGCCCAAGAGGCACCAGCTCTCCCGCAGATCTCCTTCCCTGACGCGACAGAGCGAACGCCCAAAGCCTTGCTGAGGAAGCAGCAGCGAAGTGCGGTTCAGGCCAAGCTGAAAACCTCTGAGAAAGCATAGCAGTCGCTGGGAAAAAAGAGTCGGTTCTCTGGGCTGCTGTTGCTGCTTGCTTGAGCCTAGTAATGGCAGCACGGTGGCAGAATCCCGCATAGAGCGAAAGCCTCCTTGCCTGGGCATCCCCTCTAGGAAAGCACAGCATTCTTGGGGAAAACAGAGTCGGTTCTGTGCGATGCATATGTCGCTTGCCTGTACAGAGTCTCCGAAGCACGGTGTAAGAAACCCGCATGGAGCGATATCCTCTTGGCCCGGGCATCCCCTCTACTTGAGAGAGAAGCGTGGTTGTGCCTGTGGAAACAGCCTTAACGAAAGGTCATGAAACAGGAGAGCATGCATTGCAACAATAGCGGACAGGTGGCAAGACAAGTGTCACCCTCTCCGTTTGCTTAGAAATCAGAGTCGGTTCTGCGGGCTGCTGCTCCTGCTTGCCTAGGCCAAGTCTCAAGGTGGGAGAAACCACCATACAGCGAAAGCCTCTTTGCCCAGGCTCCTCCTCTGGGAAAGCACAGCATTCGTTGGGAAATCTGAGTCGCTTTGTGGGATGCTGTTGCTACTTGCCTGAGCTAGTCTGCGCAGCACGGTGGAAGAAACCCGCATGGAGCGAAATTCTCTGGGTCCTAGCATCCCCACTGCCTGCGAGAGAAGCGTGGATGCACATCTGGAAAGGGCCTTAAGGATAGGGACACAGCTGTCACCGTGCTCCCCGGGAGCAAGTCTGGGGAAGGAGCAGAACGCCTCCCCGGGAGAAGAGAAGGAGCCGTTGGCCTTGTTGTCGGGAAACAGTCGCAAAGCAGGAGAGCCTGCCCTGGGAAGAACAGCGGGACGGTGGCAAGACAAGCGTCACCCGCTCCCTGTGCGTAGAGACGGAAGCCTGGCTTTAGGAAGACACGAGGGGATGGCTAGGGCAGACGCGCATACTCTACTCTGAGGAAGGAGTCTGGGCAGAAGGAAGGCCTGTTCTGTGTGCCTTTTGTCCCAAGGGGACAGCATCTCCAAGGCCACCTGTCCCTAGGCAAGACGTGGGCATGCCACCAGGCGCCATAACCTGAACTCGCAGATACAGCTCCCTGGAAGAAAGGGCAGCCAGATGACATCTTCCTCCAAGAGGTGGCAGCTTTGGGGAAGGAAGGGGGTGTGTCGGTGAAGAAGAGGGGACAGTCCCCCACAGCTCCCCATCCCAGTGCACGGGCGCTGTGCAGGGTTCCTGTCGCTTCTCATTTCCTATGTGGAAGGCGCTGGCCTAGTCCCCGAGTCCGCCTGAACTCGAGAGCAAAAAGCCAAACCTTACTACGCAGAAGAAGGCAGTTGGCAGGGAGTGTCATCCTAGACCACGCACGCTGCTGCAGGGTGGTGGCTGTGTCTGCGAGGTTCAGCCTGGCACGGTGATCCCAGGGTGCGACCATGGAGCCCGGGATAGCAAAGCCCAAGTGGAACCAGCTCTCCCGCAGATCTCCTTCCCTGACGCGACAGAGCAAACGCCCAAAGCCTTGCTGAGGAAGCAGCAGCGAAGTGCGGTTCAGGCCAAGCTGAAAACCTCTGCCAAAGCATAGCAGTCGCTGGGAAAAAAGAGTCGGTTCTCTGGGCTGCGGTTGCTGCTTGCTTGAGCCTAGTATTGGCAGCACGGTGGCAGAATCCCGCTTAGAGCGAAAGCCTCTTTGCCTGGGCATCCCCTCTAGGAAAGCACAGCATTCTTGGGGAAAACAGAGTCGGTTCTGTGCGATGCAGATGCCGCTTGCCTGAACATGGTCTCCGAAGCACGCTGTAAGAAACCCGCATGGAGCGAAATCCTCTTGGCCCGGGCATCCCCTGTACTTGAGAGCGAAGCGTGGTTGTGACTGTGGAAACAGTCTTAACGAAAGGTCATGAAACAGGAGAGCATGCATTGCAACAATAGCGGGCAGGTGGCAAGACAAGTGTCACCTTCTCCGTTTGCTTAGAAATCAGAGTCTGTTCTGCGGGCTGCTGCTCCTGCTTGCCTAGGCCAAGTCTCAAGGTGGGAGATAACACCCTACAGGGAAAGCCTCTTTGACCAGGCTCCTCCTCTGGGAAAGCACAGCATTCGTTGGGAAATCTGAGTCGCTTTGTGGGATGCTGCTGCTGCTTGCCTGAGCTAGTCTGCGCAGCACGGTGGAAAAACCCGCATGGAGCGAAATTCTCTTGGCCCTAGCATCGCCACTGCCTGTGAGAGAAGCGTGGATGCACATCTGGAAAGGGACTTAAGGATAGGGACACGGCTGTCACCGTGATCTCCGGGAGCAAGTCTGGGGAAGGAGCAGAACGCCTCCCCGGGAGAAGAGAAGGAGCTGTTGGCCTTGTCCAGAAACAGTCGCAAAGCAGGAGAGCCTGCCCTGGGAAGAACAGCGGGACGGTGGCATGACAAGCGTCACCCGCTCCCAATGCGTAGAGAAGGAAGCCTGGCTTTAGGAAGACAGGAGGGTACGGCTAGGGCAGGCGCGCATACGCCACTCTGAGGAAGGAGTCTGGGCAGAAGGCAGGCCTGTTCTGTGTGCCTCCTGTCCCAAGGGGAGAGCATCTCCGAGGCCACCTGTCCCTAGGGCAGACGTGGGCTTGCTACCAGGCGCCATAACCTGAACTCGCAGATACAGCTCCCTGGAAGAAAGGGCAGCCAGATACCATCTTCCTCCAAGAGGTGGCAGCGTTGGGGGTGGCAGCGGTGTGTCGGGGAAGAAGAGGGGACAGTCCCCCACAGCTCCCCATCCAAGTGTACGGGCGCTGTGCAGGGTTCCTGTCGCCTCTCCTTTCCTATTGCAAAGACACTGGCGTAGTCCCCGAGTCCGCCTGAACTCCAGAGCAAAAAGCCAAGCCTTACTACGCCAGGAGATGGCAGTTGGCAGGGAGTGTCATCCTAGACCACGCAAGCTGCTGCAGGGTGGTGGCTGTTTCTGCAAGTTCAGACTGGCAGGGTGATCCCAGGGTGCGACCATGGAGCCCGGGACAAAAAAGCCCAAGAGGCACCAGCTCTCCCGCAGATCTCCTTCCCTGACGCGACAGAGCGAACGCCCAAAGCCTTGCTGAGGAAGCAGCAGCGAAGTGCGGTTCAGGCCAAGCTGAAAACCTCTGCCAAAGCATAGCAGTCGCTGGGAAAAAAGAGTCGGTTCTCTGGGCTGCGGTTGCTGCTTGCTTGAGCCTAGTAATGGCAGCACGGTGGCAGAATCCCGCATAGAGCGAAAGCCTCCTTGCCTGGGCATCCCCTCTAGGAAAGCACAGCATTCTTGGGGAAAACAGAGTCGGTTCTGTGCGATGCATATGTCGCTTGCCTGTACAGAGTCTCCGAAGCACGGTGTAAGAAACCCGCATGGAGCGATATCCTCTTGGCCCGGGCATCCCCTCTACTTGAGAGAGAAGCGTGGTTGTGCCTGTGGAAACAGCCTTAACGAAAGGTCATGAAACAGGAGAGCATGCATTGCAACAATAGCGGACAGGTGGCAAGACAAGTGTCACCCTCTCCGTTTGCTTAGAAATCAGAGTCGGTTCTGCGGGCTGCTGCTCCTGCTTGCCTAGGCCAAGTCTCAAGGTGGGAGAAACCACCATACAGCGAAAGCCTCTTTGCCCAGGCTCCTCCTCTGGGAAAGCACAGCATTCGTTGGGAAATCTGAGTCGCTTTGTGGGATGCTGTTGCTACTTGCCTGAGCTAGTCTGCGCAGCACGGTGGAAGAAACCCGCATGGAGCGAAATTCTCTGGGTCCTAGCATCCCCACTGCCTGCGAGAGAAGCGTGGATACACATCTGGAAAGGGCCTTAAGGATAGGGACACAGCTGTCACCGTGTTCCCCGGGAGCAAGTCTGGGGAAGGAGCAGAACGCCTCCCCGGGAGAAGAGAAGGAGCCGTTGGCCTTGTTGTCCAGAAACAGTCGCAAAGCAGGAGAGCCTGCCCTGGGAAGAACAGCGGGACGGTGGCAAGACAAGCGTCACCCGCTCCCTGTGCGTAGAGACGGAAGCCTGGCTTTAGGAAGACACGAGGGGACGGCTAGGGCAGACGCGCATACTCTACTCTGAGGAAGGAGTCTGGGCAGAAGGAAGGCCTGTTCTGTGTGCCTTTTGTCCCAAGGGGACAGCATCTCCAAGGCCACCTGTCCCTAGGCAAGACGTGGGCATGCCACCAGGCGCCATAACCTGAACTCGCAGATACAGCTCCCTGGAAGAAAGGGCAGCCAGATGACATCTTCCTCCAAGAGGTGGCAGCTTTGGGGAAGGAAGGGGGTGTGTCGGTGAAGAAGAGGGGACAGTCCCCCACAGCTCCCCATCCCAGTGCACGGGCGCTGTGCAGGGTTCCTGTCGCTTCTCCTTTCCTATGTGGAAGGCGCTGGCCTAGTCCCCGAGTCCGCCTGAACTCGAGAGCAAAAAGCCAAACCTTACTACGCCAGAAGAAGGCAGTTGGCAGGGAGTGTCATCCTAGACCACGCACGCTGCTGCAGGGTGGTGGCTGTGTCTGCGAGGTTCAGCCTGGCACGGTGATCCCAGGGTGCGACCATGGAGCCCGGGATAGCAAAGCCCAAGTGGAACCAGCTCTCCCGCAGATCTCCTTCCCTGACGCGACAGAGCAAATGCCCAAAGCCTTGCTGAGGAAGCAGCAGCGAAGTGCGGTTCAGGCCAAGCTGAAAACCTCTGCCAAAGCATAGCAGTCGCTGGGAAAAAAGAGTCGGTTCTCTGGGCTGCGGTTGCTGCTTGCTTGAGCCTAGTATTGGCAGCACGGTGGCAGAATCCCGCTTAGAGCGAAAGCTTCTTTGCCTGGGCATCCCCTCTAGGAAAGCACAGCATTCTTGGGGAAAACAGAGTCGGTTCTGTGCGATGCAGATGCCGCTTGCCTGAACATGGTCTCCGAAGCACGCTGTAAGAAACCCGCATGGAGCGAAATCCTCTTGGCCCGGGCATCCCCTGTACTTGATAGCGAAGCGTGGTTGTGACTGTGGAAACAGTCTTAACGAAAGGTCATGAAACAGGAGAGCATGCATTGCAACAATAGCGGGCAGGTGGCAAGACAAGTGTCACCTTCTCCGTTTGCTTAGAAATCAGAGTCTGTTCTGCGGGCTGCTGCTCCTGCTTGCCTAGGCCAAGTCTCAAGGTGGGAGATAACACCCTACAGGGAAAGCCTCTTTGACCAGGCTCCTCCTCTGGGAAAGCACAGCATTCGTTGGGAAATCTGAGTCGCTTTGTGGGATGCTGCTGCTGCTTGCCTGAGCTAGTCTGCGCAGCACGGTGGAAAAACCCGCATGGAGCGAAATTCTCTTGGCCCTAGCATCGCCACTGCCTGTGAGAGAAGCGTGGATGCACATCTGGAAAGGGACTTAAGGATAGGGACACGGCTGTCACCGTGATCTCCGGGAGCAAGTCTGGGGAAGGAGCAGAACGCCTCCCCGGGAGAAGAGAAGGAGCTGTTGGCCTTGTCCAGAAACAGTCGCAAAGCAGGAGAGCCTGCCCTGGGAAGAACAGCGGGACGGTGGCATGACAAGCGTCACCCGCTCCCAATGCGTAGAGATGGAAGCCTGGCTTTAGGAAGACAGGAGGGTACGGCTAGGGCAGGCGCGCATACGCCACTCTGAGGAAGGAGTCTGGGCAGAAGGCAGGCCTGTTCTGTGTGCCTACTGTCCCAAGGGGAGAGCATCTCCGAGGCCACCTGTCCCTAGGGCAGACGTGGGCTTGCTACGAGGCGCCATAACCTGAACTCGCAGATACAGCTCCCTGGAAGAAAGGGCAGCCAGATACCATCTTCCTCCAAGAGGTGGCAGCGTTGGGGCAGGCAGCGGTGTGTCGGGGAAGAAGAGGGGACAGTCCCCCACAGCTCCCCATCCAAGTGTACGGGCGCTGTGCAGGGTACCTGTCGCCTCTCCTTTCCTATTGCAAAGGCACTGGCGTAGTCCCCGAGTCCGCCTGAACTCCAGAGCAAAAAGCCAAGCCTTACTACGCCAGGAGATGGCAGTTGGCAGGGAGTGTCATCCTAGACCACGCAAGCTGCTGCAGGGTGGTGGCTGTTTCTGCAAGTTCAGACTGGCAGGGTGATCCCAGGTGCGACCATGGAGCCCGGGACAAAAAAGCCCAAGAGGCACCAGCTCTCCCGCAGATCTCCTTCCCTGACGCGACAGAGCGAACGCCCAAAGCCTTGCTGAGGAAGCAGCAGCGAAGTGCGGTTCAGGCCAAGCTGAAAACCTCTGAGAAAGCATAGCAGTCGCTGGGAAAAAAGAGTCGGTTCTCTGGGCTGCTGTTGCTGCTTGCTTGAGCCTAGTATTGGCAGCACGGTGGCAGAATCCCGCATAGAGCGAAAGCCTCCTTGCCTGGGCATCCCCTCTAGGAAAGCACAGCATTCTTGGGGAAAACAGAGTCGGTTCTGTGCGATGCATATGTCGCTTGCCTGTACAGAGTCTACGAAGCACGGTGTAAGAAACCCGCATGGAGCGATATCCTCTTGGCCCGGGCATCCCCTCTACTTGAGAGAGAAGCGTGGTTGTGCCTGTGGAAACAGCCTTAACGAAAGGTCATGAAACAGGAGAGCATGCATTGCAACAATAGCGGACAGTTGGCAAGACAAGTGTCACCCTCTCCGTTTGCTTAGAAATCAGAGTCGGTTCTGCGGGCTGCTGCTCCTGCTTGCCTAGGCCAAGTCTCAAGGTGGGAGAAACCACCATACAGCGAAAGCCTCTTTGCCCAGGCTCCTCCTCTGGGAAAGCACAGCATTCGTTGGGAAATCTGAGTCGCTTTGTGGGATGCTGTTGCTACTTGCCTGAGCTAGTCTGCGCAGCACGGTGGAAGAAACCCGCATGGAGCGAAATTCTCTTGGCCCTAGCATACCCACTGCCTGCGAGAGAAGCGTGGATGCACATCTGGAAAGGGCCTTAAGGATAGGGACACAGCTGTCACCGTGCTCCCCGGGAGCAAGTCTGGGGAAGGAGCAGAACGCCTCCCCGGGAGAAGAGAAGGAGCCGTTGGCCTTGTTCTCGGGAAACAGTTGCAAAGCATGAGAGCCTGCCCTGGGAAGAACAGCAGGACGGTGGCAAGACAAGCGTCACCCGCTCCCTGTGCGTAGAGACGGAAGCCTGGCTTTAGGAAGACACGAGGGGACGGCTAGAGCAGACGCGCATACTCTACTCTGAGGAAGGAGTCTGGGCAGAAGGAAGGCCTGTTCTGTGTGCCTTTTGTCCCAAGGGGACAGCATCTCCAAGGCCACCTGTCCCTAGGCAAGACGTGGGCATGCCACCAGGCGCCATAACCTGAACTCACAGATACAGCTCCCTGGAAGAAAGGGCAGCCAGATGACATCTTCCTCCAAGAGGTGGCAGCTTTGGGGGAGGAAGGGGGTGTGTCGTGGAAGAAGAATAGACAGTCCCCCACAGCTCCCCATCCCAGTGCACGGGCGCTGTGCAGGGTTCCTGTCGCTTTTCCTTTCCTATGTGGAAGGCGCTGGCCTAGTCCCCGAGTCCGCCTGAACTCGAGAGCAAAAAGCCAAACCTTACTACGCCAGAAGAAGGCAGTTGGCAGGGAGTGTCATCCTAGACCACGCACGCTGCTGCAGGGTGGTGGCTGTGTCTGCGAGGTTCAGCCTGGCACGGTGATCCCAGGGTGCGACCATGGAGCCCGGGATAGCAAAGCCCAAGTGGAACCAGCTCTCCCGCAGATCTCCTTCCCTGACGCGACAGAGCAAACGCCCAAAGCCTTGCTGAGGAAGCAGCAGCGAAGTGCGGTTCAGGCCAAGCTGAAAACCTCTGCCAAAGCATAGCAGTCGCTGGGAAAAAAGAGTCGGTTCTCTGGGCTGCGGTTGCTGCTTGCTTGAGCCTAGTATTGGCAGCACGGTGGCAGAATCCCGCTTAGAGCGAAAGCCTCTTTGCCTGGGCATCCCCTCTAGGAAAGCACAGCATTCTTGGGGAAAACAGAGTCGGTTCTGTGCGATGCAGATGCCGCTTGCCTGAACATGGTCTCCGAAGCACGCTGTAAGAAACCCGCATGGAGCGAAATCCTCTTGGCCCGGGCATCCCCTGTACTTGATAGCGAAGCGTGGTTGTGACTGTGGAAACAGTCTTAACGAAAGGTCATGAAACAGGAGAGCATGCATTGCAACAATAGCGGGCAGGTGGCAAGACAAGTGTCACCTTCTCCGTTTGCTTAGAAATCAGAGTCTGTTCTGCGGGCTGCTGCTCCTGCTTGCCTAGGCCAAGTCTCAAGGTGGGAGATAACACCCTACAGGGAAAGCCTCTTTGACCAGGCTCCTCCTCTGGGAAAGCACAGCATTCGTTGGGAAATCTGAGTCGCTTTGTGGGATGCTGCTGCTGCTTGCCTGAGCTAGTCTGCGCAGCACGGTGGAAAAACCCGCATGGAGCGAAATTCTCTCGGCCCTAGCATCGCCACTGCCTGTGAGAGAAGCGTGGATGCACATCTGGAAAGGGACTTAAGGATAGGGACACGGCTGTCACCGTGATCTCCGGGAGCAAGTCTGGGGAAGGAGCAGAACGCCTCCCCGGGAGAAGAGAAGGAGCTGTTGGCCTTGTCCAGAAACAGTCGCAAAGCAGGAGAGCCTGCCCTGGGAAGAACAGCGGGACGGTGGCATGACAAGCGTCACCCGCTCCCAATGCGTAGAGACGGAAGCCTGGCTTTAGGAAGACAGGAGGGTACGGCTAGGGCAGGCGCGCATACGCCACTCTGAGGAAGGAGTCTGGGCAGAAGGCAGGCCTGTTCTGTGTGCCTCCTGTCCCAAGGGGAGAGCATCTCCGAGGCCACCTGTCCCTAGGGCAGACGTGGGCTTGCTACCAGGCGCCATAACCTGAACTCGCAGATACAGCTCCCTGGAAGAAAGGGCAGCCAGATACCATCTTCCTCCAAGAGGTGGCAGCGTTGGGGCTGGCAGCGGTGTGTCGGGGAAGAAGAGGGGACAGTCCCCCACAGCTCCCCATCCAAGTGTACGGGCGCTGTGCAGGGTTCCTGTCGCCTCTCCTTTCCTATTGCAAAGGCACTGGCGTAGTCCCCGAGTCCGCCTGAACTCCAGAGCAAAAAGCCAAGCCTTACTACGCCAGGAGATGGCAGTTGGCAGGGAGTGTCATCCTAGACCACGCAAGCTGCTGCAGGGTGGTGGCTGTTTCTGCAAGTTCAGACTGGCAGGGTGATCCCAGGTGCGACCATGGAGCCCGGGACAAAAAAGCCCAAGAGGCACCAGCTCTCCCGCAGATCTCCTTCCCTGACGCGACAGAGCGAACGCCCAAAGCCTTGCTGAGGAAGCAGCAGCGAAGTGCGGTTCAGGCCAAGCTGAAAACCTCTGAGAAAGCATAGCAGTCGCTGGGAAAAAAGAGTCGGTTCTCTGGGCTGCTGTTGCTGCTTGCTTGAGCCTAGTATTGGCAGCACGGTGGCAGAATCCCGCATAGAGCGAAAGCCTCCTTGCCTGGGCATCCCCTCTAGGAAAGCACAGCATTCTTGGGGAAAACAGAGTCGGTTCTGTGCGATGCATATGTCGCTTGCCTGTACAGAGTCTCCGAAGCACGGTGTAAGAAACCCGCATGGAGCGATATCCTCTTGGCCCGGGCATCCCCTCTACTTGAGAGAGAAGCGTGGTTGTGCCTGTGGAAACAGCCTTAACGAAAGGTCATGAAACAGGAGAGCATGCATTGCAACAATAGCGGACAGGTGGCAAGACAAGTGTCACCCTCTCCGTTTGCTTAGAAATCAGAGTCGGTTCTGCGGGCTGCTGCTCCTGCTTGCCTAGGCCAAGTCTCAAGGTGGGAGAAACCACCATACAGCGAAAGCCTCTTTGCCCAGGCTCCTCCTCTGGGAAAGCACAGCATTCGTTGGGAAATCTGAGTCGCTTTGTGGGATGCTGTTGCTACTTGCCTGAGCTAGTCTGCGCAGCACGGTGGAAGAAACCCGCATGGAGCGAAATTCTCTTGGCCCTAGCATACCCACTGCCTGCGAGAGAAGCGTGGATGCACATCTGGAAAGGGCCTTAAGGATAGGGACACAGCTGTCACCGTGCTCCCCGGGAGCAAGTCTGGGGAAGGAGCAGAACGCCTCCCCGGGAGAAGAGAAGGAGCCATTGGCCTTGTTCTCGGGAAACAGTTGCAAAGCATGAGAGCCTGCCCTGGGAAGAACAGCAGGACGGTGGCAAGACAAGCGTCACCCGCTCCCTGTGCGTAGAGACGGAAGCCTGGCTTTAGGAAGACACGAGGGGACGGCTAGAGCAGACGCGCATACTCTACTCTGAGGAAGGAGTCTGGGCAGAAGGAAGGCCTGTTCTGTGTGCCTTTTGTCCCAAGGGGACAGCATCTCCAAGGCCACCTGTCCCTAGGCAAGACGTGGGCATGCCACCAGGCGCCATAACCTGAACTCACAGATACAGCTCCCTGGAAGAAAGGGCAGCCAGATGACATCTTCCTCCAAGAGGTGGCAGCTTTGGGGGAGGAAGGGGGTGTGTCGTGGAAGAAGAATAGACAGTCCCCCACAGCTCCCCATCCCAGTGCACGGGCGCTGTGCAGGGTTCCTGTCGCTTTTCCTTTCCTATGTGGAAGGCGCTGGCCTAGTCCCCGAGTCCGCCTGAACTCGAGAGCAAAAAGCCAAACCTTACTACGCCAGAAGAAGGCAGTTGGCAGGGAGTGTCATCCTAGACCACGCACGCTGCTGCAGGGTGGTGGCTGTGTCTGCGAGGTTCAGCCTGGCACGGTGATCCCAGGGTGCGACCATGGAGCCCGGGATAGCAAAGCCCAAGTGGAACCAGCTCTCCCGCAGATCTCCTTCCCTGACGCGACAGAGCAAACGCCCAAAGCCTTGCTGAGGAAGCAGCAGCGAAGTGCGGTTCAGGCCAAGCTGAAAACCTCTGCCAAAGCATAGCAGTCGCTGGGAAAAAAGAGTCGGTTCTCTGGGCTGCGGTTGCTGCTTGCTTGAGCCTAGTATTGGCAGCACGGTGGCAGAATCCCGCTTAGAGCGAAAGCCTCTTTGCCTGGGCATCCCCTCTAGGAAAGCACAGCATTCTTGGGGAAAACAGAGTCGGTTCTGTGCGATGCAGATGCCGCTTGCCTGAACATGGTCTCCGAAGCACGCTGTAAGAAACCCGCATGGAGCGAAATCCTCTTGGCCCGGGCATCCCCTGTACTTGATAGCGAAGCGTGGTTGTGACTGTGGAAACAGTCTTAACGAAAGGTCATGAAACAGGAGAGCATGCATTGCAACAATAGCGGGCAGGTGGCAAGACAAGTGTCACCTTCTCCGTTTGCTTAGAAATCAGAGTCTGTTCTGCGGGCTGCTGCTCCTGCTTGCCTAGGCCAAGTCTCAAGGTGGGAGATAACACCCTACAGGGAAAGCCTCTTTGACCAGGCTCCTCCTCTGGGAAAGCACAGCATTCGTTGGGAAATCTGAGTCGCTTTGTGGGATGCTGCTGCTGCTTGCCTGAGCTAGTCTGCGCAGCACGGTGGAAAAACCCGCATGGAGCGAAATTCTCTCGGCCCTAGCGTGAGAGAAGCGTGGATGCACATCTGGAAAGGGACTTAAGGATAGGGACACGGCTGTCACCGTGATCTCCGGGAGCAAGTCTGGGGAAGGAGCAGAACGCCTCCCCGGGAGAAGAGAAGGAGCTGTTGGCCTTGTCCAGAAACAGTCGCAAAGCAGGAGAGCCTGCCTGGGAAGAACAGCGGGACGGTGGCATGACAAGCGTCACCCGCTCCCAATGCGTAGAGACGGAAGCCTGGCTTTAGGAAGACAGGAGGGTACGGCTAGGGCAGGCGCGCATACGCCACTCTGAGGAAGGAGTCTGGGCAGAAGGCAGGCCTGTTCTGTGTGCCTCCTGTCCCAAGGGGAGAGCATCTCCGAGGCCACCTGTCCCTAGGGCAGACGTGGGCTTGCTACCAGGCGCCATAACCTGAACTCGCAGATACAGCTCCCTGGAAGAAAGGGCAGCCAGATACCATCTTCCTCCAAGAGGTGGCAGCGTTGGGGCTGGCAGCGGGTGTGTCGGGGGAAGAAGAGGGGGACAGTCCCCCACAGCTCCCCATCCAAGTGTACGGGCGCTGTGCAGGGTTCCTGTCGCCTCTCCTTTCCTATTGCAAAGGCACTGGCGTAGTCCCCGAGTCCGCCTGAAACTCCAGAGCAAAAAGCCAAGCCTTACTACGCCAGGAGATGGCAGTTGGCAGGGAGTGTCATCCTAGACCACGCAAGCTGCTGCAGGGTGGTGGCTGTTTCTGCAAGTTCAGACTGGCAGGGTGATCCCAGGTGCGACCATGGAGCCCGGGACAAAAAAAGCCCAAGAGGCACCAGCTCTCCCGCAGATCTCCTTCCCTGACGCGACAGAGCGAACGCCCAAAGCCTTGCTGAGGAAGCAGCAGCGAAGTGCGGTTCAGGCCAAGCTGAAAACCTCTGAGAAAGCATAGCAGTCGCTGGGAAAAAAAGAGTCGGTTCTCTGGGCTGCTGTTGCTGCTTGCTTGAGCCTAGTATTGGCAGCACGGTGGCAGAATCCGCATAGAGCGAAAGCCTCCTTGCCTGGGCATCCCCTCTAGGAAAGCACAGCATTCTTGGGGAAAACAGAGTCGGTTCTGTGCGATGCATATGTCGCTTGCCTGTACAGAGTCTCCGAAGCACGGTGTAAGAAACCCGCATGGAGCGATATCCTCTTGGCCCGTGCATCCCCTCTACTTGAGAGAGAAGCGTGGTTGTGCCTGTGGAAACAGCCTTAACGAAAGGTCATGAAACAGGAGAGCATGCATTGCAACAATAGCGGACAGGTGGCAAGACATGTGTCACCCTCTCCGTTTGCTTAGAAATCAGAGTCGGTTCTGCGGGCTGCTGCTCCTGCTTGCCTAGGCCAAGTCTCAAGGTGGGAGAAACCACCATACAGCGAAAGCCTCTTTGCCCAGGCTCCTCCTCTGGGAAAGCACAGCATTCGTTGGGAAATCTGAGTCGCTTTGTGGATGCTGTTGCTACTTGCCTGAGCTAGTCTGCGCAGCACGGTGGAAGAAACCCGCATGGAGCGAAATTCTCTGGGTCCTAGCATCCCCACTGCCTGCGAGAGAAGCGTGGATGCACATCTGGAAAGGGCCTTAAGGATAGGGACACAGCTGTCACCGTGCTCCTCGGGAGCAAGTCTGGGGAAGGAGCAGAACGCCTCCCCGGGAGAAGAGAAGGAGCCGTTGGCCTTGTTGTCGGGAAACAGTCGCAAAGCAGGAGAGCCTGCCTGGGAAGGACAGCGGGACGGTGGCAAGACAAGCGTCACCCGCTCCCTGTGCGTAGAGACGGAAGCCTGGCTTTAGGAAGACACGAGGGGATGGCTAGGGCAGACGCGCATACTCTACTCTGAGGAAGGAGTCTGGGCAGAAGGAAGGCCTGTTCTGTGTGCCTTTTGTCCCAAGGGGACAGCATCTCCAAGGCCACCTGTCCCTAGGCAAGACGTGGGCATGCCACCAGGCGCCATAACCTGAACTCGCAGATACAGCTCCCTGGAAGAAAGGGCAGCCAGATGACATCTTCCTCCAAGAGGTGGCAGCTTTGGGGAAGGAAGGGGGTGTGTCGGTGAAGAAGAGGGGACAGTCCCCCACAGCTCCCCATCCCAGTGCACGGGCGCTGTGCAGGGTTTCCTGTCGCTTCTCATTTCCTATGTGGAAGGCGCTGGCCTAGTCCCCGAGTCCGCCTGAACTCGAGAGCAAAAAGCCAAACCTTACTACGCAGAAGAAGGCAGTTGGCAGGGAGTGTCATCCTAGACCACGCACGCTGCTGCAGGGTGGTGGCTGTGACTGCGAGGTTCAGCCTGGCACGGTGATCCCAGGGTGCGACCATGGAGCCCGGGATAGCAAAGCCCAAGTGGAACCAGCTCTCCCGCAGATCTCCTTCCCTGACGCGACAGAGCAAACGCCCAAAGCCTTGCTGAGGAAGCAGCAGCGAAGTGCGGTTCAGGCCAAGCTGAAAACCTCTGCCAAAGCATAGCAGTCGCTGGGAAAAAAGAGTCGGTACTCTGGGCTGCGGTTGCTGCTTGCTTGAGCCTAGTATTGGCAGCACGGTGGCAGAATCCCGCTTAGAGCGAAAGCCTCTTTGCCTGGGCATCCCCTCTAGGAAAGCACAGCATTCTTGGGGAAAACAGAGTCGGTTCTGTGCGATGCAGATGCCGCTTGCCTGAACATGGTCTCTGAAGCACGCTGTAAGAAACCCCGCATGGAGCGAAATCCTCTTGGCCCGGGGCAATCCCCTGTACTTGAGAGCGAACGCGTGGTTGTGACTGTGGAAACAGTCTTAACGAAAGGTCATGAAACAGGAGAGCATGCATTGCAACAATAGCGGGCAGGTGGCAAGACAAGTGTCACCTTCTCCGTTTGCTTAGAAATCAGAGTCTGTTCTGCGGGCTGCTGCTCCTGCTTGCCTAGGCCAAGTCTCAAGGTGGGAGATAACACCCTACAGGGAAAGCCTCTTTGACCAGGCTCCTCCTCTGGGAAAGCACAGCATTCGTTGGGAAATCTGAGTCGCTTTGTGGGATGCTGCTGCTGCTTGCCTGAGCTAGTCTGCGCAGCACGGTGGAAAAACCCGCATGGAGCGAAATTCTCTTGGCCCTAGCATCGCCACTGCCTGTGAGAGAAGCGTGGATGCACATCTGGAAAGGGACTTAAGGATAGGGACACGGCTTGTCACCGTGATCTCCGGGAGCAAGTCTGGGGAAGGAGCAGAACGCCTCCCCGGGAGAAGAGAAGGAGCTGTTGGCCTTGTCCAGAAACAGTCGCAAAGCAGGAGAGCCTGCCCTGGGAAGAACAGCGGGACGGTGGCATGACAAGCGTCACCCGCTCCCAATGCGTTAGAGACGGAAGCCTGGCTTTAGGAAGACAGGAGGGTACGGCTAGGGCAGGCGCGCATACGCCACTCTGAGGAAGGAGTCTGGGCAGAAGGCAGGCCTGTTCTGTGTGCCTCCTGTCCCAAGGGGGAGAGCATCTCCGAGGCCACCTGTCCCTAGGGCAGACGTGGGCTTGCTACCAGGCGCCATAACCTGAACTCGCAGATACAGCTCCCTGGAAGAAAGGGCAGCCAGATACCATCTTCCTCCAAGAGGTGGCAGCGTTGGGGGTGGCAGCGGGGTGTGTCGGGGAAGAAGAGGGGGCAGTCCCCCACAGCTCCCCATCCAAGTGTACGGGCGCTGTGCAGGGTTCCTGTCGCCTCTCCTTTCCTATTGCAAAGACACTGGCGTAGTCCCCGAGTCCGCCTGAACTCCAGAGCAAAAAGCCAAGCCTTACTACGCCAGGAGATGGCAGTTGGCAGGGAGTGTCATCCTAGACCACGCAAGCTGCTGCAGGGTGGTGGCTGTTTCTGCAAGTTCAGACTGGCAGGGTGATCCCAGGGTGCGACCATGGAGCCCGGGACAAAAAAGCCCAAGAGGCACCAGCTCTCCCGCAGATCTCCTTCCCTGACGCGACAGAGCGAACGCCCAAAGCCTTGCTGAGGAAGCAGCAGCGAAGTGCGGTTCAGGCCAAGCTGAAAACCTCTGCCAAAGCATAGCAGTCGCTGGGAAAAAAGAGTCGGTTCTCTGGGCTGCGGTTGCTGCTTGCTTGAGCCTAGTAATGGCAGCACGGTGGCAGAATCCCGCATAGAGCGAAAGCCTCCTTGCCTGGGCATCCCCTCTAGGAAAGCACAGCATTCTTGGGGAAAACAGAGTCGGTTCTGTGCGATGCATATGTCGCTTGCCTGTACAGAGTCTCCGAAGCACGGTGTAAGAAACCCGCATGGAGCGATATCCTCTTGGCCCGGGCATCCCCTCTACTTGAGAGAGAAGCGTGGTTGTGCCTGTGGAAACAGCCTTAACGAAAGGTCATGAAACAGGAGAGCATGCATTGCAACAATAGCGGACAGGTGGCAAGACAAGTGTCACCCTCTCCGTTTGCTTAGAAATCAGAGTCGGTTCTGCGGGCTGCTGCTCCTGCTTGCCTAGGCCAAGTCTCAAGGTGGGAGAAACCACCATACAGCGAAAGCCTCTTTGCCCAGGCTCCTCCTCTGGGAAAGCACAGCATTCGTTGGGAAATCTGAGTCGCTTTGTGGGATGCTGTTGCTACTTGCCTGAGCTAGTCTGCGCAGCACGGTGGAAGAAACCCGCATGGAGCGAAATTCTCTGGGTCCTAGCATCCCCACTGCCTGCGAGAGAAGCGTGGATACACATCTGGAAAGGGCCTTAAGGATAGGGACACAGCTGTCACCGTGTTCCCCGGGAGCAAGTCTGGGGAAGGAGCAGAACGCCTCCCCGGGAGAAGAGAAGGAGCCGTTGGCCTTGTTGTCGGGAAACAGTCGCAAAGCAGGAGAGCCTGCCCTGGGAAGAACAGCGGGACGGTGGCAAGACAAGCGTCACCCGCTCCCTGTGCGTAGAGACGGAAGCCTGGCTTTAGGAAGACACGAGGGGACGGCTAGGCCAGACGCGCATACTCTACTCTGAGGAAGGAGTCTGGGCAGAAGGAAGGCCTGTTCTGTGTGCCTTTTGTCCCAAGGGGACAGCATCTCCAAGGCCACCTGTCCCTAGGCAAGACGTGGGCATGCCACCAGGCGCCATAACCTGAACTCGCAGATACAGCTCCCTGGAAGAAAGGGCAGCCAGATGACATCTTCCTCCAAGAGGTGGCAGCTTTGGGGAAGGAAGGGGGTGTGTCGGTGAAGAAGAGGGGACAGTCCCCCACAGCTCCCCATCCCAGTGCACGGGCGCTGTGCAGGGTTCCTGTCGCTTCTCCTTTCCTATGTGGAAGGCGCTGGCCTAGTCCCCGAGTCCGCCTGAACTCGAGAGCAAAAAGCCAAACCTTACTACGCCAGAAGAAGGCAGTTGGCAGGGAGTGTCATCCTAGACCACGCACGCTGCTGCAGGGTGGTGGCTGTGTCTGCGAGGTTCAGCCTGGCACGGTGATCCCAGGGTGCGACCATGGAGCCCGGGATAGCAAAGCCCAAGTGGAACCAGCTCTCCCGCAGATCTCCTTCCCTGACGCGACAGAGCAAACGCCCAAAGCCTTGCTGAGGAAGCAGCAGCGAAGTGCGGTTCAGGCCAAGCTGAAAACCTCTGCCAAAGCATAGCAGTCGCTGGGAAAAAAGAGTCGGTTCTCTGGGCTGCGGTTGCTGCTTGCTTGAGCCTAGTATTGGCAGCACGGTGGCAGAATCCCGCTTAGAGCGAAAGCCTCTTTGCCTGGGCATCCCCTCTAGGAAAGCACAGCATTCTTGGGGAAAACAGAGTCGGTTCTGTGCGATGCAGATGCCGCTTGCCTGAACATGGTCTCCGAAGCACGCTGTAAGAAACCCGCATGGAGCGAAATCCTCTTGGCCCGGGCATCCCCTGTACTTGATAGCGAAGCGTGGTTGTGACTGTGGAAACAGTCTTAACGAAAGGTCATGAAACAGGAGAGCATGCATTGCAACAATAGCGGGCAGGTGGCAAGACAAGTGTCACCTTCTCCGTTTGCTTAGAAATCAGAGTCTGTTCTGCGGGCTGCTGCTCCTGCTTGCCTAGGCCAAGTCTCAAGGTGGGAGATAACACCCTACAGGGAAAGCCTCTTTGACCAGGCTCCTCCTCTGGGAAAGCACAGCATTCGTTGGGAAATCTGAGTCGCTTTGTGGGATGCTGCTGCTGCTTGCCTGAGCTAGTCTGCGCAGCACGGTGGAAAAACCCGCATGGAGCGAAATTCTCTCGGCCCTAGCATCGCCACTGCCTGTGAGAGAAGCGTGGATGCACATCTGGAAAGGGACTTAAGGATAGGGACACGGCTGTCACCGTGATCTCCGGGAGCAAGTCTGGGGAAGGAGCAGAACGCCTCCCCGGGAGAAGAGAAGGAGCTGTTGGCCTTGTCCAGAAACAGTCGCAAAGCAGGAGAGCCTGCCCTGGGAAGAACAGCGGGACGGTGGCATGACAAGCGTCACCCGCTCCCAATGCGTAGAGACGGAAGCCTGGCTTTAGGAAGACAGGAGGGTACGGCTAGGGCAGGCGCGCATACGCCACTCTGAGGAAGGAGTCTGGGCAGAAGGCAGGCCTGTTCTGTGTGCCTCCTGTCCCAAGGGGAGAGCATCTCCGAGGCCACCTGTCCCTAGGGCAGACGTGGGCTTGCTACCAGGCGCCATAACCTGAACTCGCAGATACAGCTCCCTGGAAGAAAGGGCAGCCAGATACCATCTTCCTCCAAGAGGTGGCAGCGTTGGGGCTGGCAGCGGTGTGTCGGGGAAGAAGAGGGGACAGTCCCCCACAGCTCCCCATCCAAGTGTACGGGCGCTGTGCAGGGTTCCTGTCGCCTCTCCTTTCCTATTGCAAAGGCACTGGCGTAGTCCCCGAGTCCGCCTGAACTCCAGAGCAAAAAGCCAAGCCTTACTACGCCAGGAGATGGCAGTTGGCAGGGAGTGTCATCCTAGACCACGCAAGCTGCTGCAGGGTGGTGGCTGTTTCTGCAAGTTCAGACTGGCAGGGTGATCCCAGGTGCGACCATGGAGCCCGGGACAAAAAAGCCCAAGAGGCACCAGCTCTCCCGCAGATCTCCTTCCCTGACGCGACAGAGCGAACGCCCAAAGCCTTGCTGAGGAAGCAGCAGCGAAGTGCGGTTCAGGCCAAGCTGAAAACCTCTGAGAAAGCATAGCAGTCGCTGGGAAAAAAGAGTCGGTTCTCTGGGCTGCTGTTGCTGCTTGCTTGAGCCTAGTATTGGCAGCACGGTGGCAGAATCCCGCATAGAGCGAAAGCCTCCTTGCCTGGGCATCCCCTCTAGGAAAGCACAGCATTCTTGGGGAAAACAGAGTCGGTTCTGTGCGATGCATATGTCGCTTGCCTGTACAGAGTCTCCGAAGCACGGTGTAAGAAACCCGCATGGAGCGATATCCTCTTGGCCCGGGCATCCCCTCTACTTGAGAGAGAAGCGTGGTTGTGCCTGTGGAAACAGCCTTAACGAAAGGTCATGAAACAGGAGAGCATGCATTGCAACAATAGCGGACAGGTGGCAAGACAAGTGTCACCCTCTCCGTTTGCTTAGAAATCAGAGTCGGTTCTGCGGGCTGCTGCTCCTGCTTGCCTAGGCCAAGTCTCAAGGTGGGAGAAACCACCATACAGCGAAAGCCTCTTTGCCCAGGCTCCTCCTCTGGGAAAGCACAGCATTCTTTGGGAAATCTGAGTCGCTTTGTGGGATGCTGTTGCTACTTGCCTGAGCTAGTCTGCGCAGCACGGTGGAAGAAACCCGCATGGAGCGAAATTCTCTGGGTCCTAGCATCCCCACTGCCTGCGAGAGAAGCGTGGATGCACATCTGGAAAGGGCCTTAAGGATAGGGACACAGCTGTCACCGTGCTCCTCGGGAGCAAGTCTGGGGAAGGAGCAGAACGCCTCCCCGGGAGAAGAGAAGGAGCCGTTGGCCTTGTTGTCGGGAAACAGTCGCAAAGCAGGAGAGCCTGCCCTGGGAAGGACAGCGGGACGGTGGCAAGACAAGCGTCACCCGCTCCCTGTGCGTAGAGACGGAAGCCTGGCTTTAGGAAGACACGAGGGGATGGCTAGGGCAGACGCGCATACTCTACTCTGAGGAAGGAGTCTGGGCAGAAGGAAGGCCTGTTCTGTGTGCCTTTTGTCCCAAGGGGACAGCATCTCCAAGGCCACCTGTCCCTAGGCAAGACGTGGGCATGCCACCAGGCGCCATAACCTGAACTCGCAGATACAGCTCCCTGGAAGAAAGGGCAGCCAGATGACATCTTCCTCCAAGAGGTGGCAGCTTTGGGGAAGGAAGGGGGTGTGTCGGTGAAGAAGAGGGGACAGTCCCCCACAGCTCCCCATCCCAGTGCACGGGCGCTGTGCAGGGTTCCTGTCGCTTCTCATTTCCTATGTGGAAGGCGCTGGCCTAGTCCCCGAGTCCGCCTGAACTCGAGAGCAAAAAGCCAAACCTTACTACGCAGAAGAAGGCAGTTGGCAGGGAGTGTCATCCTAGACCACGCACGCAGCTGCAGGGTGGTGGCTGTGTCTGCGAGGTTCAGCCTGGCACGGTGATCCCAGGGTGCGACCATGGAGCCCGGGATAGCAAAGCCCAAGTGGAACCAGCTCTCCCGCAGATCTCCTTCCCTGACGCGACAGAGCAAACGCCCAAAGCCTTGCTGAGGAAGCAGCAGCGAAGTGCGGTTCAGGCCAAGCTGAAAACCTCTGCCAAAGCATAGCAGTCGCTGGGAAAAAAGAGTCGGTACTCTGGGCTGCGGTTGCTGCTTGCTTGAGCCTAGTATTGGCAGCACGGTGGCAGAATCCCGCTTAGAGCGAAAGCCTCTTTGCCTGGGCATCCCCTCTAGGAAAGCACAGCATTCTTGGGGAAAACAGAGTCGGTTCTGTGCGATGCAGATGCCGCTTGCCTGAACATGGTCTCCGAAGCACGCTGTAAGAAACCCGCATGGAGCGAAATCCTCTTGGCCCGGGCATCCCCTGTACTTGAGAGCGAAGCGTGGTTGTGACTGTGGAAACAGTCTTAACGAAAGGTCATGAAACAGGAGAGCATGCATTGCAACAATAGCGGGCAGGTGGCAAGACAAGTGTCACCTTCTCCGTTTGCTTAGAAATCAGAGTCTGTTCTGCGGGCTGCTGCTCCTGCTTGCCTAGGCCAAGTCTCAAGGTGGGAGATAACACCCTACAGGGAAAGCCTCTTTGACCAGGCTCCTCCTCTGGGAAAGCACAGCATTCGTTGGGAAATCTGAGTCGCTTTGTGGGATGCTGCTGCTGCTTGCCTGAGCTAGTCTGCGCAGCACGGTGGAAAAACCCGCATGGAGCGAAATTCTCTTGGCCCTAGCATCGCCACTGCCTGTGAGAGAAGCGTGGATGCACATCTGGAAAGGGACTTAAGGATAGGGACACGGCTGTCACCGTGATCTCCGGGAGCAAGTCTGGGGAAGGAGCAGAACGCCTCCCCGGGAGAAGAGAAGGAGCTGTTGGCCTTGTCCAGAAACAGTCGCAAAGCAGGAGAGCCTGCCCTGGGAAGAACAGCGGGACGGTGGCATGACAAGCGTCACCCGCTCCCAATGCGTAGAGACGGAAGCCTGGCTTTAGGAAGACAGGAGGGTACGGCTAGGGCAGGCGCGCATACGCCACTCTGAGGAAGGAGTCTGGGCAGAAGGCAGGCCTGTTCTGTGTGCCTCCTGTCCCAAGGGGAGAGCATCTCCGAGGCCACCTGTCCCTAGGGCAGACGTGGGCTTGCTACCAGGCGCCATAACCTGAACTCGCAGATACAGCTCCCTGGAAGAAAGGGCAGCCAGATACCATCTTCCTCCAAGAGGTGGCAGCGTTGGGGGTGGCAGCGGTGTGTCGGGGAAGAAGAGGGGACAGTCCCCCACAGCTCCCCATCCAAGTGTACGGGCGCTGTGCAGGGTTCCTGTCGCCTCTCCTTTCCTATTGCAAAGACACTGGCGTAGTCCCCGAGTCCGCCTGAACTCCAGAGCAAAAAGCCAAGCCTTACTACGCCAGGAGATGGCAGTTGGCAGGGAGTGTCATCCTAGACCACGCAAGCTGCTGCAGGGTGGTGGCTGTTTCTGCAAGTTCAGACTGGCAGGGTGATCCCAGGGTGCGACCATGGAGCCCGGGACAAAAAAGCCCAAGAGGCACCAGCTCTCCCGCAGATCTCCTTCCCTGACGCGACAGAGCGAACGCCCAAAGCCTTGCTGAGGAAGCAGCAGCGAAGTGCGGTTCAGGCCAAGCTGAAAACCTCTGCCAAAGCATAGCAGTCGCTGGGAAAAAAGAGTCGGTTCTCTGGGCTGCGGTTGCTGCTTGCTTGAGCCTAGTAATGGCAGCACGGTGGCAGAATCCCGCATAGAGCGAAAGCCTCCTTGCCTGGGCATCCCCTCTAGGAAAGCACAGCATTCTTGGGGAAAACAGAGTCGGTTCTGTGCGATGCATATGTCGCTTGCCTGTACAGAGTCTCCGAAGCACGGTGTAAGAAACCCGCATGGAGCGATATCCTCTTGGCCCGGGCATCCCCTCTACTTGAGAGAGAAGCGTGGTTGTGCCTGTGGAAACAGCCTTAACGAAAGGTCATGAAACAGGAGAGCATGCATTGCAACAATAGCGGACAGGTGGCAAGACAAGTGTCACCCTCTCCGTTTGCTTAGAAATCAGAGTCGGTTCTGCGGGCTGCTGCTCCTGCTTGCCTAGGCCAAGTCTCAAGGTGGGAGAAACCACCATACAGCGAAAGCCTCTTTGCCCAGGCTCCTCCTCTGGGAAAGCACAGCATTCGTTGGGAAATCTGAGTCGCTTTGTGGGATGCTGTTGCTACTTGCCTGAGCTAGTCTGCGCAGCACGGTGGAAGAAACCCGCATGGAGCGAAATTCTCTGGGTCCTAGCATCCCCACTGCCTGCGAGAGAAGCGTGGATACACATCTGGAAAGGGCCTTAAGGATAGGGACACAGCTGTCACCGTGTTCCCCGGGAGCAAGGCTGGGGAAGGAGCAGAACGCCTCCCCGGGAGAAGAGAAGGAGCCGTTGGCCTTGTTGTCGGGAAACAGTCGCAAAGCAGGAGAGCCTGCCCTGGGAAGAACAGCGGGACGGTGGCAAGACAAGCGTCACCCGCTCCCTGTGCGTAGAGACGGAAGCCTGGCTTTAGGAAGACACGAGGGGACGGCTAGGCCAGACGCGCATACTCTACTCTGAGGAAGGAGTCTGGGCAGAAGGAAGGCCTGTTCTGTGTGCCTTTTGTCCCAAGGGGACAGCATCTCCAAGGCCACCTGTCCCTAGGCAAGACGTGGGCATGCCACCAGGCGCCATAACCTGAACTCGCAGATACAGCTCCCTGGAAGAAAGGGCAGCCAGATGACATCTTCCTCCAAGAGGTGGCAGCTTTGGGGAAAGAAGGGGGTGTGTCGTGGAAGAAGAGGGGACAGTCCCCCACAGCTCCCCATCCCAGTGCACGGGCGCTGTGCAGGGTTCCTGTCGCTTCTCCTTTCCTATGTGGAAGGCGCTGGCCTAGTCCCCGAGTCCGCCTGATCTCGAGAGCAAAAAGCCAAACCTTACTACGCCAGAAGAAGGCAGTTGGCAGGGAGTGTCATCCTAGACCACGCACGCTGCTGCAGGGTGGTGGCTGTGTCTGCGAGGTTCAGCCTGGCACGGTGATCCCAGGGTGCGACCATGGAGCCCGGGATAGCAAAGCCCAAGTGGAACCAGCTCTCCCGCAGATCTCCTTCCCTGACGCGACAGAGCAAACGCCCAAAGCCTTGCTGAGGAAGCAGCAGCGAAGTGCGGTTCAGGCCAAGCTGAAAACCTCTGCCAAAGCATAGCAGTCGCTGGGAAAAAAGAGTCGGTTCTCTGGGCTGCGGTTGCTGCTTGCTTGAGCCTAGTATTGGCAGCACGGTGGCAGAATCCCGCTTAGAGCGAAAGCCTCTTTGCCTGGGCATCCCCTCTAGGAAAGCACAGCATTCTTGGGGAAAACAGAGTCGGTTCTGTGCG
The DNA here is from genome assembly GCF_020171115.1 of Neogale vison. Classification (NCBI taxonomy): domain Eukaryota; kingdom Metazoa; phylum Chordata; class Mammalia; order Carnivora; family Mustelidae; genus Neogale; species Neogale vison. The sequence goes on from NW_025334865.1 coordinate 3,543,009, forward strand.
ATGCAGATGCCGCTTGCCTGAACATGGTCTCCGAAGCACGCTGTAAGAAACCCGCATGGAGCGAAATCCTCTTGGCCCGGGCATCCCCTGTACTTGAGAGCGAAGCGTGGTTGTGACTGTGGAAACAGTCTTAACGAAAGGTCATGAAACAGGAGAGCATGCATTGCAACAATAGCGGGCAGGTGGCAAGACAAGTGTCACCTTCTCCGTTTGCTTAGAAATCAGAGTCTGTTCTGCGGGCTGCTGCTCCTGCTTGCCTAGGCCAAGTCTCAAGGTGGGAGATAACACCCTACAGGGAAAGCCTCTTTGACCAGGCTCCTCCTCTGGGAAAGCACAGCATTCGTTGGGAAATCTGAGTCGCTTTGTGGGATGCTGCTGCTGCTTGCCTGAGCTAGTCTGCGCAGCACGGTGGAAAAACCCGCATGGAGCGAAATTCTCTTGGCCCTAGCATCGCCACTGCCTGTGAGAGAAGCGTGGATGCACATCTGGAAAGGGACTTAAGGATAGGGACACGGCTGTCACCGTGATCTCCGGGAGCAAGTCTGGGGAAGGAGCAGAACGCCTCCCCGGGAGAAGAGAAGGAGCTGTTGGCCTTGTCCAGAAACAGTCGCAAAGCAGGAGAGCCTGCCCTGGGAAGAACAGCGGGACGGTGGCATGACAAGCGTCACCCGCTCCCAATGCGTAGAGACGGAAGCCTGGCTTTAGGAAGACAGGAGGGTACGGCTAGGGCAGGCGCGCATACGCCACTCTGAGGAAGGAGTCTGGGCAGAAGGCAGGCCTGTTCTGTGTGCCTCCTGTCCCAAGGGGAGAGCATCTCCGAGGCCACCTGTCCCTAGGGCAGACGTGGGCTTGCTACCAGGCGCCATAACCTGAACTCGCAGATACAGCTCCCTGGAAGAAAGGGCAGCCAGATACCATCTTCCTCCAAGAGGTGGCAGCGTTGGGGGTGGCAGCGGTGTGTCGGGGAAGAAGAGGGGACAGTCCCCCACAGCTCCCCATCCAAGTGTACGGGCGCTGTGCAGGGTTCCTGTCGCCTCTCCTTTCCTATTGCAAAGACACTGGCGTAGTCCCCGAGTCCGCCTGAACTCCAGAGCAAAAAGCCAAGCCTTACTACGCCAGGAGATGGCAGTTGGCAGGGAGTGTCATCCTAGACCACGCAAGCTGCTGCAGGGTGGTGGCTGTTTCTGCAAGTTCAGACTGGCAGGGTGATCCCAGGGTGCGACCATGGAGCCCGGGACAAAAAAGCCCAAGAGGCACCAGCTCTCCCGCAGATCTCCTTCCCTGACGCGACAGAGCGAACGCCCAAAGCCTTGCTGAGGAAGCAGCAGCGAAGTGCGGTTCAGGCCAAGCTGAAAACCTCTGCCAAAGCATAGCAGTCGCTGGGAAAAAAGAGTCGGTTCTCTGGGCTGCGGTTGCTGCTTGCTTGAGCCTAGTAATGGCAGCACGGTGGCAGAATCCCGCATAGAGCGAAAGCCTCCTTGCCTGGGCATCCCCTCTAGGAAAGCACAGCATTCTTGGGGAAAACAGAGTCGGTTCTGTGCGATGCATATGTCGCTTGCCTGTACAGAGTCTCCGAAGCACGGTGTAAGAAACCCGCATGGAGCGATATCCTCTTGGCCCGGGCATCCCCTCTACTTGAGAGAGAAGCGTGGTTGTGCCTGTGGAAACAGCCTTAACGAAAGGTCATGAAACAGGAGAGCATGCATTGCAACAATAGCGGACAGGTGGCAAGACAAGTGTCACCCTCTCCGTTTGCTTAGAAATCAGAGTCGGTTCTGCGGGCTGCTGCTCCTGCTTGCCTAGGCCAAGTCTCAAGGTGGGAGAAACCACCATACAGCGAAAGCCTCTTTGCCCAGGCTCCTCCTCTGGGAAAGCACAGCATTCGTTGGGAAATCTGAGTCGCTTTGTGGGATGCTGTTGCTACTTGCCTGAGCTAGTCTGCGCAGCACGGTGGAAGAAACCCGCATGGAGCGAAATTCTCTGGGTCCTAGCATCCCCACTGCCTGCGAGAGAAGCGTGGATACACATCTGGAAAGGGCCTTAAGGATAGGGACACAGCTGTCACCGTGTTCCCCGGGAGCAAGTCTGGGGAAGGAGCAGAACGCCTCCCCGGGAGAAGAGAAGGAGCCGTTGGCCTTGTTGTCCAGAAACAGTCGCAAAGCAGGAGAGCCTGCCCTGGGAAGAACAGCGGGACGGTGGCAAGACAAGCGTCACCCGCTCCCTGTGCGTAGAGACGGAAGCCTGGCTTTAGGAAGACACGAGGGGACGGCTAGGCCAGACGCGCATACTCTACTCTGAGGAAGGAGTCTGGGCAGAAGGAAGGCCTGTTCTGTGTGCCTTTTGTCCCAAGGGGACAGCATCTCCAAGGCCACCTGTCCCTAGGCAAGACGTGGGCATGCCACCAGGCGCCATAACCTGAACTCGCAGATACAGCTCCCTGGAAGAAAGGGCAGCCAGATGACATCTTCCTCCAAGAGGTGGCAGCTTTGGGGAAGGAAGGGGGTGTGTCGGTGAAGAAGAGGGGACAGTCCCCCACAGCTCCCCATCCCAGTGCACGGGCGCTGTGCAGGGTTCCTGTCGCTTCTCCTTTCCTATGTGGAAGGCGCTGTCCTAGTCCCCGAGTCCGCCTGAACTCGAGAGCAAAAAGCCAAACCTTACTACGCCAGAAGAAGGCAGTTGGCAGGGAGTGTCATCCTAGACCACGCACGCTGCTGCAGGGTGGTGGCTGTGTCTGCGAGGTTCAGCCTGGCACGGTGATCCCAGGGTGCGACCATGGAGCCCGGGATAGCAAAGCCCAAGTGGAACCAGCTCTCCCGCAGATCTCCTTCCCTGACGCGACAGAGCAAATGCCCAAAGCCTTGCTGAGGAAGCAGCAGCGAAGTGCGGTTCAGGCCAAGCTGAAAACCTCTGCCAAAGCATAGCAGTCGCTGGGAAAAAAGAGTCGGTTCTCTGGGCTGCGGTTGCTGCTTGCTTGAGCCTAGTATTGGCAGCACGGTGGCAGAATCCCGCTTAGAGCGAAAGCTTCTTTGCCTGGGCATCCCCTCTAGGAAAGCACAGCATTCTTGGGGAAAACAGAGTCGGTTCTGTGCGATGCAGATGCCGCTTGCCTGAACATGGTCTCCGAAGCACGCTGTAAGAAACCCGCATGGAGCGAAATCCTCTTGGCCCGGGCATCCCCTGTACTTGATAGCGAAGCGTGGTTGTGACTGTGGAAACAGTCTTAACGAAAGGTCATGAAACAGGAGAGCATGCATTGCAACAATAGCGGGCAGGTGGCAAGACAAGTGTCACCTTCTCCGTTTGCTTAGAAATCAGAGTCTGTTCTGCGGGCTGCTGCTCCTGCTTGCCTAGGCCAAGTCTCAAGGTGGGAGATAACACCCTACAGGGAAAGCCTCTTTGACCAGGCTCCTCCTCTGGGAAAGCACAGCATTCGTTGGGAAATCTGAGTCGCTTTGTGGGATGCTGCTGCTGCTTGCCTGAGCTAGTCTGCGCAGCACGGTGGAAAAACCCGCATGGAGCGAAATTCTCTTGGCCCTAGCATCGCCACTGCCTGTGAGAGAAGCGTGGATGCACATCTGGAAAGGGACTTAAGGATAGGGACACGGCTGTCACCGTGATCTCCGGGAGCAAGTCTGGGGAAGGAGCAGAACGCCTCCCCGGGAGAAGAGAAGGAGCTGTTGGCCTTGTCCAGAAACAGTCGCAAAGCAGGAGAGCCTGCCCTGGGAAGAACAGCGGGACGGTGGCATGACAAGCGTCACCCGCTCCCAATGCGTAGAGATGGAAGCCTGGCTTTAGGAAGACAGGAGGGTACGGCTAGGGCAGGCGCGCATACGCCACTCTGAGGAAGGAGTCTGGGCAGAAGGCAGGCCTGTTCTGTGTGCCTCCTGTCCCAAGGGGAGAGCATCTCCGAGGCCACCTGTCCCTAGGGCAGACGTGGGCTTGCTACGAGGCGCCATAACCTGAACTCGCAGATACAGCTCCCTGGAAGAAAGGGCAGCCAGATACCATCTTCCTCCAAGAGGTGGCAGCGTTGGGGCAGGCAGCGGTGTGTCGGGGAAGAAGAGGGGACAGTCCCCCACAGCTCCCCATCCAAGTGTACGGGCGCTGTGCAGGGTACCTGTCGCCTCTCCTTTCCTATTGCAAAGGCACTGGCGTAGTCCCCGAGTCCGCCTGAACTCCAGAGCAAAAAGCCAAGCCTTACTACGCCAGGAGATGGCAGTTGGCAGGGAGTGTCATCCTAGACCACGCAAGCTGCTGCAGGGTGGTGGCTGTTTCTGCAAGTTCAGACTGGCAGGGTGATCCCAGGTGCGACCATGGAGCCCGGGACAAAAAAGCCCAAGAGGCACCAGCTCTCCCGCAGATCTCCTTCCCTGACGCGACAGAGCGAACGCCCAAAGCCTTGCTGAGGAAGCAGCAGCGAAGTGCGGTTCAGGCCAAGCTGAAAACCTCTGAGAAAGCATAGCAGTCGCTGGGAAAAAAGAGTCGGTTCTCTGGGCTGCTGTTGCTGCTTGCTTGAGCCTAGTATTGGCAGCACGGTGGCAGAATCCCGCATAGAGCGAAAGCCTCCTTGCCTGGGCATCCCCTCTAGGAAAGCACAGCATTCTTGGGGAAAACAGAGTCGGTTCTGTGCGATGCATATGTCGCTTGCCTGTACAGAGTCTCCGAAGCACGGTGTAAGAAACCCGCATGGAGCGATATCCTCTTGGCCCGGGCATCCCCTCTACTTGAGAGAGAAGCGTGGTTGTGCCTGTGGAAACAGCCTTAACGAAAGGTCATGAAACAGGAGAGCATGCATTGCAACAATAGCGGACAGTTGGCAAGACAAGTGTCACCCTCTCCGTTTGCTTAGAAATCAGAGTCGGTTCTGCGGGCTGCTGCTCCTGCTTGCCTAGGCCAAGTCTCAAGGTGGGAGAAACCACCATACAGCGAAAGCCTCTTTGCCCAGGCTCCTCCTCTGGGAAAGCACAGCATTCGTTGGGAAATCTGAGTCGCTTTGTGGGATGCTGTTGCTACTTGCCTGAGCTAGTCTGCGCAGCACGGTGGAAGAAACCCGCATGGAGCGAAATTCTCTTGGCCCTAGCATACCCACTGCCTGCGAGAGAAGCGTGGATGCACATCTGGAAAGGGCCTTAAGGATAGGGACACAGCTGTCACCGTGCTCCCCGGGAGCAAGTCTGGGGAAGGAGCAGAACGCCTCCCCGGGAGAAGAGAAGGAGCCGTTGGCCTTGTTCTCGGGAAACAGTTGCAAAGCATGAGAGCCTGCCCTGGGAAGAACAGCAGGACGGTGGCAAGACAAGCGTCACCCGCTCCCTGTGCGTAGAGACGGAAGCCTGGCTTTAGGAAGACACGAGGGGACGGCTAGAGCAGACGCGCATACTCTACTCTGAGGAAGGAGTCTGGGCAGAAGGAAGGCCTGTTCTGTGTGCCTTTTGTCCCAAGGGGACAGCATCTCCAAGGCCACCTGTCCCTAGGCAAGACGTGGGCATGCCACCAGGCGCCATAACCTGAACTCGCAGATACAGCTCCCTGGAAGAAAGGGCAGCCAGATGACATCTTCCTCCAAGAGGTGGCAGCTTTGGGGGAGGAAGGGGGTGTGTCGTGGAAGAAGAATAGACAGTCCCCCACAGCTCCCCATCCCAGTGCACGGGCGCTGTGCAGGGTTCCTGTCGCTTTTCCTTTCCTATGTGGAAGGCGCTGGCCTAGTCCCCGAGTCCGCCTGAACTCGAGAGCAAAAAGCCAAACCTTACTACGCCAGAAGAAGGCAGTTGGCAGGGAGTGTCATCCTAGACCACGCACGCTGCTGCAGGGTGGTGGCTGTGTCTGCGAGGTTCAGCCTGGCACGGTGATCCCAGGGTGCGACCATGGAGCCCGGGATAGCAAAGCCCAAGTGGAACCAGCTCTCCCGCAGATCTCCTTCCCTGACGCGACAGAGCAAACGCCCAAAGCCTTGCTGAGGAAGCAGCAGCGAAGTGCGGTTCAGGCCAAGCTGAAAACCTCTGCCAAAGCATAGCAGTCGCTGGGAAAAAAGAGTCGGTTCTCTGGGCTGCGGTTGCTGCTTGCTTGAGCCTAGTATTGGCAGCACGGTGGCAGAATCCCGCTTAGAGCGAAAGCCTCTTTGCTTGGGCATCCCCTCTAGGAAAGCACAGCATTCTTGGGGAAAACAGAGTCGGTTCTGTGCGATGCAGATGCCGCTTGCCTGAACATGGTCTCCGAAGCACGCTGTAAGAAACCCGCATGGAGCGAAATCCTCTTGGCCCGGGCATCCCCTGTACTTGATAGGGAAGCGTGGTTGTGACTGTGGAAACAGTCTTAACGAAAGGTCATGAAACAGGAGAGCATGCATTGCAACAATAGCGGGCAGGTGGCAAGACAAGTGTCACCTTCTCCGTTTGCTTAGAAATCAGAGTCTGTTCTGCGGGCTGCTGCTCCTGCTTGCCTAGGCCAAGTCTCAAGGTGGGAGATAACACCCTACAGGGAAAGCCTCTTTGACCAGGCTCCTCCTCTGGGAAAGCACAGCATTCGTTGGGAAATCTGAGTCGCTTTGTGGGATGCTGCTGCTGCTTGCCTGAGCTAGTCTGCGCAGCACGGTGGAAAAACCCGCATGGAGCGAAATTCTCTCGGCCCTAGCATCGCCACTGCCTGTGAGAGAAGCGTGGATGCACATCTGGAAAGGGACTTAAGGATAGGGACACGGCTGTCACCGTGATCTCCGGGAGCAAGTCTGGGGAAGGAGCAGAACGCCTCCCCGGGAGAAGAGAAGGAGCTGTTGGCCTTGTCCAGAAACAGTCGCAAAGCAGGAGAGCCTGCCCTGGGAAGAACAGCGGGACGGTGGCATGACAAGCGTCACCCGCTCCCAATGCGTAGAGACGGAAGCCTGGCTTTAGGAAGACAGGAGGGTACGGCTAGGGCAGGCGCGCATACGCCACTCTGAGGAAGGAGTCTGGGCAGAAGGCAGGCCTGTTCTGTGTGCCTCCTGTCCCAAGGGGAGAGCATCTCCGAGGCCACCTGTCCCTAGGGCAGACGTGGGCTTGCTACCAGGCGCCATAACCTGAACTCGCAGATACAGCTCCCTGGAAGAAAGGGCAGCCAGATACCATCTTCCTCCAAGAGGTGGCAGCGTTGGGGCTGGCAGCGGTGTGTCGGGGAAGAAGAGGGGACAGTCCCCCACAGCTCCCCATCCAAGTGTACGGGCGCTGTGCAGGGTTCCTGTCGCCTCTCCTTTCCTATTGCAAAGGCACTGGCGTAGTCCCCGAGTCCGCCTGAACTCCAGAGCAAAAAGCCAAGCCTTACTACGCCAGGAGATGGCAGTTGGCAGGGAGTGTCATCCTAGACCACGCAAGCTGCTGCAGGGTGGTGGCTGTTTCTGCAAGTTCAGACTGGCAGGGTGATCCCAGGTGCGACCATGGAGCCCGGGACAAAAAAGCCCAAGAGGCACCAGCTCTCCCGCAGATCTCCTTCCCTGACGCGACAGAGCGAACGCCCAAAGCCTTGCTGAGGAAGCAGCAGCGAAGTGCGGTTCAGGCCAAGCTGAAAACCTCTGAGAAAGCATAGCAGTCGCTGGGAAAAAAGAGTCGGTTCTCTGGGCTGCTGTTGCTGCTTGCTTGAGCCTAGTATTGGCAGCACGGTGGCAGAATCCCGCATAGAGCGAAAGCCTCCTTGCCTGGGCATCCCCTCTAGGAAAGCACAGCATTCTTGGGGAAAACAGAGTCGGTTCTGTGCGATGCATATGTCGCTTGCCTGTACAGAGTCTCCGAAGCACGGTGTAAGAAACCCGCATGGAGCGATATCCTCTTGGCCCGGGCATCCCCTCTACTTGAGAGAGAAGCGTGGTTGTGCCTGTGGAAACAGCCTTAACGAAAGGTCATGAAACAGGAGAGCATGCATTGCAACAATAGCGGACAGGTGGCAAGACAAGTGTCACCCTCTCCGTTTGCTTAGAAATCAGAGTCGGTTCTGCGGGCTGCTGCTCCTGCTTGCCTAGGCCAAGTCTCAAGGTGGGAGAAACCACCATACAGCGAAAGCCTCTTTGCCCAGGCTCCTCCTCTGGGAAAGCACAGCATTCGTTGGGAAATCTGAGTCGCTTTGTGGGATGCTGTTGCTACTTGCCTGAGCTAGTCTGCGCAGCACGGTGGAAGAAACCCGCATGGAGCGAAATTCTCTGGGTCCTAGCATCCCCACTGCCTGCGAGAGAAGCGTGGATGCACATCTGGAAAGGGCCTTAAGGATAGGGACACAGCTGTCACCGTGCTCCTCGGGAGCAAGTCTGGGGAAGGAGCAGAACGCCTCCCCGGGAGAAGAGAAGGAGCCGTTGGCCTTGTTGTCGGGAAACAGTCGCAAAGCAGGAGAGCCTGCCCTGGGAAGGACAGCGGGACGGTGGCAAGACAAGCGTCACCCGCTCCCTGTGCGTAGAGACGGAAGCCTGGCTTTAGGAAGACACGAGGGGATGGCTAGGGCAGACGCGCATACTCTACTCTGAGGAAGGAGTCTGGGCAGAAGGAAGGCCTGTTCTGTGTGCCTTTTGTCCCAAGGGGACAGCATCTCCAAGGCCACCTGTCCCTAGGCAAGACGTGGGCATGCCACCAGGCGCCATAACCTGAACTCGCAGATACAGCTCCCTGGAAGAAAGGGCAGCCAGATGACATCTTCCTCCAAGAGGTGGCAGCTTTGGGGAAGGAAGGGGGTGTGTCGGTGAAGAAGAGGGGACAGTCCCCCACAGCTCCCCATCCCAGTGCACGGGCGCTGTGCAGGGTTCCTGTCGCTTCTCATTTCCTATGTGGAAGGCGCTGGCCTAGTCCCCGAGTCCGCCTGAACTCGAGAGCAAAAAGCCAAACCTTACTACGCAGAAGAAGGCAGTTGGCAGGGAGTGTCATCCTAGACCACGCACGCTGCTGCAGGGTGGTGGCTGTGTCTGCGAGGTTCAGCCTGGCACGGTGATCCCAGGGTGCGACCATGGAGCCCGGGATAGCAAAGCCCAAGTGGAACCAGCTCTCCCGCAGATCTCCTTCCCTGACGCGACAGAGCAAACGCCCAAAGCCTTGCTGAGGAAGCAGCAGCGAAGTGCGGTTCAGGCCAAGCTGAAAACCTCTGCCAAAGCATAGCAGTCGCTGGGAAAAAAGAGTCGGTACTCTGGGCTGCGGTTGCTGCTTGCTTGAGCCTAGTATTGGCAGCACGGTGGCAGAATCCCGCTTAGAGCGAAAGCCTCTTTGCCTGGGCATCCCCTCTAGGAAAGCACAGCATTCTTGGGGAAAACAGAGTCGGTTCTGTGCGATGCAGATGCCGCTTGCCTGAACATGGTCTCCGAAGCACGCTGTAAGAAACCCGCATGGAGCGAAATCCTCTTGGCCCGGGCATCCCCTGTACTTGAGAGCGAAGCGTGGTTGTGACTGTGGAAACAGTCTTAACGAAAGGTCATGAAACAGGAGAGCATGCATTGCAACAATAGCGGGCAGGTGGCAAGACAAGTGTCACCTTCTCCGTTTGCTTAGAAATCAGAGTCTGTTCTGCGGGCTGCTGCTCCTGCTTGCCTAGGCCAAGTCTCAAGGTGGGAGATAACACCCTACAGGGAAAGCCTCTTTGACCAGGCTCCTCCTCTGGGAAAGCACAGCATTCGTTGGGAAATCTGAGTCGCTTTGTGGGATGCTGCTGCTGCTTGCCTGAGCTAGTCTGCGCAGCACGGTGGAAAAACCCGCATGGAGCGAAATTCTCTTGGCCCTAGCATCGCCACTGCCTGTGAGAGAAGCGTGGATGCACATCTGGAAAGGGACTTAAGGATAGGGACACGGCTGTCACCGTGATCTCCGGGAGCAAGTCTGGGGAAGGAGCAGAACGCCTCCCCGGGAGAAGAGAAGGAGCTGTTGGCCTTGTCCAGAAACAGTCGCAAAGCAGGAGAGCCTGCCCTGGGAAGAACAGCGGGACGGTGGCATGACAAGCGTCACCCGCTCCCAATGCGTAGAGACGGAAGCCTGGCTTTAGGAAGACAGGAGGGTACGGCTAGGGCAGGCGCGCATACGCCACTCTGAGGAAGGAGTCTGGGCAGAAGGCAGGCCTGTTCTGTGTGCCTCCTGTCCCAAGGGGAGAGCATCTCCGAGGCCACCTGTCCCTAGGGCAGACGTGGGCTTGCTACCAGGCGCCATAACCTGAACTCGCAGATACAGCTCCCTGGAAGAAAGGGCAGCCAGATACCATCTTCCTCCAAGAGGTGGCAGCGTTGGGGCTGGCAGCGGTGTGTCGGGGAAGAAGAGGGGACAGTCCTCCACAGCTCCCCATCCAAGTGTACGGGCGCTGTGCAGGGTTCCTGTCGCCTCTCCTTTCCTATTGCAAAGACACTGGCGTAGTCCCCGAGTCCGCCTGAACTCCAGAGCAAAAAGCCAAGCCTTACTACGCCAGGAGATGGCAGTTGGCAGGGAGTGTCATCCTAGACCACGCAAGCTGCTGCAGGGTGGTGGCTGTTTCTGCAAGTTCAGACTGGCAGGGTGATCCCAGGGTGCGACCATGGAGCCCGGGACAAAAAAGCCCAAGAGGCACCAGCTCTCCCGCAGATCTCCTTCCCTGACGCGACAGAGCGAACGCCCAAAGCCTTGCTGAGGAAGCAGCAGCGAAGTGCGGTTCAGGCCAAGCTGAAAACCTGTGCCAAAGCATAGCAGTCGCTGGGAAAAAAGAGTCGGTTCTCTGGGCTGCGGTTGCTGCTTGCTTGAGCCTAGTAATGGCAGCACGGTGGCAGAATCCCGCATAGAGCGAAAGCCTCCTTGCCTGGGCATCCCCTCTAGGAAAGCACAGCATTCTTGGGGAAAACAGAGTCGGTTCTGTGCGATGCATATGTCGCTTGCCTGTACAGAGTCTCCGAAGCACGGTGTAAGAAACCCGCATGGAGCGATATCCTCTTGGCCCGGGCATCCCCTCTACTTGAGAGAGAAGCGTGGTTGTGCCTGTGGAAACAGCCTTAACGAAAGGTCATGAAACAGGAGAGCATGCATTGCAACAATAGCGGACAGGTGGCAAGACAAGTGTCACCCTCTCCGTTTGCTTAGAAATCAGAGTCGGTTCTGCGGGCTGCTGCTCCTGCTTGCCTAGGCCAAGTCTCAAGGTGGGAGAAACCACCATACAGCGAAAGCCTCTTTGCCCAGGCTCCTCCTCTGGGAAAGCACAGCATTCGTTGGGAAATCTGAGTCGCTTTGTGGGATGCTGTTGCTACTTGCCTGAGCTAGTCTGCGCAGCACGGTGGAAGAAACCCGCATGGAGCGAAATTCTCTGGGTCCTAGCATCCCCACTGCCTGCGAGAGAAGCGTGGATACACATCTGGAAAGGGCCTTAAGGATAGGGACACAGCTGTCACCGTGTTCCCCGGGAGCAAGTCTGGGGAAGGAGCAGAACGCCTCCCCGGGAGAAGAGAAGGAGCCGTTGGCCTTGTTGTCCAGAAACAGTCGCAAAGCAGGAGAGCCTGCCCTGGGAAGAACAGCGGGACGGTGGCAAGACAAGCGTCACCCGCTCCCTGTGCGTAGAGACGGAAGCCTGGCTTTAGGAAGACACGAGGGGACGGCTAGGGCAGACGCGCATACTCTACTCTGAGGAAGGAGTCTGGGCAGAAGGAAGGCCTGTTCTGTGTGCCTTTTGTCCCAAGGGGACAGCATCTCCAAGGCCACCTGTCCCTAGGCAAGACGTGGGCATGCCACCAGGCGCCATAACCTGAACTCGCAGATACAGCTCCCTGGAAGAAAGGGCAGCCAGATGACATCTTCCTCCAAGAGGTGGCAGCTTTGGGGAAGGAAGGGGGTGTGTCGGTGAAGAAGAGGGGACAGTCCCCCACAGCTCCCCATCCCAGTGCACGGGCGCTGTGCAGGGTTCCTGTCGCTTCTCCTTTCCTATGTGGAAGGCGCTGGCCTAGTCCCCGAGTACGCCTGAACTCGAGAGCAAAAAGCCAAACCTTACTACGCCAGAAGAAGGCAGTTGGCAGGGAGTGTCATCCTAGACCACGCACGCTGCTGCAGGGTGGTGGCTGTGTCTGCGAGGTTCAGCCTGGCACGGTGATCCCAGGGTGCGACCATGGAGCCCGGGATAGCAAAGCCCAAGTGGAACCAGCTCTCCCGCAGATCTCCTTCCCTGACGCGACAGAGCAAATGCCCAAAGCCTTGCTGAGGAAGCAGCAGCGAAGTGCGGTTCAGGCCAAGCTGAAAACCTCTGCCAAAGCATAGCAGTCGCTGGGAAAAAAGAGTCGGTTCTCTGGGCTGCGGTTGCTGCTTGCTTGAGCCTAGTATTGGCAGCACGGTGGCAGAATCCCGCTTAGAGCGAAAGCTTCTTTGCCTGGGCATCCCCTCTAGGAAAGCACAGCATTCTTGGGGAAAACAGAGTCGGTTCTGTGCGATGCAGATGCCGCTTGCCTGAACATGGTCTCCGAAGCACGCTGTAAGAAACCCGCATGGAGCGAAATCCTCTTGGCCCGGGCATCCCCTGTACTTGATAGCGAAGCGTGGTTGTGACTGTGGAAACAGTCTTAACGAAAGGTCATGAAACAGGAGAGCATGCATTGCAACAATAGCGGGCAGGTGGCAAGACAAGTGTCACCTTCTCCGTTTGCTTAGAAATCAGAGTCTGTTCTGCGGGCTGCTGCTCCTGCTTGCCTAGGCCAAGTCTCAAGGTGGGAGATAACACCCTACAGGGAAAGCCTCTTTGACCAGGCTCCTCCTCTGGGAAAGCACAGCATTCGTTGGGAAATCTGAGTCGCTTTGTGGGATGCTGCTGCTGCTTGCCTGAGCTAGTCTGCGCAGCACGGTGGAAAAACCCGCATGGAGCGAAATTCTCTTGGCCCTAGCATCGCCACTGCCTGTGAGAGAAGCGTGGATGCACATCTGGAAAGGGACTTAAGGATAGGGACACGGCTGTCACCGTGATCTCCGGGAGCAAGTCTGGGGAAGGAGCAGAACGCCTCCCCGGGAGAAGAGAAGGAGCTGTTGGCCTTGTCCAGAAACAGTCGCAAAGCAGGAGAGCCTGCCCTGGGAAGAACAGCGGGACGGTGGCATGACAAGCGTCACCCGCTCCCAATGCGTAGAGATGGAAGCCTGGCTTTAGGAAGACAGGAGGGTACGGCTAGGGCAGGCGCGCATACGCCACTCTGAGGAAGGAGTCTGGGCAGAAGGCAGGCCTGTTCTGTGTGCCTCCTGTCCCAAGGGGAGAGCATCTCCGAGGCCACCTGTCCCTAGGGCAGACGTGGGCTTGCTACCAGGCGCCATAACCTGAACTCGCAGATACAGCTCCCTGGAAGAAAGGGCAGCCAGATACCATCTTCCTCCAAGAGGTGGCAGCGTTGGGGCAGGCAGCGGTGTGTCGGGGAAGAAGAGGGGACATTCCCCCACAGCTCCCCATCCAAGTGTACGGGCGCTGTGCAGGGTACCTGTCGCCTCTCCTTTCCTATTGCAAAGGCACTGGCGTAGTCCCCGAGTCCGCCTGAACTCCAGAGCAAAAAGCCAAGCCTTACTACGCCAGGAGATGGCAGTTGGCAGGGAGTGTCATCCTAGACCACGCAAGCTGCTGCAGGGTGGTGGCTGTTTCTGCAAGTTCAGACTGGCAGGGTGATCCCAGGTGCGACCATGGAGCCCGGGACAAAAAAGCCCAAGAGGCACCAGCTCTCCCGCAGATCTCCTTCCCTGACGCGACAGAGCGAACGCCCAAAGCCTTGCTGAGGAAGCAGCAGCGAAGTGCGGTTCAGGCCAAGCTGAAAACCTCTGAGAAAGCATAGCAGTCGCTGGGAAAAAAGAGTCGGTTCTCTGGGCTGCTGTTGCTGCTTGCTTGAGCCTAGTATTGGCAGCACGGTGGCAGAATCCCGCATAGAGCGAAAGCCTCCTTGCCTGGGCATCCCCTCTAGGAAAGCACAGCATTCTTGGGGAAAAGAGAGTCGGTTCTGTGCGATGCATATGTCGCTTGCCTGTACAGAGTCTCCGAAGCACGGTGTAAGAAACCCGCATGGAGCGATATCCTCTTGGCCCGGGCATCCCCTCTACTTGAGAGAGAAGCGTGGTTGTGCCTGTGGAAACAGCCTTAACGAAAGGTCATGAAACAGGAGAGCATGCATTGCAACAATAGCGGACAGTTGGCAAGACAAGTGTCACCCTCTCCGTTTGCTTAGAAATCAGAGTCGGTTCTGCGGGCTGCTGCTCCTGCTTGCCTAGGCCAAGTCTCAAGGTGGGAGAAACCACCATACAGCGAAAGCCTCTTTGCCCAGGCTCCTCCTCTGGGAAAGCACAGCATTCGTTGGGAAATCTGAGTCGCTTTGTGGGATGCTGTTGCTACTTGCCTGAGCTAGTCTGCGCAGCACGGTGGAAGAAACCCGCATGGAGCGAAATTCTCTGGGTCCTAGCATCCCCACTGCCTGCGAGAGAAGCGTGGATGCACATCTGGAAAGGGCCTTAAGGATAGGGACACGGCTGTCACCGTGCTCCCCGGGAGCAAGTCTGGGGAAGGAGCAGAACGCCTCCCCGGGAGAAGAGAAGGAGCCGTTGGCCTTGTTCTCGGGAAACAGTTGCAAAGCATGAGAGCCTGCCCTGGGAAGAACAGCAGGACGGTGGCAAGACAAGCGTCACCCGCTCCCTGTGCGTAGAGACGGAAGCCTGGCTTTAGGAAGACACGAGGGGACGGCTAGAGCAGACGCGCATACTCTACTCTGAGGAAGGAGTCTGGGCAGAAGGAAGGCCTGTTCTGTGTGCCTTTTGTCCCAAGGGGACAGCATCTCCAAGGCCACCTGTCCCTAGGCAAGACGTGGGCATGCCACCAGGCGCCATAACCTGAACTCGCAGATACAGCTCCCTGGAAGAAAGGGCAGCCAGATGACATCTTCCTCCAAGAGGTGGCAGCTTTGGGGGAGGAAGGGGGTGTGTCGTGGAAGAAGAATAGACAGTCCCCCACAGCTCCCCATCCCAGTGCACGGGCGCTGTGCAGGGTTCCTGTCGCTTTTCCTTTCCTATGTGGAAGGCGCTGGCCTAGTCCCCGAGTCCGCCTGAACTCGAGAGCAAAAAGCCAAACCTTACTACGCCAGAAGAAGGCAGTTGGCAGGGAGTGTCATCCTAGACCACGCACGCTGCTGCAGGGTGGTGGCTGTGTCTGCGAGGTTCAGCCTGGCACGGTGATCCCAGGGTGCGACCATGGAGCCCGGGATAGCAAAGCCCAAGTGGAACCGCTCTCCCGCAGATCTCCTTCCCTGACGCGACAGAGCAAACGCCCAAAGCCTTGCTGAGGAAGCAGCAGCGAAGTGCGGTTCAGGCCATGCTGAAAACCTCTGCCAAAGCATAGCAGTCGCTGGGAAAAAAGAGTCGGTTCTCTGGGCTGCTGTTGCTGCTTGCTTGAGCCTAGTATTGGCAGCACGGTGGCAGAATCCCGCATAGAGCGAAAGCCTCTTTGCCTGGGCATCCCCTCTAGGAAAGCACAGCATTCTTGGGGAAAACAGAGTCGGTTCTGTGCGATGCAGATGCCGCTTGCCTGAACATGGTCTCCGAAGCACGCTGTAAGAAACCCGCATGGAGCGAAATCCTCATGGCCCGGGCACCCCTCTACTTGAGAGCGAAGCGTGGTTGTGACTGTGGAAACAGTCTTAACGAAAGGTCATGAAACAGGAGAGCATGCATTGCAACAATAGCGGGCAGGTGGCAAGACAAGTGTCACCTTCTCCGTTTGCTTAGAAATCAGAGTCTGTTCTGCGGGCTGCTGCTCCTGCTTGCCTAAGCCAAGTCTCAAGGTGGGAGATAACACCCTACAGGGAAAGCCTCTTTGACCAGGCTCCTCCTCTGGGAAAGCACAGCATTCGTTGGGAAATCTGAGTCGCTTTGTGGGATGCTGCTGCTGCTTGCCTGAGCTAGTCTGCGCAGCACGGTGGAAAAACCCGCATGGAGCGAAATTCTCTTGGCCCTAGCATCGCCACTGCCTGTGAGAGAAGCGTGGATGCACATCTGGAAAGGGACTTAAGGATAGGGACACGGCTGTCACCGTGATCTCCGGGAGCAAGTCTGGGGAAGGAGCAGAACGCCTCCCCGGGAGAAGAGAATGAGCTGTTGGCCTTGTCCAGAAACAGTCGCAAAGCAGGAGAGCCTGCCCTGGGAAGAACAGCGGGATTGTGGCATGACAAGCGTCACCCGCTCCCAATGCGTAGAGACGGAAGCCTGGCTTTAGGAAGACAGGAGGGTACGGCTAGGGCAGGCGCGCATACGCCACTCTGAGGAAGGAGTGTGGGCAGAAGGCAGGCCTGTTCTGTGTGCCTCCTGTCCCAAGGGGAGAGCATCTCCGAGGCCACCTGTCCCTAGGGCAGACGTGGGCTTGCTACCAGGCGCCATAACCTGAACTCGCAGATACAGCTCCCTGGAAGAAAGGGCAGCCAGATACCATCTTCCTCCAAGAGGTGGCAGCGTTGGGGCTGGCAGCGGTGTGTCGGGGAAGAAGAGGGGACAGTCCCCCACAGCTCCCCATCCAAGTGTACGGGCGCTGTGCAGGGTTCCTGTCGCCTCTCCTTTCCTATTGCAAAGGCACTGGCGTAGTCCCCGAGTCCGCCTGAACTCCAGAGCAAAAAGCCAAGCCTTACTACGCCAGGAGATGGCAGTTGGCAGGGAGTGTCATCCTAGACCACGCAAGCTGCTGCAGGGTGGTGGCTGTTTCTGCAAGTTCAGACTGGCAGGGTGATCCCAGGGTGCGACCATGGAGCCCGGGACAAAAAAGCCCAAGAGGCACCAGCTCTCCCGCAGATCTCCTTCCCTGACGCGACAGAGCGAACGCCCAAAGCCTTGCTGAGGAAGCAGCAGCGAAGTGCGGTTCAGGCCAAGCTGAAAACCTCTGAGAAAGCATAGCAGTCGCTGGGAAAAAAGAGTCGGTTCTCTGGGCTGCTGTTGCTGCTTGCTTGAGCCTAGTATTGGCAGCACGGTGGCAGAATCCCGCATAGAGCGAAAGCCTCCTTGCCTGGGCATCCCCTCTAGGAAAGCACAGCATTCTTGGGGAAAAGAGAGTCGGTTCTGTGCGATGCATATGTCGCTTGCCTGTACAGAGTCTCCGAAGCACGGTGTAAGAAACCCGCATGGAGCGATATCCTCTTGGCCCGGGCATCCCCTCTACTTGAGAGAGAAGCGTGGTTGTGCCTGTGGAAACAGCCTTAACGAAAGGTCATGAAACAGGAGAGCATGCATTGCAACAATAGCGGACAGGTGGCAAGACAAGTGTCACCCTCTCCGTTTGCTTAGAAATCAGAGTCGGTTCTGCGGGCTGCTGCTCCTGCTTGCCTAGGCCAAGTCTCAAGGTGGGAGAAACCACCATACAGCGAAAGCCTCTTTGCCCAGGCTCCTCCTCTGGGAAAGCACAGCATTCGTTGGGAAATCTGAGTCGCTTTGTGGGATGCTGTTGCTACTTGCCTGAGCTAGTCTGCGCAGCACGGTGGAAGAAACCCGCATGGAGCGAAATTCTCTGGGTCCTAGCATCCCCACTGCCTGCGAGAGAAGCGTGGATGCACATCTGGAAAGGGCCTTAAGGATAGGGACACAGCTGTCACCGTGCTCCCCGGGAGCAAGTCTGGGGAAGGAGCAGAACGCCTCCCCGGGAGAAGAGAAGGAGCCGTTGGCCTTGTTGTCGGGAAACAGTCGCAAAGCAGGAGAGCCTGCCCTGGGAAGAACAGCGGGACGGTGGCAAGACAAGCGTCACCCGCTCCCTGTGCGTAGAGACGGAAGCCTGGCTTTAGGAAGACACGAGGGGACGGCTAGGGCAGACGCGCATACTCTACTCTGAGGAAGGAGTCTGGGCAGAAGGAAGGCCTGTTCTGTGTGCCTTTTGTCCCAAGGGGACAGCATCTCCAAGGCCACCTGTCCCTAGGCAAGACGTGGGCATGCCACCAGGCGCCATAACCTGAACTCGCAGATACAGCTCCCTGGAAGAAAGGGCAGCCAGATGACATCTTCCTCCAAGAGGTGGCAGCTTTGGGGAAGGAAGGGGGTGTGTCGGTGAAGAAGAGGGGACAGTCCCCCACAGCTCCCCATCCCAGTGCACGGGCGCTGTGCAGGGTTCCTGTCGCTTCTCATTTCCTATGTGGAAGGCGCTGGCCTAGTCCCCGAGTCCGCCTGAACTCGAGAGCAAAAAGCCAAACCTTACTACGCAGAAGAAGGCAGTTGGCAGGGAGTGTCATCCTAGACCACGCACGCTGCTGCAGGGTGGTGGCTGTATCTGCGAGGTTCAGCCTGGCACGGTGATCCCAGGGTGCGACCATGGAGCCCGGGATAGCAAAGCCCAAGTGGAACCAGCTCTCCCGCAGATCTCCTTCCCTGACGCGACAGAGCAAACGCCCAAAGCCTTGCTGAGGAAGCAGCAGCGAAGTGCGGTTCAGGCCAAGCTGAAAACCTCTGCCAAAGCATAGCAGTCGCTGGGAAAAAAGAGTCGGTACTCTGGGCTGCGGTTGCTGCTTGCTTGAGCCTAGTATTGGCAGCACGGTGGCAGAATCCCGCTTAGAGCGAAAGCCTCTTTGCCTGGGCATCCCCTCTAGGAAAGCACAGCATTCTTGGGGAAAACAGAGTCGGTTCTGTGCGATGCAGATGCCGCTTGCCTGAACATGGTCTCCGAAGCACGCTGTAAGAAACCCGCATGGAGCGAAATCCTCTTGGCCCGGACATCCCCTGTACTTGAGAGCGAAGCATGGTTGTGACTGTGGAAACAGTCTTAACGAAAGGTCATGAAACAGGAGAGCATGCATTGCAACAATAGCGGGCAGGTGGCAAGACAAGTGTCACCTTCTCCGTTTGCTTAGAAATCAGAGTCTGTTCTGCGGGCTGCTGCTCCTGCTTGCCTAGGCCAAGTCTCAAGGTGGGAGATAACACCCTACAGGGAAAGCCTCTTTGACCAGGCTCCTCCTCTGGGAAAGCACAGCATTCGTTGGGAAATCTGAGTCGCTTTGTGGGATGCTGCTGCTGCTTGCCTGAGCTAGTCTGCGCAGCACGGTGGAAAAACCCGCATGGAGCGAAATTCTCTTGGCCCTAGCATCGCCACTGCCTGTGAGAGAAGCGTGGATGCACATCTGGAAAGGGACTTAAGGATAGGGACACGGCTGTCACCGTGATCTCCGGGAGCAAGTCTGGGGAAGGAGCAGAACGCCTCCCCGGGAGAAGAGAAGGAGCTGTTGGCCTTGTCCAGAAACAGTCGCAAAGCAGGAGAGCCTGCCCTGGGAAGAACAGCGGGACGGTGGCATGACAAGCGTCACCCGCTCCCAATGCGTAGAGACGGAAGCCTGGCTTTAGGAAGACAGGAGGGTACGGCTAGGGCAGGCGCGCATACGCCACTCTGAGGAAGGAGTCTGGGCAGAAGGCAGGCCTGTTCTGTGTGCCTCCTGTCCCAAGGGGAGAGCATCTCCGAGGCCACCTGTCCCTAGGGCAGACGTGGGCTTGCTACCAGGCGCCATAACCTGAACTCGCAGATACAGCTCCCTGGAAGAAAGGGCAGCCAGATACCATCTTCCTCCAAGAGGTGGCAGCGTTGGGGGTGGCAGCGGTGTGTCGGGGAAGAAGAGGGGACAGTCCCCCACAGCTCCCCATCCAAGTGTACGGGCGCTGTGCAGGGTTCCTGTCGCCTCTCCTTTCCTATTGCAAAGGCACTGGCGTAGTCCCCGAGTCCGCCTGAACTCCAGAGCAAAAAGCCAAGCCTTACTACGCCAGGAGATGGCAGTTGGCAGGGAGTGTCATCCTAGACCACGCAAGCTGCTGCAGGGTGGTGGCTGTTTCTGCAAGTTCAGACTGGCAGGGTGATCCCAGGGTGCGACCATGGAGCCCGGGACAAAAAAGCCCAAGAGGCACCAGCTCTCCCGCAGATCTCCTTCCCTGACGCGACAGAGCGAACGCCCAAAGCCTTGCTGAGGAAGCAGCAGCGAAGTGCGGTTCAGGCCAAGCTGAAAACCTGTGCCAAAGCATAGCAGTCGCTGGGAAAAAAGAGTCGGTTCTCTGGGCTGCGGTTGCTGCTTGCTTGAGCCTAGTAATGGCAGCACGGTGGCAGAATCCCGCATAGAGCGAAAGCCTCCTTGCCTGGGCATCCCCTCTAGGAAAGCACAGCATTCTTGGGGAAAACAGAGTCGGTTCTGTGCGATGCATATGTCGCTTGCCTGTACAGAGTCTCCGAAGCACGGTGTAAGAAACCCGCATGGAGCGATATCCTCTTGGCCCGGGCATCCCCTCTACTTGAGAGAGAAGCGTGGTTGTGCCTGTGGAAACAGCCTTAACGAAAGGTCATGAAACAGGAGAGCATGCATTGCAACAATAGCGGACAGGTGGCAAGACAAGTGTCACCCTCTCCGTTTGCTTAGAAATCAGAGTCGGTTCTGCGGGCTGCTGCTCCTGCTTGCCTAGGCCAAGTCTCAAGGTGGGAGAAACCACCATACAGCGAAAGCCTCTTTGCCCAGGCTCCTCCTCTGGGAAAGCACAGCATTCGTTGGGAAATCTGAGTCGCTTTGTGGGATGCTGTTGCTACTTGCCTGAGCTAGTCTGCGCAGCACGGTGGAAGAAACCCGCATGGAGCGAAATTCTCTGGGTCCTAGCATCCCCACTGCCTGCGAGAGAAGCGTGGATACACATCTGGAAAGGGCCTTAAGGATAGGGACATAGCTGTCACCGTGTTCCCCGGGAGCAAGTCTGGGGAAGGAGCAGAACGCCTCCCCGGGAGAAGAGAAGGAGCCGTTGGCCTTGTTGTCCAGAAACAGTCGCAAAGCAGGAGAGCCTGCCCTGGGAAGAACAGCGGGACGGTGGCAAGACAAGCGTCACCCGCTCCCTGTGCGTAGAGACGGAAGCCTGGCTTTAGGAAGACACGAGGGGACGGCTAGGGCAGATGCGCATACTCTACTCTGAGGAAGGAGTCTGGGCAGAAGGAAGGCCTGTTCTGTGTGCCTTTTGTCCCAAGGGGACAGCATCTCCAAGGCCACCTGTCCCTAGGCAAGACGTGGGCATGCCACCAGGCGCCATAACCTGAACTCGCAGATACAGCTCCCTGGAAGAAAGGGCAGCCAGATGACATCTTCCTCCAAGAGGTGGCAGCTTTGGGGAAGGAAGGGGGTGTGTCGGTGAAGAAGAGGGGACAGTCCCCCACAGCTCCCCATCCCAGTGCACGGGCGCTGTGCAGGGTTCCTGTCGCTTCTCCTTTCCTATGTGGAAGGCGCTGGCCTAGTCCCCGAGTCCGCCTGAACTCGAGAGCAAAAAGCCAAACCTTACTACGCCAGAAGAAGGCAGTTGGCAGGGAGTGTCATCCTAGACCACGCACGCTGCTGCAGGGTGGTGGCTGTGTCTGCGAGGTTCAGCCTGGCACGGTGATCCCAGGGTGCGACCATGGAGCCCGGGATAGCAAAGCCCAAGTGGAACCAGCTCTCCCGCAGATCTCCTTCCCTGACGCGACAGAGCAAATGCCCAAAGCCTTGCTGAGGAAGCAGCAGCGAAGTGCGGTTCAGGCCAAGCTGAAAACCTCTGCCAAAGCATAGCAGTCGCTGGGAAAAAAGAGTCGGTTCTCTGGGCTGCGGTTGCTGCTTGCTTGAGCCTAGTATTGGCAGCACGGTGGCAGAATCCCGCTTAGAGCGAAAGCTTCTTTGCCTGGGCATCCCCTCTAGGAAAGCACAGCATTCTTGGGGAAAACAGAGTCGGTTCTGTGCGATGCAGATGCCGCTTGCCTGAACATGGTCTCCGAAGCACGCTGTAAGAAACCCGCATGGAGCGAAATCCTCTTGGCCCGGGCATCCCCTGTACTTGATAGCGAAGCGTGGTTGTGACTGTGGAAACAGTCTTAACGAAAGGTCATGAAACAGGAGAGCATGCATTGCAACAATAGCGGGCAGGTGGCAAGACAAGTGTCACCTTCTCCGTTTGCTTAGAAATCAGAGTCTGTTCTGCGGGCTGCTGCTCCTGCTTGCCTAGGCCAAGTCTCAAGGTGGGAGATAACACCCTACAGGGAAAGCCTCTTTGACCAGGCTCCTCCTCTGGGAAAGCACAGCATTCGTTGGGAAATCTGAGTCGCTTTGTGGGATGCTGCTGCTGCTTGCCTGAGCTAGTCTGCGCAGCACGGTGGAAAAACCCGCATGGAGCGAAATTCTCTCGGCCCTAGCATCGCCACTGCCTGTGAGAGAAGCGTGGATGCACATCTGGAAAGGGACTTAAGGATAGGGACACGGCTGTCACCGTGATCTCCGGGAGCAAGTCTGGGGAAGGAGCAGAACGCCTCCCCGGGAGAAGAGAAGGAGCTGTTGGCCTTGTCCAGAAACAGTCGCAAAGCAGGAGAGCCTGCCCTGGGAAGAACAGCGGGACGGTGGCATGACAAGCGTCACCCGCTCCCAATGCGTAGAGATGGAAGCCTGGCTTTAGGAAGACAGGAGGGTACGGCTAGGGCAGGCGCGCATACGCCACTCTGAGGAAGGAGTCTGGGCAGAAGGCAGGCCTGTTCTGTGTGCCTCCTGTCCCAAGGGGAGAGCATCTCCGAGGCCACCTGTCCCTAGGGCAGACGTGGGCTTGCTACGAGGCGCCATAACCTGAACTCGCAGATACAGCTCCCTGGAAGAAAGGGCAGCCAGATACCATCTTCCTCCAAGAGGTGGCAGCGTTGGGGCAGGCAGCGGTGTGTCGGGGAAGAAGAGGGGACAGTCCCCCACAGCTCCCCATCCAAGTGTACGGGCGCTGTGCAGGGTACCTGTCGCCTCTCCTTTCCTATTGCAAAGGCACTGGCGTAGTCCCCGAGTCCGCCTGAACTCCAGAGCAAAAAGCCAAGCCTTACTACGCCAGGAGATGGCAGTTGGCAGGGAGTGTCATCCTAGACCACGCAAGCTGCTGCAGGGTGGTGGCTGTTTCTGCAAGTTCAGACTGGCAGGGTGATCCCAGGTGCGACCATGGAGCCCGGGACAAAAAAGCCCAAGAGGCACCAGCTCTCCCGCAGATCTCCTTCCCTGACGCGACAGAGCGAACGCCCAAAGCCTTGCTGAGGAAGCAGCAGCGAAGTGCGGTTCAGGCCAAGCTGAAAACCTCTGAGAAAGCATAGCAGTCGCTGGGAAAAAAGAGTCGGTTCTCTGGGCTGCTGTTGCTGCTTGCTTGAGCCTACTATTGGCAGCACGGTGGCAGAATCCCGCATAGAGCGAAAGCCTCCTTGCCTGGGCATCCCCTCTAGGAAAGCACAGCATTCTTGGGGAAAACAGAGTCGGTTCTGTGCGATGCATATGTCGCTTGCCTGTACAGAGTCTCCGAAGCACGGTGTAAGAAACCCGCATGGAGCGATATCCTCTTGGCCCGGGCATCCCCTCTACTTGAGAGAGAAGCGTGGTTGTGCCTGTGGAAACAGCCTTAACGAAAGGTCATGAAACAGGAGAGCATGCATTGCAACAATAGCGGACAGTTGGCAAGACAAGTGTCACCCTCTCCGTTTGCTTAGAAATCAGAGTCGGTTCTGCGGGCTGCTGCTCCTGCTTGCCTAGGCCAAGTCTCAAGGTGGGAGAAACCACCATACAGCGAAAGCCTCTTTGCCCAGGCTCCTCCTCTGGGAAAGCACAGCATTCGTTGGGAAATCTGAGTCGCTTTGTGAGATGCTGTTGCTACTTGCCTGAGCTAGTCTGCGCAGCACGGTGGAAGAAACCCAAATGGAGCGAAATTCTCTTGGCCCTAGCATACCCACTGCCTGCGAGAGAAGCGTGGATGCACATCTGGAAAGGGCCTTAAGGGTAGGGACACAGCTGTCACCGTGCTCCCCGGGAGCAAGTCTGGGGAAGGAGCAGAACGCCTCCCCGGGAGAAGAGAAGGAGCCGTTGGCCTTGTTCTCGGGAAACAGTTGCAAAGCATGAGAGCCTGCCCTGGGAAGAACAGCGGGACGGTGGCAAGACAAGCGTCACCCGCTCCCTGTGCGTAGAGACGGAAGCCTGGCTTTAGGAAGACACGAGGGGACGGCTAGGGCAGACGCGCATACTCTACTCTGAGGAAGGAGTCTGGGCAGAAGGAAGGCCTGTTCTGTGTGCCTTTTGTCCCAAGGGGACAGCATCTCCAAGGCCACCTGTCCCTAGGCAAGACGTGGGCATGCCACCAGGCGCCATAACCTGAACTCGCAGATACAGCTCCCTGGAAGAAAGGGCAGCCAGATGACATCTTCCTCCAAGAGGTGGCAGCTTTGGGGGAGGAAGGGGGTGTGTCGTGGAAGAAGAATAGACAGTCCCCCACAGCTCCCCATCCCAGTGCACGGGCGCTGTGCAGGGTTCCTGTCGCTTTTCCTTTCCTATGTGGAAGGCGCTGGCCTAGTCCCCGAGTCCGCCTGAACTCGAGAGCAAAAAGCCAAACCTTACTACGCCAGAAGAAGGCAGTTGGCAGGGAGTGTCATCCTAGACCACGCACGCTGCTGCAGGGTGGTGGCTGTGTCTGCGAGGTTCAGCCTGGCACGGTGATCCCAGGGTGCGACCATGGAGCCCGGGATAGCAAAGCCCAAGTGGAACCGCTCTCCCGCAGATCTCCTTCCCTGACGCGACAGAGCAAACGCCCAAAGCCTTGCTGAGGAAGCAGCAGCGAAGTGCGGTTCAGGCCATGCTGAAAACCTCTGCCAAAGCATAGCAGTCGCTGGGAAAAAAGAGTCGGTTCTCTGGGCTGCTGTTGCTGCTTGCTTGAGCCTAGTATTGGCAGCACGGTGGCAGAATCCCGCATAGAGCGAAAGCCTCTTTGCCTGGGCATCCCCTCTAGGAAAGCACAGCATTCTTGGGGAAAACAGAGTCGGTTCTGTGCGATGCAGATGCCGCTTGCCTGAACATGGTCTCCGAAGCACGCTGTAAGAAACCCGCATGGAGCGAAATCCTCTTGGCCCGGGCATCCCCTGTACTTGAGAGCGAAGCGTGGTTGTGACTGTGGAAACAGTCTTAACGAAAGGTCATGAAACAGGAGAGCATGCATTGCAACAATAGCGGGCAGGTGGCAAGACAAGTGTCACCTTCTCCGTTTGCTTAGAAATCAGAGTCTGTTCTGCGGGCTGCTGCTCCTGCTTGCCTAGGCCAAGTCTCAAGGTGGGAGATAACACCCTACAGGGAAAGCCTCTTTGACCAGGCTCCTCCTCTGGGAAAGCACAGCATTCGTTGGGAAATCTGAGTCGCTTTGTGGGATGCTGCTGCTGCTTGCCTGAGCTAGTCTGCGCAGCACGGTGGAAAAACCCGCATGGAGCGAAATTCTCTTGGCCCTAGCATCGCCACTGCCTGTGAGAGAAGCGTGGATGCACATCTGGAAAGGGACTTAAGGATAGGGACACGGCTGTCACCGTGATCTCCGGGAGCAAGTCTGGGGAAGGAGCAGAACGCCTCCCCGGGAGAAGAGAATGAGCTGTTGGCCTTGTCCAGAAACAGTCGCAAAGCAGGAGAGCCTGCCCTGGGAAGAACAGCGGGACGGTGGCATGACAAGCGTCACCCGCTCCCAATGCGTAGAGACGGAAGCCTGGCTTTAGGAAGACAGGAGGGTACGGCTAGGGCAGGCGCGCATACGCCACTCTGAG
Organism: Neogale vison; assembly: GCF_020171115.1. Taxonomy (NCBI): domain Eukaryota; kingdom Metazoa; phylum Chordata; class Mammalia; order Carnivora; family Mustelidae; genus Neogale; species Neogale vison. Next base: position 3,568,473 of record NW_025334865.1, read on the forward strand.
GAAGGAGTGTGGGCAGAAGGCAGGCCTGTTCTGTGTGCCTCCTGTCCCAAGGGGAGAGCATCTCCGAGGCCACCTGTCCCTAGGGCAGACGTGGGCTTGCTACCAGGCGCCATAACCTGAACTCGCAGATACAGCTCCCTGGAAGAAAGGGCAGCCAGATACCATCTTCCTCCAAGAGGTGGCAGCGATGGGGCTGGCAGCGGTGTGTCGGGGAAGAAGAGGGGACAGTCCCCCACAGCTCCCCATCCAAGTGTACGGGCGCTGTGCAGGGTTCCTGTCGCCTCTCCTTTCCTATTGCAAAGGCACTGGCGTAGTCCCCGAGTCCGCCTGAACTCCAGAGCAAAAAGCCAAGCCTTACTACGCCAGGAGATGGCAGTTGGCAGGGAGTGTCATCCTAGACCACGCAAGCTGCTGCAGGGTGGTGGCTGTTTCTGCAAGTTCAGACTGGCAGGGTGATCCCAGGGTGCGACCATGGAGCCCGGGACAAAAAAGCCCAAGAGGCACCAGCTCTCCCGCAGATCTCCTTCCCTGAAGCGACAGAGCGAACGCCCAAAGCCTTGCTGAGGAAGCAGCAGCGAAGTGCGGTTCAGGCCAAGCTGAAAACCTCTGAGAAAGCATAGCAGTCGCTGGGAAAAAAGAGTCGGTTCTCTGGGCTGCGGTTGCTGCTTGCTTGAGCCTAGTATTGGCAGCACGGTGGCAGAATCCCGCTTAGAGCGAAAGCCTCTTTGCCTGGGCATCCCCTCTAGGAAAGCACAGCATTCTTGGGGAAAACAGAGTCGGTTCTGTGCGATGCAGATGCCGCTTGCCTGAACATGGTCTCCGAAGCACGCTGTAAGAAACCCGCATGGAGCGAAATCCTCTTGGCCCGGGCATCCCCTGTACTTGATAGCGAAGCGTGGTTGTGACTGTGGAAACAGTCTTAACGAAAGGTCATGAAACAGGAGAGCATGCATTGCAACAATAGCGGGCAGGTGGCAAGACAAGTGTCACCTTCTCCGTTTGCTTAGAAATCAGAGTCTGTTCTGCGGGATGCTGCTCCTGCTTGCCTAGGCCAAGTCTCAAGGTGGGAGATAACACCCTACAGGGAAAGCCTCTTTGACCAGGCTCCTCCTCTGGGAAAGCACAGCATTCGTTGGGAAATCTGAGTCGCTTTGTGGGATGCTGCTGCTGCTTGCCTGAGCTAGTCTGCGCAGCACGGTGGAAAAACCCGCATGGAGCGAAATTCTCTCGGCCCTAGCATCGCCACTGCCTGTGAGAGAAGCGTGGATGCACATCTGGAAAGGGACTTAAGGATAGGGACACGGCTGTCACCGTGATCTCCGGGAGCAAGTCTGGGGAAGGAGCAGAACGCCTCCCCGGGAGAAGAGAAGGAGCTGTTGGCCTTGTCCAGAAACAGTCGCAAAGCAGGAGAGCCTGCCCTGGGAAGAACAGCGGGACGGTGGCATGACAAGCGTCACCCGCTCCCTGTGCGTAGAGACGGAAGCCTGGCTTTAGGAAGACACGAGGGGACGGCTAGGGCAGATGCGCATACTCTACTCTGAGGAAGGAGTCTGGGCAGAAGGAAGGCCTGTTCTGTGTGCCTTTTGTCCCAAGGGGACAGCATCTCCAAGGCCACCTGTCCCTAGGCAAGACGTGGGCATGCCACCAGGCGCCATAACCTGAACTCGCAGATACAGCTCCCTGGAAGAAAGGGCAGCCAGATGACATCTTCCTCCAAGAGGTGGCAGCTTTGGGGAAGGAAGGGGGTGTGTCGGTGAAGAAGAGGGGACAGTCCCCCACAGCTCCCCATCCCAGTGCACGGGCGCTGTGCAGGGTTCCTGTCGCTTCTCCTTTCCTATGTGGAAGGCGCTGGCCTAGTCCCCGAGTCCGCCTGAACTCGAGAGCAAAAAGCCAAACCTTACTACGCCAGAAGAAGGCAGTTGGCAGGGAGTGTCATCCTAGACCACGCACGCTGCTGCAGGGTGGTGGCTGTGTCTGCGAGGTTCAGCCTGGCACGGTGATCCCAGGGTGCGACCATGGAGCCCGGGATAGCAAAGCCCAAGTGGAACCAGCTCTCCCGCAGATCTCCTTCCCTGACGCGACAGAGCAAATGCCCAAAGCCTTGCTGAGGAAGCAGCAGCGAAGTGCGGTTCAGGCCAAGCTGAAAACCTCTGCCAAAGCATAGCAGTCGCTGGGAAAAAAGAGTCGGTTCTCTGGGCTGCGGTTGCTGCTTGCTTGAGCCTAGTATTGGCAGCACGGTGGCAGAATCCCGCTTAGAGCGAAAGCTTCTTTGCCTGGGCATCCCCTCTAGGAAAGCACAGCATTCTTGGGGAAAACAGAGTCGGTTCTGTGCGATGCAGATGCCGCTTGCCTGAACATGGTCTCCGAAGCACGCTGTAAGAAACCCGCATGGAGCGAAATCCTCTTGGCCCGGGCATCCCCTGTACTTGATAGCGAAGCGTGGTTGTGACTGTGGAAACAGTCTTAACGAAAGGTCATGAAACAGGAGAGCATGCATTGCAACAATAGCGGGCAGGTGGCAAGACAAGTGTCACCTTCTCCGTTTGCTTAGAAATCAGAGTCTGTTCTGCGGGCTGCTGCTCCTGCTTGCCTAGGCCAAGTCTCAAGGTGGGAGATAACACCCTACAGGGAAAGCCTCTTTGACCAGGCTCCTCCTCTGGGAAAGCACAGCATTCGTTGGGAAATCTGAGTCGCTTTGTGGGATGCTGCTGCTGCTTGCCTGAGCTAGTCTGCGCAGCACGGTGGAAAAACCCGCATGGAGCGAAATTCTCTCGGCCCTAGCATCGCCACTGCCTGTGAGAGAAGCGTGGATGCACATCTGGAAAGGGACTTAAGGATAGGGACACGGCTGTCACCGTGATCTCCGGGAGCAAGTCTGGGGAAGGAGCAGAACGCCTCCCCGGGAGAAGAGAAGGAGCTGTTGGCCTTGTCCAGAAACAGTCGCAAAGCAGGAGAGCCTGCCCTGGGAAGAACAGCGGGACGGTGGCATGACAAGCGTCACCCGCTCCCAATGCGTAGAGATGGAAGCCTGGCTTTAGGAAGACAGGAGGGTACGGCTAGGGCAGGCGCGCATACGCCACTCTGAGGAAGGAGTCTGGGCAGAAGGCAGGCCTGTTCTGTGTGCCTCCTGTCCCAAGGGGAGAGCATCTCCGAGGCCACCTGTCCCTAGGGCAGACGTGGGCTTGCTACGAGGCGCCATAACCTGAACTCGCAGATACAGCTCCCTGGAAGAAAGGGCAGCCAGATACCATCTTCCTCCAAGAGGTGGCAGCGTTGGGGCAGGCAGCGGTGTGTCGGGGAAGAAGAGGGGACAGTCCCCCACAGCTCCCCATCCAAGTGTACGGGCGCTGTGCAGGGTACCTGTCGCCTCTCCTTTCCTATTGCAAAGGCACTGGCGTAGTCCCCGAGTCCGCCTGAACTCCAGAGCAAAAAGCCAAGCCTTACTACGCCAGGAGATGGCAGTTGGCAGGGAGTGTCATCCTAGACCACGCAAGCTGCTGCAGGGTGGTGGCTGTTTCTGCAAGTTCAGACTGGCAGGGTGATCCCAGGTGCGACCATGGAGCCCGGGACAAAAAAGCCCAAGAGGCACCAGCTCTCCCGCAGATCTCCTTCCCTGACGCGACAGAGCGAACGCCCAAAGCCTTGCTGAGGAAGCAGCAGCGAAGTGCGGTTCAGGCCAAGCTGAAAACCTCTGAGAAAGCATAGCAGTCGCTGGGAAAAAAGAGTCGGTTCTCTGGGCTGCAGTTGCTGCTTGCTTGAGCCTACTATTGGCAGCACGGTGGCAGAATCCCGCATAGAGCGAAAGCCTCCTTGCCTGGGCATCCCCTCTAGGAAAGCACAGCATTCTTGGGGAAAACAGAGTCGGTTCTGTGCGATGCATATGTCGCTTGCCTGTACAGAGTCTCCGAAGCACGGTGTAAGAAACCCGCATGGAGCGATATCCTCTTGGCCCGGGCATCCCCTCTACTTGAGAGAGAAGCGTGGTTGTGCCTGTGGAAACAGCCTTAACGAAAGGTCATGAAACAGGAGAGCATGCATTGCAACAATAGCGGACAGTTGGCAAGACAAGTGTCACCCTCTCCGTTTGCTTAGAAATCAGAGTCGGTTCTGCGGGCTGCTGCTCCTGCTTGCCTAGGCCAAGTCTCAAGGTGGGAGAAACCACCATACAGCGAAAGCCTCTTTGCCCAGGCTCCTCCTCTGGGAAAGCACAGCATTCGTTGGGAAATCTGAGTCGCTTTGTGGGATGCTGTTGCTACTTGCCTGAGCTAGTCTGCGCAGCACGGTGGAAGAAACCCGCATGGAGCGAAATTCTCTTGGCCCTAGCATACCCACTGCCTGCGAGAGAAGCGTGGATGCACATCTGGAAAGGGCCTTAAGGGTAGGGACACAGCTGTCACCGTGCTCCCCGGGAGCAAGTCTGGGGAAGGAGCAGAACGCCTCCCCGGGAGAAGAGAAGGAGCCGTTGGCCTTGTTCTCGGGAAACAGTTGCAAAGCATGAGAGCCTGCCCTGGGAAGAACAGCGGGACGGTGGCAAGACAAGCGTCACCCGCTCCCTGTGCGTAGAGACGGAAGCCTGGCTTTAGGAAGACACGAGGGGACGGCTAGGGCAGACGCGCATACTCTACTCTGAGGAAGGAGTCTGGGCAGAAGGAAGGCCTGTTCTGTGTGCCTTTTGTCCCAAGGGGACAGCATCTCCAAGGCCACCTGTCCCTAGGCAAGACGTGGGCATGCCACCAGGCGCCATAACCTGAACTCGCAGATACAGCTCCCTGGAAGAAAGGGCAGCCAGATGACATCTTCCTCCAAGAGGTGGCAGCTTTGGGGGAGGAAGGGGGTGTGTCGTGGAAGAAGAATAGACAGTCCCCCACAGCTCCCCATCCCAGTGCACGGGCGCTGTGCAGGGTTCCTGTCGCTTTTCCTTTCCTATGTGGAAGGCGCTGGCCTAGTCCCCGAGTCCGCCTGAACTCGAGAGCAAAAAGCCAAACCTTACTACGCCAGAAGAAGGCAGTTGGCAGGGAGTGTCATCCTAGACCACGCACGCTGCTGCAGGGTGGTGGCTGTGTCTGCGAGGTTCAGCCTGGCACGGTGATCCCAGGGTGCGACCATGGAGCCCGGGATAGCAAAGCCCAAGTGGAACCGCTCTCCCGCAGATCTCCTTCCCTGACGCGACAGAGCAAACGCCCAAAGCCTTGCTGAGGAAGCAGCAGCGAAGTGCGGTTCAGGCCATGCTGAAAACCTCTGCCAAAGCATAGCAGTCGCTGGGAAAAAAGAGTCGGTTCTCTGGGCTGCTGTTGCTGCTTGCTTGAGCCTAGTATTGGCAGCACGGTGGCAGAATCCCGCATAGAGCGAAAGCCTCTTTGCCTGGGCATCCCCTCTAGGAAAGCACAGCATTCTTGGGGAAAACAGAGTCGGTTCTGTGCGATGCAGATGCCGCTTGCCTGAACATGGTCTCCGAAGCACGCTGTAAGAAACCCGCATGGAGCGAAATCCTCTTGGCCCGGGCATCCCCTGTACTTGAGAGCGAAGCGTGGTTGTGACTGTGGAAACAGTCTTAACGAAAGGTCATGAAACAGGAGAGCATGCATTGCAACAATAGCGGGCAGGTGGCAAGACAAGTGTCACCTTCTCCGTTTGCTTAGAAATCAGAGTCTGTTCTGCGGGCTGCTGCTCCTGCTTGCCTAGGCCAAGTCTCAAGGTGGGAGATAACACCCTACAGGGAAAGCCTCTTTGACCAGGCTCCTCCTCTGGGAAAGCACAGCATTCGTTGGGAAATCTGAGTCGCTTTGTGGGATGCTGCTGCTGCTTGCCTGAGCTAGTCTGCGCAGCACGGTGGAAAAACCCGCATGGAGCGAAATTCTCTTGGCCCTAGCATCGCCACTGCCTGTGAGAGAAGCGTGGATGCACATCTGGAAAGGGACTTAAGGATAGGGACACGGCTGTCACCGTGATCTCCGGGAGCAAGTCTGGGGAAGGAGCAGAACGCCTCCCCGGGAGAAGAGAATGAGCTGTTGGCCTTGTCCAGAAACAGTCGCAAAGCAGGAGAGCCTGCCCTGGGAAGAACAGCGGGACGGTGGCATGACAAGCGTCACCCGCTCCCAATGCGTAGAGACGGAAGCCTGGCTTTAGGAAGACAGGAGGGTACGGCTAGGGCAGGCGCGCATACGCCACTCTGAGGAAGGAGTGTGGGCAGAAGGCAGGCCTGTTCTGTGTGCCTCCTGTCCCAAGGGGAGAGCATCTCCGAGGCCACCTGTCCCTAGGGCAGACGTGGGCTTGCTACCAGGCGCCATAACCTGAACTCGCAGATACAGCTCCCTGGAAGAAAGGGCAGCCAGATACCATCTTCCTCCAAGAGGTGGCAGCGATGGGGCTGGCAGCGGTGTGTCGGGGAAGAAGAGGGGACAGTCCCCCACAGCTCCCCATCCAAGTGTACGGGCGCTGTGCAGGGTTCCTGTCGCCTCTCCTTTCCTATTGCAAAGGCACTGGCGTAGTCCCCGAGTCCGCCTGAACTCCAGAGCAAAAAGCCAAGCCTTACTACGCCAGGAGATGGCAGTTGGCAGGGAGTGTCATCCTAGACCACGCAAGCTGCTGCAGGGTGGTGGCTGTTTCTGCAAGTTCAGACTGGCAGGGTGATCCCAGGGTGCGACCATGGAGCCCGGGACAAAAAAGCCCAAGAGGCACCAGCTCTCCCGCAGATCTCCTTCCCTGAAGCGACAGAGCGAACGCCCAAAGCCTTGCTGAGGAAGCAGCAGCGAAGTGCGGTTCAGGCCAAGCTGAAAACCTCTGAGAAAGCATAGCAGTCGCTGGGAAAAAAGAGTCGGTTCTCTGGGCTGCGGTTGCTGCTTGCTTGAGCCTAGTATTGGCAGCACGGTGGCAGAATCCCGCTTAGAGCGAAAGCCTCTTTGCCTGGGCATCCCCTCTAGGAAAGCACAGCATTCTTGGGGAAAACAGAGTCGGTTCTGTGCGATGCAGATGCCGCTTGCCTGAACATGGTCTCCGAAGCACGCTGTAAGAAACCCGCATGGAGCGAAATCCTCTTGGCCCGGGCATCCCCTGTACTTGATAGCGAAGCGTGGTTGTGACTGTGGAAACAGTCTTAACGAAAGGTCATGAAACAGGAGAGCATGCATTGCAACAATAGCGGGCAGGTGGCAAGACAAGTGTCACCTTCTCCGTTTGCTTAGAAATCAGAGTCTGTTCTGCGGGATGCTGCTCCTGCTTGCCTAGGCCAAGTCTCAAGGTGGGAGATAACACCCTACAGGGAAAGCCTCTTTGACCAGGCTCCTCCTCTGGGAAAGCACAGCATTCGTTGGGAAATCTGAGTCGCTTTGTGGGATGCTGCTGCTGCTTGCCTGAGCTAGTCTGCGCAGCACGGTGGAAAAACCCGCATGGAGCGAAATTCTCTCGGCCCTAGCATCGCCACTGCCTGTGAGAGAAGCGTGGATGCACATCTGGAAAGGGACTTAAGGATAGGGACACGGCTGTCACCGTGATCTCCGGGAGCAAGTCTGGGGAAGGAGCAGAACGCCTCCCCGGGAGAAGAGAAGGAGCTGTTGGCCTTGTCCAGAAACAGTCGCAAAGCAGGAGAGCCTGCCCTGGGAAGAACAGCGGGACGGTGGCATGACAAGCGTCACCCGCTCCCAATGCGTAGAGACGGAAGCCTGGCTTTAGGAAGACAGGAGGGTACGGCTAGGGCAGGCGCGCATACGCCACTCTGAGGAAGGAGTCTGGGCAGAAGGCAGGCCTGTTCTGTGTGCCTCCTGTCCCAAGGGGAGAGCATCTCCGAGGCCACCTGTCCCTAGGGCAGACTTGGGCTTGCTACGAGGCGCCATAACCTGAACTCGCAGATACAGCTCCCTGGAAGAAAGGGCAGCCAGATGACATCTTCCTCCAAGAGGTGGCAGCTTTGGGGGAGGAAGGGGGTGTGTCGTGGAAGAAGAGGGGACAGTCCCCCACAGCTCCCCATCCCAGTGCACGGGCGCTGTGCAGGGTTCCTGTCGCTTCTCCTTTCCTATGTGGAAGGCGCTGGCCTAGTCCCCGAGTCCGCCTGAACTCGAGAGCAAAAAGCCAAACCTTACTACGCCAGAAGAAGGCAGTTGGCAGGGAGTGTCATCCTAGACCACGCACGCTGCTGCAGGGTGGTGGCTGTGTCTGCGAGGTTCAGCCTGGCACGGTGATCCCAGGGTGCGACCATGGAGCCCGGGATAGCAAAGCCCAAGTGGAACCAGCTCTCCCGCAGATCTCCTTCCCTGACGCGACAGAGCAAATGCCCAAAGCCTTGCTGAGGAAGCAGCAGCGAAGTGCGGTTCAGGCCAAGCTGAAAACCTCTGCCAAAGCATAGCAGTCGCTGGGAAAAAAGAGTCGGTTCTCTGGGCTGCGGTTGCTGCTTGCTTGAGCCTAGTATTGGCAGCACGGTGGCAGAATCCCGCTTAGAGCGAAAGCTTCTTTGCCTGGGGATCCCCTCTAGGAAAGCACAGCATTCTTGGGGAAAACAGAGTCGGTTCTGTGCGATGCAGATGCCGCTTGCCTGAACATGGTCTCCGAAGCACGCTGTAAGAAACCCGCATGGAGCGAAATCCTCTTGGCCCGGGCATCCCCTGTACTTGATAGCGAAGCGTGGTTGTGACTGTGGAAACAGTCTTAACGAAAGGTCATGAAACAGGAGAGCATGCATTGCAACAATAGCGGGCAGGTGGCAAGACAAGTGTCACCTTCTCCGTTTGCTTAGAAATCAGAGTCTGTTCTGCGGGCTGCTGCTCCTGCTTGCCTAGGCCAAGTCTCAAGGTGGGAGATAACACCCTACAGGGAAAGCCTCTTTGACCAGGCTCCTCCTCTGGGAAAGCACAGCATTCGTTGGGAAATCTGAGTCGCTTTGTGGGATGCTGCTGCTGCTTGCCTGAGCTAGTCTGCGCAGCACGGTGGAAAAACCCGCATGGAGCGAAATTCTCTTGGCCCTAGCATCGCCACTGCCTGTGAGAGAAGCGTGGATGCACATCTGGAAAGGGACTTAAGGATAGGGACACGGCTGTCACCGTGATCTCCGGGAGCAAGTCTGGGGAAGGAGCAGAACGCCTCCCCGGGAGAAGAGAAGGAGCTGTTGGCCTTGTCCAGAAACAGTCGCAAAGCAGGAGAGCCTGCCCTGGGAAGAAGAGCGGGACGGTGGCATGACAAGCGTCACCCGCTCCCAATGCGTAGAGATGGAAGCCTGGCTTTAGGAAGACAGGAGGGTACGGCTAGGGCAGGCGCGCATACGCCACTCTGAGGAAGGAGTCTGGGCAGAAGGCAGGCCTGTTCTGTGTGCCTCCTGTCCCAAGGGGAGAGCATCTCCGAGGCCACCTGTCCCTAGGGCAGACGTGGGCTTGCTACGAGGCGCCATAACCTGAACTCGCAGTTACAGCTCCCTGGAAGAAAGGGCAGCCAGATACCATCTTCCTCCAAGAGGTGGCAGCGTTGGGGCAGGCAGCGGTGTGTCGGGGAAGAAGAGGGGACAGTCCCCCACAGCTCCCCATCCAAGTGTACGGGCGCTGTGCAGGGTACCTGTCGCCTCTCCTTTCCTATTGCAAAGGCACTGGCGTAGTCCCCGAGTCCGCCTGAACTCCAGAGCAAAAAGCCAAGCCTTACTACGCCAGGAGATGGCAGTTGGCAGGGAGTGTCATCCTAGACCACGCAAGCTGCTGCAGGGTGGTGGCTGTTTCTGCAAGTTCAGACTGGCAGGGTGATCCCAGGGTGCGACCATGGAGCCCGGGACAAAAAAGCCCAAGAGGCACCAGCTCTCCCGCAGATCTCCTTCCCTGACGCGACAGAGCGAACGCCCAAAGCCTTGCTGAGGAAGCAGCAGCGAAGTGCGGTTCAGGCCAAGCTGAAAACCTCTGAGAAAGCATAGCAGTCGCTGGGAAAAAAGAGTCGGTTCTCTGGGCTGCTGTTGCTGCTTGCTTGAGCCTAGTATTGGCAGCACGGTGGCAGAATCCCGCATAGAGCGAAAGCCTCCTTGCCTGGGTATCCCCTCTAGGAAAGCACAGCATTCTTGGGGAAAACAGAGTCGGTTCTGTGCGATGCATATGTCGCTTGCCTGTACAGAGTCTCCGAAGCACGGTGTAAGAAACCCGCATGGAGCGATATCCTCTTGGCCCGGGCATCCCCTCTACTTGAGAGAGAAGCGTGGTTGTGCCTGTGGAAACAGCCTTAACGAAAGGTCATGAAACAGGAGAGCATGCATTGCAACAATAGCGGACAGGTGGCAAGACAAGTGTCACCCTCTCCGTTTGCTTAGAAATCAGAGTCGGTTCTGCGGGCTGCTGCTCCTGCTTGCCTAGGCCAAGTCTCAAGGTGGGAGAAACCACCATACAGCGAAAGCCTCTTTGCCCAGGCTCCTCCTCTGGGAAAGCACAGCATTCGTTGGGAAATCTGAGTCGCTTTGTGGGATGCTGTTGCTACTTGCCTGAGCTAGTCTGCGCAGCACGGTGGAAGAAACTCGCATGGAGCGAAATTCTCTTGGCCCTAGCATACCCACTGCCTGCGAGAGAAGCGTGGATGCACATCTGGAAAGGGCCTTAAGGATAGGGACACAGCTGTCACCGTGCTCCCCGGGAGCAAGTCTGGGGAAGGAGCAGAACGCCTCCCCGGGAGAAGAGAAGGAGCCGTTGGCCTTGTTCTCGGGAAACAGTTGCAAAGCATGAGAGCCTGCCCTGGGAAGAACAGCAGGACGGTGGCAAGACAAGCGTCACCCGCTCCCTGTGCGTAGAGACGGAAGCCTGGCTTTAGGAAGACACGAGGGGACGGCTAGGGCAGACGCGCATACTCTACTCTGAGGAAGGAGTCTGGGCAGAAGGAAGGCCTGTTCTGTGTGCCTTTTGTCCCAAGGGGACAGCATCTCCAAGGCCACCTGTCCCTAGACAAGACGTGGGCATGCCACCAGGCGCCATAACCTGAACTCGCAGATACAGCTCCCTGGAAGAAAGGGCAGCCAGATGACATCTTCCTCCAAGAGGTGGCAGCTTTGGGGGAGGAAGGGGGTGTGTCGTGGAAGAAGAATGGACAGTCCCCCACAGATCCCCATCCCAGTGCACGGGCGCTGTGCAGGGTTCCTGTCGCTTCTCCTTTCCTATGTGGAAGGCGCTGGCCTAGTCCCCGAGTCCGCCTGAACTCGAGAGCAAAAAGCCAAACCTTACTACGCCAGAAGAAGGCAGTTGGCAGGGAGTGTCATCCTAGACCACGCACGCTGCTGCAGGGTGGTGGCTGTGTCTGCGAGGTTCAGCCTGGCACGGTGATCCCAGGGTGCGACCATGGAGCCCGGGATAGCAAAGCCCAAGTGGAACCGCTCTCCCGCAGATCTCCTTCCCTGACGCGACAGAGCAAACGCCCAAAGCCTTGCTGAGGAAGCAGCAGCGAAGTGCGGTTCAGGCCATGCTGAAAACCTCTGCCAAAGCATAGCAGTCGCTGGGAAAAAAGAGTCGGTTCTCTGGGCTGCTGTTGCTGCTTGCTTGAGCCTAGTATTGGCAGCACGGTGGCAGAATCCCGCATAGAGCGAAAGCCTCTTTGCCTGGGCATCCCCTCTAGGAAAGCACAGCATTCTTGGGGAAAACAGAGTCGGTTCTGTGCGATGCAGATGCCGCTTGCCTGAACATGGTCTCCGAAGCACGCTGTAAGAAACCCGCATGGAGCGAAATCCTCTTGGCCCGGGCATCCCCTCTACTTGAGAGCGAAGCGTGGTTGTGACTGTGGAAACAGTCTTAACGAAAGGTCATGAAACAGGAGAGCATGCATTGCAACAATAGCGGGCAGGTGGCAAGACAAGTGTCACCTTCTCCGTTTGCTTAGAAATCAGAGTCTGTTCTGCGGGCTGCTGCTCCTGCTTGCCTAGGCCAAGTCTCAAGGTGGGAGATAACACCCTACAGGGAAAGCCTCTTTGACCAGGCTCCTCCTCTGGGAAAGCACAGCATTCGTTGGGAAATCTGAGTCGCTTTGTGGGATGCTGCTGCTGCTTGCCTGAGCTAGTCTGCGCAGCACGGTGGAAAAACCCGCATGGAGCGAAATTCTCTTGGCCCTAGCATCGCCACTGCCTGTGAGAGAAGCGTGGATGCACATCTGGAAAGGGACTTAAGGATAGGGACACGGCTGTCACCGTGATCTCCGGGAGCAAGTCTGGGGAAGGAGCAGAACGCCTCCCCGGGAGAAGAGAATGAGCTGTTGGCCTTGTCCAGAAACAGTCGCAAAGCAGGAGAGCCTGCCCTGGGAAGAACAGCGGGACGGTGGCATGACAAGCGTCACCCGCTCCCAATGCGTAGAGACGGAAGCCTGGCTTTAGGAAGACAGGAGGGTACGGCTAGGGCAGGCGCGCATACGCCACTCTGAGGAAGGAGTGTGGGCAGAAGGCAGGCCTGTTCTGTGTGCCTCCTGTCCCAAGGGGAGAGCATCTCCGAGGCCACCTGTCCCTAGGGCAGACGTGGGCTTGCTACCAGGCGCCATAACCTGAACTCGCAGATACAGCTCCCTGGAAGAAAGGGCAGCCAGATACCATCTTCCTCCAAGAGGTGGCAGCGATGGGGCTGGCAGCGGTGTGTCGGGGAAGAAGAGGGGACAGTCCCCCACAGCTCCCCATCCAAGTGTACGGGCGCTGTGCAGGGTTCCTGTCGCCTCTCCTTTCCTATTGCAAAGGCACTGGCGTAGTCCCCGAGTCCGCCTGAACTCCAGAGCAAAAAGCCAAGCCTTACTACGCCAGGAGATGGCAGTTGGCAGGGAGTGTCATCCTAGACCACGCAAGCTGCTGCAGGGTGGTGGCTGTTTCTGCAAGTTCAGACTGGCAGGGTGATCCCAGGGTGCGACCATGGAGCCCGGGACAAAAAAGCCCAAGAGGCACCAGCTCTCCCGCAGATCTCCTTCCCTGACGCGACAGAGCGAACGCCCAAAGCCTTGCTGAGGAAGCAGCAGCGAAGTGCGGTTCAGGCCAAGCTGAAAACCTCTGAGAAAGCATAGCAGTCGCTGGGAAAAAAGAGTCGGTTCTCTGGGCTGCGGTTGCTGCTTGCTTGAGCCTAGTATTGGCAGCACGGTGGCAGAATCCCGCTTAGAGCGAAAGCCTCTTTGCCTGGGCATCCCCTCTAGGAAAGCACAGCATTCTTGGGGAAAACAGAGTCGGTTCTGTGCGATGCAGATGCCGCTTGCCTGAACATGGTCTCCGAAGCACGCTGTAAGAAACCCGCATGGAGCGAAATCCTCTTGGCCCGGGCATCCCCTGTACTTGATAGCGAAGCGTGGTTGTGACTGTGGAAACAGTCTTAACGAAAGGTCATGAAACAGGAGAGCATGCATTGCAACAATAGCGGGCAGGTGGCAAGACAAGTGTCACCTTCTCCGTTTGCTTAGAAATCAGAGTCTGTTCTGCGGGCTGCTGCTCCTGCTTGCCTAGGCCAAATCTCAAGGTGGGAGATAACACCCTACAGGGAAAGCCTCTTTGACCAGGCTCCTCCTCTGGGAAAGCACAGCATTCGTTGGGAAATCTGAGTCGCTTTGTGGGATGCTGCTGCTGCTTGCCTGAGCTAGTCTGCGCAGCACGGTGGAAAAACCCGCATGGAGCGAAATTCTCTCGGCCCTAGCATCGCCACTGCCTGTGAGAGAAGCGTGGATGCACATCTGGAAAGGGACTTAAGGATAGGGACACGGCTGTCACCGTGATCTCCGGGAGCAAGTCTGGGGAAGGAGCAGAACGCCTCCCCGGGAGAAGAGAAGGAGCTGTTGGCCTTGTCCAGAAACAGTCGCAAAGCAGGAGAGCCTGCCCTGGGAAGAACAGCGGGACGGTGGCATGACAAGCGTCACCCGCTCCCAATGCGTAGAGACGGAAGCCTGGCTTTAGGAAGACAGGAGGGTACGGCTAGGGCAGGCGCGCAAACGCCACTCTGAGGAAGGAGTCTGGGCAGAAGGCAGGCCTGTTCTGTGTGCCTCCTGTCCCAAGGGGAGAGCATCTCCGAGGCCACCTGTCCCTAGGGCAGACGTGGGCTTGCTACCAGGCGCCATAACCTGAACTCGCAGATACAGCTCCCTGGAAGAAAGGGCAGCCAGATACCATCTTCCTCCAAGAGGTGGCAGCGTTGGGGCAGGCAGCGGTGTGTCGGGGAAGAAGAGGGGACAGTCCCCCACAGCTCCCCATCCAAGTGTACGGGCGCTGTGCAGGGTACCTGTCGCCTCTCCTTTCCTATTGCAAAGGCACTGGCGTAGTCCCCGAGTCCGCCTGAACTCCAGAGCAAAAAGCCAAGCCTTACTACGCCAGGAGATGGCAGTTGGCAGGGAGTGTCATCCTAGACCACGCAAGCTGCTGCAGGGTGGTGGCTGTTTCTGCAAGTTCAGACTGGCAGGGTGATCCCAGGGTGCGACCATGGAGCCCGGGACAAAAAAGCCCAAGAGGCACCAGCTCTCCCGCAGATCTCCTTCCCTGACGCGACAGAGCAAACGCCCAAAGCCTTGCTGAGGAAGCAGCAGCGAAGTGCGGTTCAGGCCAAGCTGAAAACCTCTGCGAAAGCATAGCAGTCGCTGGGAAAAAAAGGTCGGTTCTCTGGGCTACTGTTGCTGCTTGCTTGAGCCTAGTATTGGCAGCACGGTGGCAGAATCCCGCATAGACCGAAAGCCTCTTTGCCTGGGCATACCCTCTAGGAAAGCACAGCATTCTTGGGGAAAACAGAGTCGGTTCTGTGCGATGCATATGTCGCTTGCCTGTACAGAGTCTCCGAAGCACGGTGAAAGAAACCCGCATGGAGCGAAATCCTCTTGGCCCGGGCATCCCCTCTACTTGAGAGAGAAGCGTGGTTGTGCCTGTGGAAACAGCCTTAACGAAAGGTCATGAAACAGGAGAGCATGCATTGCAACAATAGCGGACAGGTGGCAAGACAAGTGTCACCCTCTCCGTTTGCTTAGAAATCAGAGTCGGTTCTGCGGGCTGCTGCTCCTGCTTGCCTAGGCCAAGTCTCAAGGTGGGAGAAACCACCATACAGCGAAAGCCTCTTTGCCCAGGCTCCTCCTCTGGGAAAGCACAGCATTCGTTGGGAAATCTGAGTCGCTTTGTGGGATGCTGTTGCTACTTGCCTGAGCTAGTCTGCGCAGCACGGTGGAAAAAACCCGCATGGAGCGAAATTCTCTGGGTCCTAGCATCCCCACTGCCTGCGAGAGAAGCGTGGATGCACATCTGGAAAGGGCCTTAAGGATAGGGACACGGCTGACACCGTGTTCACCGGGAGAAAGTCTGGGGAAGGAGCAGAACGCCTCCCCGGGAGAAGAGAAGGAGCCGTTGGCCTTGTTGTCGGGAAACAGTCGCAAAGCAGGAGAGATTGCCCTGGGAAGAACAGTGGGACGGTGGCAAGACAAGCGTCACCCGCTCCCTGTGCGTAGAGACGGAAGCCTGGCTTTAGGAAGACACGAGGGGATGGCTAGGGCAGACGCGCATACTCTGCTCTGAGGAAGGAGTCTGGGCAGAAGGAAGGCCTGTTCTGTGTGCCTTTTGTCCCAAGCGGACAGCATCTCCAAGGCCACCTGTCCCTAGGCAAGATGTGGGCATGCCACCAGGCGCCATAACCTGAACTCGCAGATACAGCTCCCTGGAAGAAAGGGGAGCCAGATGACATCTTCCTCCAAGAGGTGGCAGCTTTGGGGGAGGAAGGGGGTGTGTCGTGGAAGAAGAGGGGACAGTCCCCCACAGCTCCCCATCCCAGTGCATGGGCGCTGTGCAGGGTTCCTGTCGCTTCTCCTTTCCTATGTGGAAGGCGCTGGCCTAGTCCCCAAGTGCGCCTGACCTCGAGAGCAAAAAGCCAAGCCTTACTAAGCCAGAAGAAGGCAGTTGGCAGGGATTGTCATCCTAGACCACGCACGCTGCTGCAGGGTGGTGGCTGTGTCTGCGAGGTTCAGCCTGGCACGGTGATCCCAGGGTGCGACCATGGAGCCCGGGATAGCAAAGGCCAAGTGGAACCAGCTCTCCCGCAGATCTCCTTCCCTGACGCGACAGAGCAAACGCCCAAAGCCTTGCTGAGGAAGCAGCAGCGAAATGCGGTTCAGGCCAAGCTGAAAACCTCTGCCAAAGCATAGCAGTCGCTGGGAAAAAAGAGTCGGTTCTCTGGGCTGCTGTTGCTGCTTGCTTGAGCCTAGTATTGGCAGCACGGTGGCCGAATCCCGCATAGAGCGAAAGCCTCTTTGCCTGGGCATCCCCTCTAGGAAAGCACAGCATTCTTGGGGAAAACAGAGTCGGTTCTGTGCGATGCAGATGCCGCTTGCCTGAACATGGTTTCCGAAGCACGCTGTAAGAAACCCGCATGGAGCGAAATCCTCTTGGCCCGGGCATCCCCTGTACTTGAGAGCGAAGCGTGGTTGTGACTGTGGAAACAGCCTTAACGAAAGGTCATGAAACAGGAGAGCATGCATTGCAACAATAGCGGACAGGTGGCAAGAAAAGTGTCACCCTCTCCGTTTGCTTAGAAATCAGAGTCGGATCTGCGGGCTGCTGCTCCTGCTTGCCTAGGCCAAGTCTCAAGGTGGGAGAAACCACCATACAGCGAAAGCCTCTTTGCCCAGGCTCCTCCTCTGGGAAAGCACAGCATTCGTTGGGAAATCTGAGTCGCTTTGTGGGATGCTGTTGCTACTTGCCTGAGCTAGTCTGCGCACCACGGTGGAAGAAACCCGCATGGAGCGAAATTCTCTGGGTCCTAGCATCCCCACTGCCTGCGAGAGAAGCGTGGATGCACATCTGGAAAGGGCCTTAAGGATAGGGACACGGCTGACACCGTGTTCCCCGGGAGCAAGTCTGGGGAAGGAGCAGAACGCCTCCCCGGGAGAAGAGAAGGAGCCGTTGGCCTTGTTGTCGGGAAACAGTCGCAAAGCAGGAGAGATTGCCCTGGGAAGAACAGTGGGACGGTGGCAAGACAAGCGTCACCCGCTCCCTGTGCGTAGAGACGGAAGCCTGGCTTTAGGAAGACACGAGGGGATGGCTAGGGCAGACGCGCATACTCTGCTCTGAGGAAGGAGTCTGGGCAGAAGGAAGGCCTGTTCTGTGTGCCTTTTGTCCCAAGGGGACAGCATCTCCAAGGCCACCTGTCCCTAGGCAAGATGTGGGCATGCCACCAGGCGCCATAACCTGAACTCGCAGATACAGCTCCCTGGAAGAAAGGGGAGCCAGATGATATCTTCCTCCAAGAGGTGGCAGCTTTGGGGGAGGAAGGGGGTGTGTCGTGGAAGAAGAGGGGACAGTCCCCCACAGCTCCCCATCCCAGTGCACGGGCGCTGTGCAGGGTTCCTGTCGCTTCTCCTTTCCTATGTGGAAGGCGCTGGCCTAGTCCCCAAGTGCGATTGAACTCGAGAGCAAAAATCCAAGCCTTACTACGCCAGAAGAAGGCAGTTGGCAGGGATTGTCATCCTAGACCACGCACGCTGCTGCAGGGTGGTGTCTGTGTCTGCGAGGTTCAGCCTGGCACGGTGATCCCAGGGTGCAACCATGGAGCCCGGGATAGCAAAGCCCAAGTGGAACCAGCTCTCCCGCAGATCTCCTTCCCTGACGCCACAGAGCGAACTACCAAACCCTTGCTGAGAAAGCAGCAGCGAAGTGCGGTTCAGGCCAAGCTGAAAACCTCTGCCAAAGCATAGCAGTCGCTGGGAAAAAAGAGTCGGTTCTCTGGGCTGCTGTTGCTGCTTGCTTGAGCCTAGTATTGGCAGCACGGTGGCAGAATCCCGCATAGAGCGAAAGCCTCTTTGCCTGGGCATCCCCTCTAGGAAAGCACAGCATTCTTGGGGAAAACAGAGTCGGTTCTGTGCGATGCAGATGCCGCTTGCCTGAACATGGTCTCCGAAGCACGCTGTAAGAAACCCGCATGGAGCGAAATCCTCTTGGCCCGGGCATCCCCTGTACTTGAGAGCGAAGCGTGGTTGTGACTGTGGAAACAGTCTTAACGAAAGGTCATGAAACAGGAGAGCATGCATTGCAACAATAGCGGGCAGGTGGCAAGACAAGTGTCACCCTCTCCGTTTGCTTAGAAATCAGAGTCGGTTCTGCGGGCTGCTGCTCCTGCTTGCCTAGGCCAAGTCTCAAGGTGGGAGAAACCAACATACAGCGAAAGCCTCTTTGCCCAGGCTCCTCCTCTGGGAAAGCACAGCATTCGTTGGGAAATCTGAGTCGCTTTGTGGGATGCTGCTGCTGCTTGCCTGAGCTAGTCTGCGCAGCACGGTGGAAGAAACCCGCATGGAGCGAAATTCTCTTGGCCCTAGCTTCCCCACTGCCTGCGAGAGAAGCGTGGATGCACATCTGGAAAGGGACTTAAGGATAGGGACATTGCTGTCACCGTGATCTCCGGGAGCAAGTCTGGGGAAGGAGCAGAACGCCTCCCCGGGAGAAAGGAAGGAGCTGTTGGCCTTGTCCAGTAACAGTGGCAAAGCAGGAGAGCCTGCCCAGGGAAGAACAGCGGGACGGTGGCATGACAAGCGTCACCCGCTCCCAATGCGTATAGACGGAAGCCTGGCTTTAGGAAGACAGGAGGGGACGGCTAGGGCAGGCGCGCATACGCCACTCTGAGGAAGGAGTCTGGGCAGAAGGCAGGCCTGTTCTGTGTGCCTCTTGTCCCAAGGGGAGAGCATCTCCGAGGCCACCTGTCCCTAGGGCAGACGTGGGCTTGCCACCAGGCGCCATTACCTGAACTTGCAGATACAGCTCCCTGGAAGAAAGGGCAGCCAGATACCATCTTCCTCCAAGAGGTGGCAGCGTTGGGGGTGGCAGCGGTGTGTCAGTGAAGAAGAGGGGACAGTCCCCCACTGCTGCCCATCCAAGTGCACGGGCGCTGTGGAGGGTTCCTGTTGCCTCTCCTTTCCTATTGCAAAGGCACTGGCGTAGTGCCCGAGTCCGTCTGAACTCCAGAGCAAAAAGCCAAGTCTTACTACGCCAGGAGATGGCAGTTGGCAGGGAGTGTCATCCTAGACCACGCAAGCTGCTGCAGGGTGGTGGCTGTTTCTGCAAGTTCAGACTGGCAGGGTGATCCCAGGGTGCGACCATGGAGCCCGGGACAAAAAAGCCCAAGAGGCACCAGCTCTCCCGCAGATCTCCTTCCCTGACGCGACAGAGCGAACGCCCAAAGCCTTGCTGAGGAAGCAGCAGCGAAGTGCGGTTCAGGCCAAGCTGAAAACCTCTGCGAAAGCATAGCAGTCGCTGGGAAAAAAGAGTCGGTTCTCTGGGCTACTGTTGCTGCTTGCTTGAGCCTAGTATTGGCAGCACGGTGGCAGAATCCCGCATAGAGCGAAAGCCTCCTTGCCTGGGCATCCCCTCTAGGAAAGCACAGCATTCTTGGGGAAAACAGAGTCGGTTCTGTGCGATGCAGATGCCGCTTGCCTGTACAGAGTCTCCGAAGCACGGTGAAAGAAACCCGCATGGAGCGAAATCCTCTTGGCCCGGGCATCCACTCTACTTGAGAGAGAAGCGTGGTTGTGCCTGTGGAAACAGCCTTAACGAAAGGTCATGAAACAGGAGAGCATGCATTGCAACAATAGCGGACAGGTGGCAAGACAAGTGTCACCCTCTCCGTTTGCTTAGAAATCAGAGTCGGTTCTGCGGGCTGCTGCTCCTGCTTGCCTAGGCCAAGTCTCAAGGTGGGAGAAACCAACATACAGCGAAAGCCTCTTTGCCCAGGCTCCTCCTCTGGGAAAGCACAGCATTCGTTGGGAAATCTGAGTCGCTTTGTGGGATGCTGCTGCTGCTTGCCTGAGCTAGTCTGCGCAGCACGGTGGAAGAAACCCGCATGGAGCGAAATTCTCTTGGCCCTAGCTTCCCCACTGCCTGCGAGAGAAGCGTGGATGCACCTCTGGAAAGGGACTTAAGGATAGGGAAACGGTTGTCACCGTGATCTCCGGGAGCAAGTCTGGGGAAGGAGCAGAACGCCTCCCCGGGAGAAGAGAAGGAGCTGTTGGCCTTGTCCAGAAACAGTCGCAAAGCAGGAGAGCCTGCCCTGGGAAGAACAGCGGGACGGTGGCATGACAAGCGTCACCCGCTCCCAATGCGTATAGACGGAAGCCTGGCTTTAGGAAGACAGGAGGGGACGGCTAGGGCAGGCGCGCATACGCCACTCTGAGGAAGGAGTCTGGGCAGAAGGCAGGCCTGTTCTGTGTGCCTCCTGTCCCAAGGGGAGAGCATCTCCGAGGCCACCTGTCCCTAGGGCAGACGTGGGCTTGCCACCAGGCGCCATAACCTGAACTCGCAGATACAGCTCCCTGGAAGAAAGGGGAGCCAGATGATATCTTCCTCCAAGAGGTGGCAGCTTTGGGGGAGGAAGGGGGTGTGTCGTGGAAGAAGAGGGGACAGTTCCCCACAGCTCCCCATCCCAGTGCACGGGCGCTGTGCAGGGTTCCTGTCGCTTCTCCTTTCCTATGTGGAATGCGCTGGCCTAGTCCCCAAGTCCGCCTGAACTCGAGAGCAAAAAGCCAAGCCTTACTACGCCAGAAGAAGGCAGTTGGCAGGGAGTGTCATCCTAGACCACGCACGCTGCTGCAGGGTGGTGGCTGTGTCTGCGAGGTTCAGCCTGGCACGGTGATCCCAGGGTGCGACCATGGAGCCCGGGATAGCAAAGCCCAAGTGGAACCAGCTCTCCCGCAGATCTCCTTCCCTGACGCGACAGAGCGAACTCCCAAAGCCTTGCTGAGGAAGCAGCAGCGAAGTGCGGTTCAGGCCAAGCTGAAAACCTCTGCCAAAGCATAGCAGTCGCTGGGAAAAAAGAGTCGGTTCTCTGGGCTGCTGTTGCTGCTTGCTTGAGCCTAGTATTGGCAGCACGGTGGCAGAATCCCGCATAGAGCGAAAGCCTCTTTGCCTGGGCATCCCCTCTAGGAAAGCACAGCATTCTTGGGGAAAACAGAGTCGGTTCTGTGCGATGCAGATGCCGCTTGCCTGAACATGGTCTCCGAAGCACGCTGTAAGAAACCCGCATGGAGCGAAATCCTCTTGGCCCGGGCATCCCCTGTACTTGAGATCGAAGCGTGGTTGTGACTGTGGAAACAGTCTTAACGAAAGGTCATGAAACAGGAGAGCATGCATTGCAACAATAGCGGGCAGGTGGCAAGACAAGTGTCACCCTCTCCGTTTGCTTAGAAATCAGAGTCGGTTCTGCGGGCTGCTGCTCCTGCTTGCCTAGGCCAAGTCTCAAGGTGGGAGATACCACCCTACAGGGAAAGCCTCTTTGACCAGGCTCCTCCTCTGGGAAAGCACAGCATTCGTTGGGAAATCTGAGTCGCTTTGTGGGATGCTGCTGCTGCTTGCCTGAGCTAGTCTGCGCAGCACGGTGGAAGAAACCCGCATGGAGCGAAATTCTCGTGGCCCTAGCATCGCCACTGCCTGCGAGAGAAGCGTGGATGCACCTCTGGAAAGGGACTTAAGGATAGGGACACGGCTGTCACCGTGATCTCCGGGAGCAAGTCTGGGGAAGGAGCAGAACGCCTCCCCGGGAGAAGAGAAGGAGCTGTTGGCCTTGTCCAGAAACAGTCGCAAAGCAGGAGAGCCTGCCCTGGGAAGAACAGCGGGACGGTGGCATGACAAGCGTCACCCGCTCCCAATGCGTATAGACGGAAGCCTGGCTTTAGGAAGACAGGAGGGGACGGCTAGGGCAGGCGCGCATACGCCACTCTGAGGAAGGAGTCTGGGCAGAAGGCAGGCCTGTTCTGTGTGCCTCCTGTCCCAAGGGGAGAGCATCTCCGAGGCCACCTGTCCCTAGGGCAGACGTGGGCTTGCCACCAGGCGCCATAACCTGAACTCGCAGATACAGCTCCCTGGAAGAAAGGGCAGCCAGATACCATCTTCCTCCAAGAGGTGGCAGCGTTGGGTGTGGCAGCGGTGTGTCGGGGAAGAAGAGGGGACAGTTCCCCACTGCTCCCCATCCAACTGCACGGGCGCTGTGGAGGGTTCTTGTCGCCTCTCCTTTCCTATTGCAAAGGCACTGGTGTAGTCCCCGAGTCTGCCTGAACTCCAGAGCAAAAAGCCAAGCCTTACTACGCCAGGAGATGGCAGTTGGCAGGGAGTGTCATCCTAGACCACGCAAGCTGCTGCAGGGTGGTGGCTGTTTCTGCAAGTTCAGACTGGCAGGGTGATCCCAGGGTGCGACCATGGAGCCCGGGACAAAAAAGCCCAAGAGGCACCAGCTCTCCCGCAGATCTCCTTCCCTGACGCGACAGAGCGAACGCCCAAAGACTTGCTGAGGAAGCAGCAGCGAAGTGCGGTTCAGGCCAAGCTGAAAACCTCTGCGAAAGCATAGCAGTCGCTGGGAAAAAAGAGTCGGTTCTCTGGGCTACTGTTGCTGCTTGCTTGAGCCTAGTATTGGCAGCACGGTGGCAGAATCCCGCATAGAGCGAAAGCCTCCTTGCCTGGGCATCCCCTCTAGGAAAGCACAGCATTCTTGGGGAAAACAGAGTCGGTTCTGTGCGATGCATATGTCGCTTGCCTGTACAGAGTCTCCGAAGCACGGTGAAAGGAACCCGCATGGAGCGAAATCCTCTTGGCCCGGGCATCCCCTCTACTTGAGAGAGAAGCGTGGTTGTGCCTGTGGAAACAGCCTTAACGAAAGGTCATGAAACAGGAGAGCATGCATTGCAACAATAGCGGACAGGTGGCAAGACAAGTGTCACCCTCTCCGTTTGCTTAGAAATCAGAGTCGGTTCTGCGGGCTGCTGCTCCTGCTTGCCTAGGCCAAGTCTCAAGGTGGGAGAAACCACCATACAGCGAAAGCCTCTTTGCCCAGGCTCCTCCTGGAAAGCACAGCATTCGTTGGGAAATCTGAGTCGCTTTGTGGGATGCTGTTGCTAATTGCCTGAGCTAGTCTGCGCAGCACGGTGGAAGAAACCCGCATGGAGCGAAATTCTCTGGGTCCTAGCATCCCCACTGCCTGCGAGAGAAGCGTGGATGCACATCTGGAAAGGGCCTTAAGGATAGGGACACGGCTGACACCGTGTTCCCCGGGAGCGAGTCTGGGGAAGGAGCAGAACGCCTCCCCGGGAGAAGAGAAGGAGCCGTTGGCCTTGTTGTCGGGAAACAGTCGCAAAGCAGGAGAGATTGCCCTGGGAAGAACAGTGGGACAGTGGCAAGATAAGCGTCACCCGCTCCCTGTGCGTAGAGACGGAAGCCTGGCTTTAGGAAGACACGAGGGGATGGCTAGGGCAGACGCGCATACTCTGCTCTGAGGAAGGAGTCTGGGCAGAAGGAAGGCCTGTTCTGTGTGCCTTTTGTCCCAAGGGGACAGCATCTCCAAGGCCACCTGTCCCTAGGCAAGATGTGGGCATGCCACCAGGCGCCATAACCTGAACTCGCAGATACAGCTCCCTGGAAGAAAGGGGAGCCAGATGACATCTTCCTCCAAGAGGTGGCAGCTTTGGGGGAGGAAGGGGGTGTGTCGTGGAAGAAGAGGGGACAGTTCCCCACAGCTCCCCATCCCAGTGCACGGGCGCTGTGCAGGGTTCCTGTCGCTTCTCCTTTCCTATGTGGAAGGCGCTGGCCTAGTCCCCAGGTCCGCCTGAACTCGAGAGCAAAAAGCCAAGCCTTACTACGCCAGAAGAAGGCAGTTGGCAGGGATTGTCATCCTAGACCACGCACGCTGCTGCAGGGTGGTGGCTGTGTCTGGGAGGTTCAGCCTGGCACGGTGATCCCAGGGTGCGACCATGGAGCCCGGGATAGCAAAGCCCAAGTGGAACCAGCTCTCCCGCAGATCTCCTTCCCTGACGCGACAGAGCGAACTCCCAAAGCCTTGCTGAGGAAGCAGCAGCGAAGTGCGGTTCAGGCCAAGCTGAAAACCTCTGCCAAAGCATAGCAGTCGCTGGGAAAAAAGAGTCGGTTCTCTGGGCTGCTGTTGCTGCTTGCTTGAGCCTAGTATTGGCAGCACGGTGGCAGAATCCCGCATAGAGCGAAAGCCTCTTTGCCTGGGCATCCCCTCTAGGAAAGCACAGCATTCTTGGGGAAAACAGAGTCGGTTCTGTGCGATGCAGATGCCGCTTGCCTGAACATTTTTTCCGAAGCACGCTGTAAGAAACCCACATGGAGCGAAATCCTCTTGGCCCGGGCATCCCCTGTACTTGAGAGCGAAGCGTGGTTGTGACTGTGGAAACAGTCTTAACGAAAGGTCATGAAACAGGAGAGCATGTATTGCAACAATAGCGGGCAGGTGGCAAGACAAGTGTCACCCTCTCCGTTTGCTTAGAAATCAGAGTCGGTTCTGCGGGCTGCTGCTCCTGCTTGCCTAGGCCAAGTCTCAAGGTGGGAGATACCACCCTACAGGGAAAGCCTCTTTGACCAGGCTCCTCCTCTGGGAAAGCACAGCATTCGTTGGGAAATCTGAGTCGCTTTGTGGGATGCTGCTGCTGCTTGCCTGAGCTAGTCTGCGCAGCACGGTGGAAGAAACCCGCATGGAGCGAAATTCTCGTGGCCCTAGCATCGCCACTGCCTGCGAGAGAAGCGTGGATGCACCTCTGGAAAGGGACTTAAGGATAGGGACACGGCTGTCACCGTGATCTCCGGGAGCAAGTCTGGGGAAGGAGCAGAACGCCTCCCCGGGAGAAGAGAAGGAGCTGTTGGCCTTGTCCAGAAACAGTCGCAAAGCAGGAGAGCCTGCCCTGGGAAGAACAGCGGGACGGTGGCATGACAAGCGTCACCCGCTCCCAATGCGTATAGACGGAAGCCTGGCTTTAGGAAGACAGGAGGGGACGGCTAGGGCAGGCGCGCATACGCCACTCTGAGGAAGGAGTCTGGGCAGAAGGCAGGCCTGTTCTGTGTGCCTCCTGTCCCAAGGGGAGAGCATCTCCGAGGCCACCTGTCCCTAGGGCAGACGTGGGCTTGCCACCAGGCGCCATAACCTGAATTCGCAGATACAGCTCCCTGGAAGAAAGGGCAGCCAGATACCATCTTCCTCCAAGAGGTGGCAGCGTTGGGGGTGGCAGCGGTGTGTCGGGGAAGAAGAGGGGACAGTCCCCCAGTGCTCCCCATCCAACTGCACGGGCGCTGTGGAGGGTTCCTGTCGCCTCTCCTTTCCTATTGCAAAGGCACTGGTGTAGTCCCCGAGTCTGCCTGAACTCCAGAGCAAAAAGCCAAGCCTTACTACGCCAGGAGATGGCAGTTGGCAGGGAGTGTCATCCTAGACCACGCAAGCTGCTGCAGGGTGGTGGCTGTTTCTGCAAGTTCAGACTGGCAGGGTGATCCCAGGGTGCGACCATGGAGCCCGGGATAGCAAAGCCCAAGAGGCACCAGCTCTCCCGCAGATCTCCTTCCCTGACGCGACAGAGCGAACGCCCAAAGCCTTGCTGAGGAAGCAGCAGCGAAGTGCGGTTCAGGCCAAGCTGAAAACCTCTGCGAAAGCATAGCAGTCGCTGGGAAAAAAGAGTCGTTTCTCTGGGCTACTGTTGCTGCTTGCTTGAGCCTAGTATTGGCAGCACGGTGGCAGAATCCCGCATAGAGCGAAAGCCTCCTTGCCTGGGCATCCCCTCTAGGAAAGCACAGCATTCTTGGGGAAAACAGAGTCGGTTCTGTGCGATGCATATGTCGCTTGCCTGTACAGAGTCTCCGAAGCACGGTGAAAGAAACCCGCATGGAGCGAAATCCTCTTGGCCCGGGCATCCCCTCTACTTGAGAGAGAAGCGTGGTTGTGCCTGTGGAAACAGCCTTAACGAAAGGTCATGAAACAGGAGAGCATGCATTGCAACAATAGCGGACAGGTGGCAAGACAAGTGTCACCCTCTCCGTTTGCTTAGAAATCAGAGTCGGTTCTGCGGGCTGCTGCTCCTGCTTGCCTAGGCCAAGTCTCAAGGTGGGAGAAACCACCATACAGCGAAAGCCTCTTTGCCCAGGCTCCTCCTCTGGGAAAGCACAGCATTCGTTGGGAAATCTGAGGCGTTTTGTGGGATGCTGTTGCTACTTGCCTGAGCTAGTTTGCGCAGCACGGTGGAAGAAACCCGCATGGAGCGAAATTCTCTGGGTCCTAGCATCCCCACTGCCTGCGAGAGAAGCGTGGATGCACATCTGGAAAGGGCCTTAATGATAGGGACACGGCTGACACCCTGTTCCCCGGGAGCAAGTCTGGGGAAGGAGCAGAACGCCTCCCCGGGAGAAGAGAAGGAGCTGTTGGCCTTGTTGTCGGGAAACAGTCGCAAAGCAGGAGAGATTGCCCTGGGAAGAACAGTGGGACGGTGGCAAGACAAGCGTCACCCGCTCCCTGTGCGTAGAGACGGAAGCCTGGCTTTAGGAAGACACGAGGGGATGGCTAGGGCAGACGCGCATACTCTGCTCTGAGGAAGGAGTCTGGGCAGAAGGAAGGCCTGTTCTGTGTGCCTTTTGTCCCAAGGGGACAGCATCTCCAAGGCCACCTGTCCCTAGGCAAGATGTGGGCATGCCACCAGGCGCCATAACCTAAACTCGCAGATACAGCTCCCTGGAAGAAAGGGGAGCCAGATGACATCTTCCTCCAAGAGGTGGCAGCTTTGGGGGAGGAAGGGGGTGTGTCGTGGAAGAAGAGGGGACAGTCCCCCACAGCTCCCCATCCCAGTGCACGGGCGCTGTGCAGGGTTCCTGTCGCTTCTCCTTTCCTATGTGGAAGGCGCTGGCCTAGTCCCCAAGTCCGCCTGAACTCGAGAGCAAAAAGCCAAGCCTTACTACGCCAGAAGAAGGCAGTTGGCAGGGATTGTCATCCTAGACCACGCACGCTGCTGCAGGGTGGTGGCTGTGTCTGCGAGGTTCAGCCTGGCACGGTGATCCCAGGGTGCGACCATGGAGCCCGGGATAGCAAAGCCCAAGTGGAACCAGCTCTCCCGCAGATCTCCTTCCCTTACGCGACAGAGCAAACGCCCAAAGCCTTGCTGAGGAAGCAGCAGCGAAGTACGGTTCAGGCCAAGCTGAAAACCTCTGCGAAAGCATAGCAGTCGCTGGGAAAAAAGAGTCGGTTCTCTGGGCTGCGGTTGCTGCTTGCTTGAGCCTAATATTGGCAGCACGGTGGCAGAATCCCGCATAGAGCGAAAGCCTCTTTGCCTGGGCATCCCCTCTAGGAAAGCACAGCATTCTTGGGGAAAACAGAGTCGGTTCTGTGCGATGCAGATGCCACTTGCCTGAACATGGTCTCCGAAGCACGCTGTAAGAAACCCGCATGGAGCGAAATCCTCTTGGCCCGGGCATCCCCTGTACTTGAGAGCGAAGCGTGGTTGTGACTGTGGAAACAGTCTTAACGAAAGGTCATGAAACAGGAGAGCATGCATTGCAACAATAGCGGGCAGGTGGCAAGACAAGTGTCACCCTCTCCGTTTCATTAGAAATCAGAGTCTGTTCTGCGGGCTGCTGCTCCTGCTTGCCTAGGCCAACTCAAGGTGGGAGATACCACCCTACAGGGAAAGCCTCTTTGCCCATGCTCCTCCTCTGGGAAAGCACAGCATTCGTTGGGAAATCTGAGTCGCTTTGTGGGATGCTGCTGCTGCTTGCCTGAGCTAGTCTGCGCAGCACGGTGGAAGAAACCCGCATGGAGCAAAATTCTCTTGGCCCTAGCATTGCCACTGCCTGCGAGAGAAGCGTGGATGCACCTCTGGAAAGGGACTTAAGGATAGGGACACGGCTGTCACCGTGATCTCCGGGAGCAAGTCTGGGGAAGGAGCAGAACGCCTCCCCGGGAGAAGAGAAGGAGCTGTTGGCCTTGTCCAGAAACAGTCGCAAAGCAGGAGAGCCGGCCCTGGGAAGAACAGCGGGACGGTGGCATGACAAGCGTCACCCGCTCCCAATGCGTATAGACGGAAGCCTGGCTTTAGGAAGACAGGAGGGGACGGCTAGGGCAGGCGCGCATACGCCACTCTGAGGAAGGAGTCTGGGCAGAAGGCAGGCCTGTTCTGTGTGCCTCCTGTCCCAAGGGGAGAGCATCTCCGAGGCCACCTGTCCCTAGGGCAGACGTGGGCTTGCCACCAGGCGCCATAACCTGAACTCGCAGATACAGCTCCCTGGAAGAAAGGGCAGCCAGATACCATCTTCCTCCAAGAGGTGGCAGCGTTGGGGGTGGCAGCGGTGTGTCGGGGAAGAAGAGGGACAGCCCCCCACTGCTCCCCATCAAGTGCACGGGCGCTGTGGAGGGTTCCAGTCGCCTCTCCTTTCCTATTGCAAAGGCACTGGCGTAGTCCCCGAGTCCGCCTGAACTCCAGAGCAAAAAGCCAAGCCTTACTACGCCAGGAGATGGCAGTTGGCAGGGAGTGTCATCCTAGACCACGCAAGCTGCTGCAGGGTGGTGGCTGTTTCTGCAAGTTCAGACTGGCAGGGTGATCCCAGGGTGCGACCATGGAGCCCGGGACAAAAAAGCCCAAGAGGCACCAGCTCTCCCGCAGATCTCCTTCCCTGACGCGACAGAGCAAACGCCCAAAGCCTTGCTGAGGAAGCAGCAGCGAAGTGCGGTTCAGGCCAAGCTGAAAACCTCTGCCAAAGCATAGCAGTCACTGGGAAAAAAGAGTCGGTTCTCTGGGCTTCTGTTGCTGCTTGCTTGAGCCTAGTATTGGCAGCACGGTGGCAGAATCCCGCATAGAGCGAAAGCCTCTTTGCCTGGGCATCCCCTATAGGAAAGCACAGCATTCTTGGGGAAAACAGAGTCGGTTCTGTGAGATGCATATGTCGCTTGCCTGAACATGGTCTCCGAAGCACGCTGTAAGAAACACGCATGGAGCGAAATCCTCTTGGCCCGGGCATCCCCTGTACTTGAGAGCGAAGCGTGGTTGTGACTGTGGAAACAGTCTTAACGAAAGGTCATGAAACAGGAGAGCATGCATTGCAACAATAGCGGGCAGGTGGCAAGACAAGTGTCACCCTCTCCGTTTGCATAGAAATCAGAGTCTGTTCTGCGGGCTGCTGCTCCTGCTTGCCTAGGCCAAGTCTCAAGGTGGGAGATACCACCCTACAGGGAAAGCCTCTTTGCCCAGGCTCCTCCTCTGGGAAAGCACAGCATTCGTTGGGAAATCTGAGTCGCTTTGTGGGATGCTGCTGCTGCTTGCCTGAGCTAGTCTGCGCAGCACGGTGGAAGAAACCCGCATGGAGCGAAATTCTCTTGGCCCTAGCATCGCCACTGCCTGCGTGAGAAGCGTGGATGCACATCTGGAAAGGGACTTAAGGATAGGGACACGGCTGTCACCGTGATCTCCGGGAGCAAGTCTGGGGAAGGAGCAGAACGCCTCCCCGGGAGAAAGGAAGGAGCTGTTGGCCTTGTCCAGAAACAGTCGCAAAGCAGGAGAGCCTGCCCAGGGAAGAACAGCGGGACGGTGGCATGACAAGCGTCACCCGCTCCCAATGCGTATAGACGGAAGCCTGGCTTTAGGAAGACAGGAGGGGACGGCTAGGGCAGGCGCGCATACGCCACACTGAGGAAGGAGTCTGGGCAGAAGGCAGGCCTGTTCTGTGTGCCTCCTGTCCCAAGGGGAGAGCATCTACGAGGCCACCTGTCCCTAGGGCAGACGTGGGCTTGCCACCAGGCGCCATAACCTGAACTCGCAGATACAGCTCCCTGGAAGAAAGGGCAGCCAGATACCATCTTCCTCCAAGAGGTGGCAGCGTTGGGGGTGGCAGCGGTGTGTCGGGGAAGAAGATGGGACAGTCCCCCACTGCTCCCCATCCAAGTGCACGGGCGCTGTGGAGGGTTCCTGTCGCCTCTCCTTTCCTATTGCAAAGGCACTGGCGTAGTCCCCGAGTCCGCCTGAACTCCAGAGCAAAAAGCCAAGCCTTACTACGCCAGGAGATGGCAGTTGGCAGGGAGTGTCATCCTAGACCACGCAAGCTGCTGCAGGGTGGTGGCTGTTTCTGCAAGTTCAGACTGGCAGGGTGATCCCAGGGTGCGACCATGGAGCCCGGGACAAAAAAGCCGAAGAGGCACCAGCTCTCCCGCAGATCTCCTTCCCTGATGCGACAGAGCGAACGCCCAAAGCCTTGCTGAGGAAGCAGCAGCGAAGTGCGGTTCAGGCCAAGCTGAAAACCTCTGCGAAAGCATAGCAGTCGCTGGGAAAAAAGAGTCGGTTCTCTGGGCTACTGTTGTTGCTTGCTTGAAGCTAGTATTGGCAGCACGGTGGCAGAATCCCGCATAGAGCGAAAGCCTCCTTGCCTGGGCATCACCTCTAGGAAAGCACAGCATTCTTGGGGAAAACAGAGTCGGTTCTGTGCGATGCATATGTAGCTTGCCTGTACAGAGTCTCCGAAGCACGGTGAAAGAAACCCGCATGGAGCGAAATCCTCTTGGCCCGGGCATCCCCTCTACTTGAGAGAGAAGCGTGGTTGTGCCTGTGGAAACAGCCTTAACGAAAGGTCATGAAACAGGAGAGCATGCATTGCAACAATAGCGGACAGGTGGCAAGACAAGTGTCACCCTCTCCGTTTGCTTAGAAATCAGAGTCGGTTCTGCGGGCTGCTGCTCCTGCTTGCCTAGGCCAAGTCTCAAGGTGGGAGAACCCACCATACAGCGAAAGCCTCTTTGCCCAGGCTCCTCCTCTGGGAAAGCACAGCATTCGTTGGGAAATCTGAGTCGTTTTGTGGGATGCTGTTGCTACTTGCCTGAGCTAGTCTGCGCAGCACGGTGGAAGAAACCCGCATGGAGCGAAATTCTCTGGGTCCTAGCATCCCCACTGCCTGCGAGAGAAGCGTGGATGCACATCTGGAAAGGGCCTTAAGGATAGGGACACGGCTGACACCGTGTTCCCCGGGAGCAAGTCTGGGGAAGGAGCAGAACGCCTCCCCGGGAGAAGAGAAGGAGCTGTTGGCCTTGTTGTCGGGAAACAGTCGCAAAGCAGGAGAGATTGCCCTGGGAAGAACAGTGGGACGGTGGCAAGACAAGCGTCACCCGCTCCCTGTGCGTAGAGACGGAAGCCTGGCTTTAGGAAGACACGAGGGGATGGCTAGGGCAGACGCGCATACTCTGCTCTGAGGAAGGAGTCTGGGCAGAAGGAAGGCCTGTTCTGTGTGCCTTTTGTCCCAAGGGGACAGCATCTCCAAGGCCACCTGTCCCTAGGCAAGATGTGGGCATGCCACCAGGCGCCATAACCTGAACTCGCAGATACAGCTCCCTGGAACAAAGGGGAGCCAGATGACATCTTCCTCCAAGAGGTGGCAGCTTTGGGGGAGGAAGGGGGTGTGTCGTGGAAGAAGAGGGGACAGTCCCCCACAGCTCCCCATCCCAGTGCACGGGCGCTGTGCAGGGTTCCTGTCGCTTCTCCTTTCCTATGTGGAAGGCGCTGGCCTAGTCCCCAAGTCCGCCTGAACTCGAGAGCAAAAAGCCAAGCCTTACTACGCCAGAAGAAGGCAGTTGGCAGGGATTGTCATCCTAGACCACGCACGCTGCTGCAGGGTGGTGGCTGTGTCTGCGAGGTTCAGCCTGGCACGGTGATCCCAGGGTGCGACCATGGAGCCCGGGATAGCAAAGCCCAAGTGGAACCAGCTCTCCCGCAGATCTCCTTCCCTGACGCGACAGAGCAAACGCCCAAAGCCTTGCTGAGGAAGCAGCAGCGAAGTGCGGTTCAGGCCAAGCTGAAAACCTCTGCCAAAGCATAGCAGTCGCTGGGAAAAAAGAGTCGGTTCTCTGGGCTGCGGTTGCTGCTTGCTTGAGCCTAATATTGGCAGCACGGTGGCAGAATCCCGCATAGAGCGAAAGCCTCTTTGCCTGGGCATCCCCTCTAGGAAAGCACAGCATTCTTGGGGAAAACAGAGTCGGTTCTGTGCGATGCAGATGCCGCTTGCCTGAACATGGTCTCCGAAGCACGCTGTAAGAAACCCGCATGGAGCGAAATCCTCTTGGCCCGGGCATCCCCTGTACTTGAGAGCGAAGCGTGGTTGTGACTGTGGAAACAGTCTTAACGAAAGGTCATGAAACAGGAGAGCATGCATTGCAACAATAGCGGGCAGGTGGCAAGACAAGTGTCACCCTCTCTGTTTGCTTAGAAATCAGACTCTGTTCTGCGGGCTGCTCCTCCTGCTTGCCTAGGCCAAGTCTCAAGGTGGGAGATACCACCCTACAGGGAAAGCCTCTTTGCCCATGCTCCTCCTCTGGGAAAGCACAGCATTCGTTGGGAAATCTGAGTCGCTTTGTGGGATGCTGCTGCTGCTTGCCTGAGGTAGTCTGCGCAGCACGGTGGAAGAAACCCGCATGGAGCGAAATTCTCTTGGCCCTAGCATCGCCCCTGCCTGCGAGAGAAGCGTGGATGCACATCTGGAAAGGGACTTAAGGATAGGGACATGGCTGTCACCGTGATCTCCGGGAGCAAGTCTGGGTAAGGAGCAGAACGCCTCCCCGGGAGAAGAGAAGGAGCTGTTGGCCTTGTCTAGAAACAGTCGCAAAGCAGGAGAGCCTGCCCTGGGAAGAACAGCGGGACGGTGGCATGACAAGCGTCACCCGCTCCCAATGCGTATAGACGGAAGCCTGGCTTTAGGAAGACAGGAGGGGACGGCTAGGGCAGGGGTGCATACGCCACTCTGAGGAAGGAGTCTGGGCAGAAGGCAGGCCTGTGCTGTGTGCGTCCTGTCCCAAGGGGAGAGCATCTCCGAGGCCATCTGTCCCTAGGGCAGACGTGGGCTTGCCACCAGGCGCCATAACCTGAACTCGCAGATACAGCTCCCTGGAAGAAAGGGCAGCCAGATACCATCTTCCTCCAAGAGGTGGCAGCGTTGGGGGTGGCAGCGGTGTGTCGGGGAAGAAGACGGGACAGTCCCCCACTGCTCCCCATCCAAGTGCACGGGCGCTGTGGAGGGTTCCTGTCGCCTCTCCTTTCCTATTGCAAAGGCCCTGGCGTAGTCCCCGAGTCCGCCTGAACTCCAGAGCAAAAAGCCAAGCCTTACTACGCCAGGAGATGGCAGTTGGCAGGGAGTGTCATCCTAGACCACGCAAGCTGCTGCAGGGTGGTGGCTGTTTCTGCAAGTTCAGACTGGCAGGGTGATCCCAGGGTGCGACCATGGAGCCCGGGATAGCAAAGCCCAAGAGGCACCAGCTCTCCCGCAGATCTCCTTCCCTGACGCGACAGAGCAAACGCCCAAAGCCTTGCTGAGGAAGCAGCAGCGAAGTGCGGTTCAGGCCAAGCTGAAAACCTCTGCGAAAGCATAGCAGTCGCTGGGAAAAAAGAGTCGGTTCTCTGGGCTACTGTTGCTGCTTGCTTGAGCCTAGTATTGGCTGCACGGTGGCAGAATCCCGCATAGAGCGAAAGCCTCCTTGCCTGGGCATACCCTCTAGGAAAGCACAGCATTCTTGGGGAAAACAGAGTCGGTTCTGTGCGATGCATATGTCGCTTGCCTGTACAGAGTCTCCGAAGCATGGTGAAAGAAACCCGCATGTAGCGAAATCCTCTTGGCCCGGGCATCCCCTCTACTTGAGAGAGAAGCGTGGTTGTGCCTGTGGAAACAGCCTTAACGAAAGGTCATGAAACAGGAGAGCATGCATTGCAACAATAGCGGACAGGTGGCAACACAAGTGTCACACTCTCCGTTTGCTTAGAAATTAGAGTCGGTTCTGCGGGCTGCTGTTCCTGCTTGCCTAGGCCTAGTCTCAAGGTGGGAGAAACCACCATACAGCGAAAGCCTCTTTGCCCAGGCTCCTCCTCTGGGAAAGCACAGCATTCGTTGGGAAATCTGAGTCGCTTTGTGGGATGCTGTTGCTACTTGCCTGAGCTAGTCTGCGCAGCACGGTGGAAGAAACCCGCATGGAGCGAAATTCTCTGGGTCCTAGCATCCCCACTGCCTGCGAGAGAAGCGTGGATGCACATCTGGAAAGGGCCTTAAGGATAGGGACACGGCTGACACCGTGTTCCCCGGGAGCAAGTCTGGGGAAGGAGCAGAATGCCTCCCCGGGAGAAGAGAAGGAGCCGTTGGCCTTGTTGTCGGGAAAGAGTCGCAAAGCAGGAGAGATTGCCCTGGGAAGAACAGTGGGACGGTGGCAAGACAAGCGTCACCCGCTCCCTGTGTGTAGAGACGGAAGCCTGGCTTTAGGAAGACACGAGGGGATGGCTATGGCAGACGCGCATACTCTGCTCTGAGGAAGGAGTCTGGGCAGAAGGAAGGCCTGTTCTGTGTGCCTTTTGTCCCAAGGGGACAGCATCTCCAAGGCCACCTGTCCCTAGGCAAGATGTGGGCATGCCACCAGGCGCCATAACCTGAACTCGCAGATACAGCTCCCTGGAAGAAAGGGGAGCCAGATGACATCTTCCTCCAAGAGGTGGCAGCTTTGGGGGAGGAAGGGGGTGTGTCGTGGAAGAAGAGGGGACAGTCCCCCACAGCTCCCCATCCCAGTGCACGGGCGCTGTGCAGGGTTCCTGTCGCTTCTCCTTTCCTATGTGGAAGGCGCTGGCCTAGTCCCCAAGTGCGCCTGAACTCGAGAGCAAAAAGCCAAGCCTTACTACGCCAGAAGAAGGCAGTTGGCAGGGATTGTCATCCTAGACCACGCACGCTGCTGCAGGTTGGTGGCTGTGTCTGCGAGGTTCAGCCTGGCACGGTGATCCCAGGGTGCGACCATGGAGCCCGGGATAGCAAAGCCCAAGTGGAACCAGCTCTCCCGCAGATCTCCTTCCCTGACGCGACAGAGCAAACGCCCAAAGCCTTGCTGAGGAAGCAGCAGCGAAGTGCGGTTCAGGCCAAGCTGAAAACCTCTGCCAAAGCATAGCAGTCGCTGGGAAAAAAGAGTCGGTTCTCTGGGCTGCTGTTGCTGCTTGCTTGAGCCTAGTATTGGCAGCACGGTGGCAGAATCCCGCATAGAGCGAAAGCCTCTTTGCCTGGGCATCCCCTCTAGGAAAGCACAGCATTCTTGGGGAAAACAGAGTCGGTTCTGTGCGATGCATATGTCGCTTGCCTGTACAGAGTCTCCGAAGCACGGTGAAAGAAACCCGCATGGAGCGAAATCCTCTTGGCCCGGGCATCCCCTGTACTTGAGAGAGAAGCGTGGTTGTGCCTGTGGAAACAGCCTTAACGAAAGGTCATGAAACAGGAGAGCATGCATTGCAACAATAGCGGACAGGTGGCAAGACAAGTGTCACCCTCTCCGTTTGCTTAGAAATCAGAGTCGGTTCTGCGGGCTGCTGCTCCTGCTTGCCTAGGCCAAGTCTCAAGGTGGGAGAAACCACCATACAGCGAAAGCCTCTTTGCCCAGGCTCCTCCTCTGGGAAAGCACAGCATTCGTTGGGAAATCTGAGTCGTTTTGTGGGATGCTGTTGCTACTTGCCTGAGCTAGTTTGCGCAGCACGGTGGAAGAAACCCGCATGGAGCGAAATTCTCTGGGTCCTAGCATCCCCACTGCCTGTGAGAGAAGCGTGGATGCACAACTGGAAAGGGCCTTAAGGATAGGGACACGGCTGACACCGTGTTCCCCGGGAGCAAGTCTGGGGAAGGAGCAGAACGCCTCCCCGGGAGAAGAGAAGGAGCTGTTGGCCTTGTTGTCGGGAAACAGTCGCAAAGCAGGAGAGATTGCCCTGGGAAGAACAGTGGGACGGTGGCAAGACAAGCGTCACCCGCTCCCTGTGCGTAGAGACGGAAGCCTGGCTTTAGGAAGACACGAGGGGATGGCTAGGGCAGACGCGCAATCTCTGCTCTGAGGAAGGAGTCTGGGCAGAAGGAAGGCCTGTTCTGTGTGCCTTTTGTCCCAAGGGGACAGCATCTCCAAGGCCACCTGTCCCTAGGCAAGATGTGGGCATGCCACCAGGCGCCATAACCTGAACTCGCAGATACAGCTCCCTGGAAGAAAGGGGAGCCAGATGACATCTTCCTCCAAGAGGTGGCAGCTTTGGGGGAGGAAGGGGGTGTGTCGTGGAAGAAGAGGGGACAGTCCCCCACAGCTCCCCATCCCAGTGCACGGGCGCTGTGCAGGGTTCCTGTCGCTTCTCCTTTCCTATGTGGAAGGCGCTGGCCTAGTCCCCAAGTGCGCCTGAACTCGAGAGCAAAAAGCCAAGCCTTACTACGCCAGAAGAAGGCAGTTGGCAGGGATTGTCATCCTAGACCACGCACGCTGCTGCAGGTTGGTGGCTGTGTCTGCGAGGTTCAGCCTGGCACGGTGATCCCAGGGTGCGACCATGGAGCCCGGGATAGCAAAGCCCAAGTGGAACCAGCTCTCCCGCAGATCTCCTTCCCTGACGCGACAGAGCAAACGCCCAAAGCCTTGCTGAAGAAGCAGCAGCAAAGTGCGGTTCAGGCCAAGCTGAAAACCTCTGCCAAAGCATAGCAGTCGCTGGGAAAAAAGAGTCGGTTCTCTGGGCTGCGGTTGCTGCTTGCTTGAGCCTAATATTGGCAGCACGGTGGCAGAATCCCGCATAGAGCGAAAGCCTCTTTGCCTGGGCATCCCCTCTAGGAAAGCACAGCATTCTTGGGGAAAACAGAGTCGGTTCTGTGCGATGCAGATGCCACTTGCCTGAACATGGTCTCCGAAGCACGCTGTAAGAAACCCGCATGGAGCGAAATCCTCTTGGCCCGGGCATCCCCTGTACTTGAGAGCGAAGCGTGGTTGTGACTGTGGAAACAGTCTTAACGAAAGGTCATGAAACAGGAGAGCATGCATTGCAACAATAGCGGGCAGGTGGCAAGACAAGTGTCACCCTCTCCGTTTCATTAGAAATCAGAGTCTGTTCTGCGGGCTGCTGCTCCTGCTTGCCTAGGCCAAGTCTCAAGGTGGGAGATACCACCCTACAGGGAAAGCCTCTTTGCCCATGCTCCTCCTCTGGGAAAGCACAGCATTCGTTGGGAAATCTGAGTCGCTTTGTGGGATGCTGCTGCTGCTTGCCTGAGCTAGTCTGCGCAGCACGGTGGAAGAAACCCGCATGGAGCGAAATTCTCTTGGCCCTAGCATTGCCACTGCCTGCGAGAGAAGCGTGGATGCACCTCTGGAAAGGGACTTAAGGATAGGGACACGGCTGTCACCGTGATCTCCGGGAGCAAGTCTGGGGAAGGAACAGAACGCCTCCCCGGGAGAAGAGAAGGAGCTGCTGGCCTTGTCCAGAAACAGTCGCAAAGCAGGAGAGCCTGCCCTGGGAAGAACAGCGGGACGGTGGCATGACAAGCGTCACCCGCTCCCAATGCATATAGACGGAAGCCTGGCTTTAGGAAGACAGGAGGGTACGGCTAGGGCAGGCGCGCATACGCCACTCTGAGGAAGGAGTCTGGGCAGAAGGCAGGCCTGTTCTGTGTGCCTCCTGTCCCAAGGGGAGAGCATCTCCGAGGCCACCTGTCCCTAGGGCAGACGTGGGCTTGCCACCAGGCGCCATAACCTGAACTCGCAGATACAGCTCCCTGGAAGAAAGGGCAGCCAGATACCATCTTCCTCCAAGAGGTGGCAGCGTTGGGGGTGGCAGCGGTGTGTCGGGGAAGAAGAGGGACAGTCCCCCACTGCTCCCCATCCAAGTGCACGGGCGCTGTGGAGGGTTCCTGTCGCCTCTCCTTTCCTATTGCAAAGGCACTGGCGTAGTCCCCGAGTCCGCCTGAACTCCAGAGCAAAAAGCCAAGCCTTACTACGCCAGGAGATGGCAGTTGGCAGGGAGTGTCATCCTAGACCACGCAAGCTGCTGCAGGGTGGTGGCTGTTTCTGCAAGTTCAGACTGGCAGGGTGATCCCAGGGTGCGACCATGGAGCCCGGGACAAAAAAGCCCAAGAGGCACCAGCTCTCCCGCAGATCTCCTTCCCTGACGCGACAGAGCAAACGCCCAAAGCCTTGCTGAGGAAGCAGCAGCGAAGTGCGGTTCAGGCCAAGCTGAAAACCTCTGCGAAAGCATAGCAGTCGCTGGGAAAAAAAGGTCGGTTCTCTGGGCTACTGTTGCTGCTTGCTTGAGCCTAGTATTGGCAACACGGTGGCAGAATCCCGCATAGAGCGAAAGCCTCTTTGCCTGGGCATACCCTCTAGGAAAGCACAGCATTCTTGGGGAAAACAGAGTCGGTTCTGTGCGATGCATATGTCGCTTGCCTGTACAGAGTCTCCGAAGCACGGTGAAAGAAACCCGCATGGAGCGAAATCCTCTTGGCCCGGGCATCCCCTCTACTTGAGAGAGAAGCGTGGTTGTGCCTGTGGAAACAGCCTTAACGAAAGGTCATGAAACAGGAGAGCATGCATTGCAACAATAGCGGACAGGTGGCAAGACAAGTGTCACCCTCTCCGTTTGCTTAGAAAGCAGAGTCGGTTCTGCGGGCTGCTGCTCCTGCTTGCCTAGGCCAAGTCTCAAGGTGGGAGAAACCACCATACAGCGAAAGCCTCTTTGCCCAGGCTCCTCCTCTGGGAAAGCACAGCATTCGTTGGGAAATCTGAGTCGCTTTGTGGGATGCTGTTGCTACTTGACTGAGCTAGTCTGCGCAGCACGGTGGAAGAAACCCGCATGGAGCGAAATTCTCTGGGTCCTAGCATCCCCACTGCCTGCGAGAGAAGCGTGGATGCACATCTGGAAAGGGCCTTAAGGATAGGGACACGGCTGACACCGTGTTCCCCGGGAGCAAGTCTGGGGAAGGAGCAGAACGCCTCCCCGGGAGAAGAGAAGGAGCCGTTGGCCTTGTTGTCGGGAAACAGTCGCAAAGCAGGAGAGATTGCCCTGGGAAGAACAGTGGGACGGTGGCAAGACAAGCGTCACCCGCTCCCTGTGCGTAGAGACGGAAGCCTGGCTTTAGGAAGACACGAGGGGATGGCTAGGGCAGACGCGCATACTCTGCTCTGAGGAAGGAGTCTGGGCAGAAGGAAGGCCTGTTCTGTGTGCCTTTTGTCCCAAGGGGACAGCATCTCCAAGGCCACCTGTCCCTAGGCAAGATGTGGGCATGCCACCAGGCGCCATAACCTAAACTCGCAGATACAGCTCCCTGGAAGAAAGGGGAGCCAGATGATATCTTCCTCCAAGAGGTGGCAGCTTTGGGGGAGGAAGGGGGTGTGTCGTGGAAGAAGAGGGGACAGTCCCCCACAGCTCCCCATCCCAGTGCCCGAGCGCTGTGCAGGGTTCCTGTCTCTTCTCCTTTCCTATGTGGAAGGCGCTGGCCTAGTCCCCAAGTCCGCCTGAACTCGAGAGCAAAAAGCCAAGCCTTACTACGCCAGAAGAAGGCAGTTGGCAGGGAGTGTCATCCTAGACTACGCACGCTGCTGCAGGGTGGTTGCTGTGTCTGCGAGGTTCAGCCGGCACGGTGATCCCAGGGTGCGATCATGGAGCCAGGGATAGCAAAGCCCAAGTGGAACCAGCTCTCCCGCAGATCTCCTTCCCTGACGCGACAGAGCAAACGCCCAAAGCCTTGCTGAGGAAGCAGCAGCGAAGTGCGGTTCAGGCCAAGCTGAAAACCTCTGCCAAAGCATAGCTATCGCTGGGAAAAAAGAGTCGGTTCTCTGGGCTTCTGTTGCTGCTTGCTTGAGCCTAGTATTGGCAGCACGGTGGCAGAATCCCGCATAGAGCGAAAGCCTCTTTGCCTGGGCATCCCCTCTAGGAAAGCACAGCATTCTTGGGGAAAACAGAGTCGGTTCTGTGAGATGCAGATGCCGCTTGCCTGAACATGGTCTCCGAAGCACGCTGTAAGAAACACGCATGGAGCGAAATCCTCTTGGCCCGGGCATCCCCTGTACTTGAGAGCGAAGCGTGGTTGTGACTGTGGAAACAACGAAAGGTCATGAAACAGGAGAGCATGCATTGCAACAATAGCGGGCAGGTGGCAAGACAAGTGTCACCCTCTCCGTTTGCTTAGAAATCAGAGTCTGTTCTGCGGGCTGCTGCTCCTGCTTGCCTAGGCCAAGTCTCAAGGTGGGAGATACAACCCTACAGGGAAAGCCTCTTTGCCCAGGCTCCTCCTCTGGGAAAGCACAGCATTCGTTGGGAAATCTGAGTCGCTTTGTGGGATGCTGCTGCTGCTTGCCTGAGCTAGTCTGCGCAGCACGGTGGAAGAAACCCGCATGGAGCGAAATTCTCTTGGCCATAGCATCGCCACTGCCTGCGTGAGAAGCGTGGATGCACATCTGGAAAGGGACTTAAGGATAGGGACAGGGCTGTCACCGTGATCTCCGGGAGCAAGTCTGGGGAAGGAGCAGAACGCCTCCCCGGGAGAAAGGAAGGAGCTGTTGGCCTTGTCCAGAAACAGTCGCAAAGCAGGAGAGCCTGCCCAGGGAAGAACAGCGGGACGGTGGCATGACAAGCGTCACCCGCTCCCAATGCGTATAGACGGAAGCCTGGCTTTAGGAAGACAGGAGGGGACGGCTAGGGCAGGCGCGCATACGCCACACTGAGGAAGGAGTCTGGGCAGAAGGCCGGCCTGTTCTGTGTGCCTCCTGTCCCAAGGGGAGAGCATCTACGAGGCCACCTGTCCCTAGGGCAGACGTGGGCTTGCCACCAGGCGCCATAACCTGAACTCGCAGATACAGCTCCCTGGAAGAAAGGGCAGCCAGATACCATCTTCCTCCAAGAGGTGGCAGCGTTGGGGGTGGCAGCGGTGTGTCGGGGAAGAAGAGGGGACAGTCCCCCACTGCTCCCCATCCAACTGCACGGGCGCTGTGGAGGGTTCCTGTCGCCTCTCCTTTCCTATTGCAAAGGCACTGGCGTAGTGCCCGAGTCCGCCTGAACTCCAGAGCAAAAAGCCAAGCCTTACTACGCCAGGAGATGGCAGTTGGCAGGGAGTGTCATCCTAGACCACGCAAGCTGCTGCAGGGTGGTGGCTGTTTCTGCAAGTTCAGACTGGCAGGGTGATCCCAGGGTGCGACCATGGAGCCCGGGACAAAAAAGCCCAAGAGGCACCAGCTCTCCCGCAGATCTCCTTCCCTGACGCGACAGAGCGAACGCCCAAAGCCTTGCTGAGGAAGCAGCAGCGAAGTGCGGTTCAGGCCAAGCTGAAAACCTCTGCGAAAGCATAGCAGTCGCTGGGAAATAAGAGTCGGTTCTCTGGGCTACTGTTGCTGCTTGCTTGAGCCTAGTATTGGCAGCACGGTGGCAGAATCCCGCATAGAGCGAAAGCCTCCTTGCCTGGGCATCCCCTCTAGGAAAGCACAGCATTCTTGGGGAAAACAGAGTCGGTTCTGTGAGATGCATATGTCGCTTGCCTGTACAGAGTCTCCGAAGCACGGTGAAAGAAACCCGCATGGAGCGAAATCCTCTTGGCCCGGGCATCCCCTCTACTTGAGAGAGAAGCGTGGTTGTGCCTGTGGAAACAGCCTTAACGAAAGGTCATGAAACAGGAGAGCATGCATTGCAACAATAGCGGACAGGTGGCAAGACAAGTGTCACCCTCTCCGTTTGCTTAGAAATCAGAGTCGGTTCTGCGGGCTGCTGCTCCTGCTTGCCTAGGCCAAGTCTCAAGGTGGGAGAAACCACCATAGGGCGAAAGCCTCTTTGCCCAGGATCCTCCTCTGGGAAAGCACAGCATTCGTTGGGAAATCTGAGTCGTTTTGTGGGATGCTGTTGCTACTTGCCTGAGCTAGTCTGCGCAGCACGGTGGAAGAAACCCGCATGGAGCGAAATTCTCTGGGTCCTAGCATCCCCACTGCCTGCGAGAGAAGCGTGGATGCACATCTGGAAAGGGCCTTAAGGATAGGGACACGGCTGACACCGTGTTCCCCGGGAGCAAGTCTGGGGAAGGAGCAGAACGCCTCCCCGGGAGAAGAGAAGGAGCTGTTGGCCTTGTTGTCGGGAAACAGTCGCAAAGCAGGAGAGATTGCCCTGGGAAGAACAGTGGGACGGTGGCAAGACAAGCGTCACCCGCTCCCTGTGCGTAGAGACGGAAGCCTGGCTTTAGGAAGACACGAGGGGATGGCTAGGGCAGACGCGCATACTCTGCTCTGAGGAAGGAGTCTGGGCAGAAGGAAGGCCTGTTCTGTGTGCCTTTTGTCCCAAGGGGACAGCATCTCCAAGGCCACCTGTCCCTAGGCAAGATGTGGGCATGCCACCAGGCGCCATAACCTGAACTCGCAGATACAGCTCCCTGGAAGAAAGGGGAGCCAGATGACATCTTCCTCCAAGAGGTGGCAGCTTTGGGGGAGGAAGGGGGTGTGTCGTGGAAGAAGAGGGGACAGTCCCCCACAGCTCCCCATCCCAGTGCACGGGCGCTGTGCAGGGTTCCTGTCGCTTCTCCTTTCCTATGTGGAAGGCGCTTTCCTAGTCCCCAAGTCCGCCTGAACTCGAGAGCAAAAAGCCAAGCCTTACTACGCCAGAAGAAGGCAGTTGGCAGGGATTGTCATCCTAGACCACGCACGCTGCTGCAGGGTGGTGGCTGTGTCTGCGAGGTTCAGCCTGGCACGGTGATCCCAGGGTGCGACCATGGAGCCCGGGATAGCAAAGCCCAAGTGGAACCAGCTCTCCCGCAGATCTCCTTCCCTGACGCGACAGAGCAAACGCCCAAAGCCTTGCTGAGGAAGCAGCAGCGAAGTGCGGTTCAGGCCAAGCTGAAAACCTCTGCGAAAGCATAGCAGTCGCTGGGAAAAAAGAGTCGGTTCTCTGGGCTGCGGTTGCTGCTTGCTTGAGCCTAATATTGGCAGCACGGTGGCAGAATCCCGCATAGAGCGAAAGCCTCTTTGCCTGGGCATCCCCTCTAGGAAAGCACAGCATTCTTGGGGAAAACAGAGTCGGTTCTGTGCGATGCAGATGCCGCTTGCCTGAACATGGTCTCCGAAGCACGCTGTAAGAAACCCGCATGGAGCGAAATCCTCTTGGCCCGGGCATCCCCTGTACTTGAGAGCGAAGCGTGGTTGTGACTGTGGAAACAGTCTTAACGAAAGGTCATGAAACAGGAGAGCATGCATTGCAACAATAGCGGGCAGGTGGCAAGACAAGTGTCACCCTCTCCGTTTGCTTAGAAATCAGAGTCTGTTCTGCGGGCTGCTGCTCCTGCTTGCCTAGGCCAAGTCTCAAGGTGGGAGATACCACCCTACAGGGAAAGCCTCTTTGCCCATGCTCCTCCTCTGGGAAAGCACAGCATTCGTTGGGAAATCTGAGTCGCTTTGTGGGATGCTGCTGCTGCTTGCCTGAGCTAGTCTGCGCAGCACGGTGGAAGAAACCCGCATGGAGCGAAATTCTCTTGGCCCTAGCATCGCCACTGCCTGCGAGAGAAGCGTGGATGCACCTCTGGAAAGGGACTTAAGGATAGGGACACGGCTGTCACCGTGATCTCCGGGAGCAAGTCTGGGGAAGGAGCAGAACGCCTCCCCGGGAGAAAGGAAGGAGCTGTTGGCATTGTCCATAAACAGTCGCAAAGCAGGAGAGCCTGCCCAGGAAAGAACAGCGGAACGGTGGCATGACAAGCGTCACCCGCTCCCAATGCGTATAGACGGAAGCCTGGCTTTAGGAAGACAGGAGGGGACGGCTAGGGCAGGCGCGCATACGCCACTCTGAGGAAGGGGTCTGGGCAGAAGGCAGGCCTGTTCTGTGTGCCTCCTGTCCCAAGGGGAGAGCATCTCCGAGGCCACCTGTCCCTAGGGCAGACGTGGGCTTGCCACCAGGCGCCATAACCTGAACTCGCAGATACAGCTCCCTGGAAGAAAGGGCAGCCAGATACCATCTTCCTCCAAGAGGTGGCAGCGTTGGGGCTGGCAGCGGTGTGTCGGGGAAGAAGAGGGGACAGTCCCCCACTGCTCCCCATCCAAGTGCACGGGCGCTGTGGAGGGTTCCTGTCGCCTCTCCTTTCCTATTGCAAAGGCACTGGCGTAGTCCCCGAGTCCGCCTGAACTCCAGAGCAAAAAGCCAAGCCTTACTACGCCAGGAGATGGCAGTTGGCAGGGAGTGTCATCCTAGACCACGCAAGCTGCTGCAGGGTGGTGGCTGTTTCTGCAAGTTCAGACTGGCAGGGTGATCCCAGGGTGCGACCATGGAGCCCGGGACAAAAAAGCCCAAGAGGCACCAGCTCTCCCGCAGATCTCCTTCCCTGACGCGACAGAGCAAACGCCCAAAGCCTTGCTGAGGAAGCAGCAGCGAAGTGCGGTTCAGGCCAAGCTGAAAACCTCTGCGAAAGCATAGCAGTCGCTGGGAAAAAAAGGTCTGTTCTCTGGGCTACTGTTGCTGCTTG
The DNA here is from genome assembly GCF_020171115.1 of Neogale vison. NCBI lineage: Eukaryota > Metazoa > Chordata > Mammalia > Carnivora > Mustelidae > Neogale > Neogale vison. The sequence continues at coordinate 3,612,382 of NW_025334865.1, forward strand.
CTTGAGCCGAGTATTGGCAGCACGGTGGCAGAATCCCGCATAGAGCGAAAGCCTCCTTCCTGGGCATACCCTCTAGGAAAGCACAGCATTCTTGGGGAAAACAGAGTCGGTTCTGTGCGATGCATATGTCGCTTGCCTGTACAGAGTCTCCGAAGCACGGTGAAAGAAACCCGCATGGAGCGAAATCCTCTTGGCCCGGGCATCCCCTCTACTTGAGAGAGAAGCGTGGTGGTGCCTGTGGAAACAGCCTTAACGAAAGGTCATGAAACAGGAGAGCATGCATTGCAACAATAGCGGACAGGTGGCAAGACAAGTGTCACCCTCTCCGTTTGCTTAGAAAGCAGAGTCGGTTCTGCGGGCTGCTGCTCCTGCTTGCCTAGGCCAAGTCTCAAGGTGGGAGAAACCACCATACAGCGAAAGCCTCTTTGCCCAGGCTCCTCCTCTGGGAAAGCACAGCATTCGTTGGGAAATCTGAGTCGTTTTGTGGGATGCTGTTGCTACTTGCCTGAGCTAGTCTGCGCAGCACGGTGGAAGAAACCCGCATGGAGCGAAATTCTCTGGGTCCTAGCATCCCCACTGCCTGCGAGAGAAGCGTGGATGCACATCTGGAAAGGGCCTTAAGGATAGGGACACGGCTGACACCGTGTTCCCCGGGAGAAAGTCTGGGGAAGGAGCAGAACGCCTCCCCGGGAGAAGAGAAGGAGCCGTTGGCCTTGTTGTCGGGAAACAGTCGCAAAGCAGGAGAGATTGCTCTGGGAAGAACAGTGGGACGGTGGCAAGACAAGCGTCACCCGCTCCCTGTGCGTAGAGACGGAAGCCTGGCTTTAGGAAGACACGAGGGGATGGCTAGGGCAGACGCGCATACTCTGCTCTGAGGAAGGAGTCTGGGCAGAAGGAAGGCCTGTTCTGTGTGCCTTTTGTCCCAAGGGGACAGCATCTCCAAGGCCACCTGTCCCTAGGCAAGATGTGGGCATGCCACCAGGCGCCATAACCTGAACTCGCAGATACAGCTCCCTGGAAGAAAGGGGAGCCAGATGATATCTTCCTCCAAGAGGTGGCAGCTTTGGGGGAGGAAGGGGGTGTGTCGTGGAAGAAGAGGGGACAGTCCCCCACAGCTCCCCATCCCAGTGCACGGGCGCTGTGCAGGGTTCCTGTCGCTTCTCCTTTCCTATGTGGAAGGCGCTGGCCTATTCCCCAAGTCCGCCTGAACTCGAGAGCAGAAAGCCAAACCTTACTACGCCAGAAGAAGGCAGTTGGCAGGGATTGTCATCCTAGACCACGCACGCTGCTGCAGGTTGGTGGCTGTGTCTGCGAGGTTCAGCCTGGCACGGTGATCCCAGGGTGCGACCATGGAGCCCGGGATAGCAAAGCCCAAGTGGAACCAGCTCTCCCGCAGATCTCCTTCCCTGACGCGACAGAGCAAACGCCCAAAGCCTTGCTGAGGAAGCAGCAGCGAAGTGCGGTTCAGGCCAAGCTGAAAACCTCTGCGAAAGCATAGCAGTCGCTGGGAAAAAAGAGTCGGTTCTCTGGGCTGCGGTTGCTGCTTGCTTGAGCCTAATATTGGCAGCACGGTGGCAGAATCCCGCATAGAGCGAAAGCCTTTTTGCCTGGGCATCCCCTCTAGGAAAGCACAGCATTCTTGGGGAAAACAGAGTCGGTTCTGTGCGATGCAGATGTCCCTTGCCTGAACATGGTCTCCGAAGCACGCTGTAAGAAACCCGCATGGAGCGAAATCCTCTTGGCCCGGGCATCCCCTGTACTTTGAGCGAAGCGTGGTTGTGACTGTGGAAACAGTCTTAACGAAAGGTCATGAAACAGGAGAGCATGCATTGCAACAATAGCGGGCAGGTTGCAAGACAAGTGTCACCCTCTCCGTTTCATTAGAAATCAGAGTCTGTTCTGCGGGCTGCTGCTCCTGCTTGCCTAGGCCAAGTCTCAAGGTGGGAGATACCACCCTACAGGGAAAGCCTCTTTGCCCATGCTCCTCCTCTGGGAAAGCACAGCATTCGTTGGGAAATCTGAGTCGCTTTGTGGGATGCTGCTGCTGCTTGCCTGAGCTAGTTTGCGCAGCACGGTGGAAGAAACCCGCATGGAGCGAAATTCTCTTGGCCCTAGCATTGCCACTGCCTGCGAGAGAAGCGTGGATGCACATCTGGAAAGGGACTTAAGGATAGGGACAGGGCTGTCACCGTGATCTCCGGGAGCAAGTCTGGGGAAGGAGCAGAACGCCTCCCCGGGAGAAAGGAAGGAGCTGTTGGCCTTGTCCAGAAACAGTCGCAAAGCAGGAGAGCCTGCCCAGGGAAGAACAGCGGAACGGTGGCATGACAAGCGTCACCCGCTCCCAATGCGTATAGACGGAAGCCTGGCTTTAGGAAGACAGGAGGGGACGGCTAGGGCAGGCGCGCATACGCCACACTGAGGAAGGAGTCTGGGCAGAAGGCAGGCCTGTTCTGTGTGCCTCCTGTCCCAAGGGGAGAGCATCTACGAGGCCACCTGTCCCTAGGGCAGACGTGGGCTTGCCACCAGGCGCCATAACCTGAACTCGCAGATACAGCTCCCTGGAAGAAAGGGCAGCCAGATACCATCTTCCTCCAAGAGGTGGCAGCGTTGGGGGTGGCAGCGGTGTGTCGGGGAAGAAGAGGGGACAGTCCCCCACTGCTCCCCATCCAACTGCACGGGCGCTGTGGAGAGTTCCTGTCGCCTCTCCTTTCCTATTGCAAAGGCACTGGCGTAGTGCCCGAGTCCGCCTGAACTCCAGAGCAAAAAGCCAAGCCTTACTACGCCAGGAGATGGCAGTTGGCAGGGAGTGTCATCCTAGACCACGCAAGCTGCTGCAGGGTGGTGGCTGTTTCTGCAAGTTCAGACTGGCAGGGTGATCCCAGGGTGCGACCATGGAGCCCGGGACAAAAAAGCCCAAGAGGCAACAGCTCTCCCGCAGATCTCCTTCCCTGACGCGACAGAGCGAACGCACAAAGCCTTGCTGAGGAAGCAGCAGCGAAGTGCGGTTCAGGCCAAGCTGAAAACCTCTGCGAAAGCATAGCAGTCGCTGGGAAATAAGAGTCGGTTCTCTGGGCTACTGTTGCTGCTTGCTTGAGCCTAGTATTGGCAGCACGGTGGCAGAATCCCGCATAGAGCGAAAGCCTCCTTGCCTGGGCATCCCCTCTAGGAAAGCACAGCATTCTTGGGGAAAACAGAGTCGGTTCTGTGCGATGCATATGTCGCTTGCCTGTACAGAGTCTCCGAAGCACGGTGAAAGAAACCCGCATGGAGCGAAATCCTCTTGGCCCGGGCATCCCCTCTACTTGAGAGAGAAGCGTGGTTGTGCCTGTGGAAACAGCCTTAACGAAAGGTCATGAAACAGGAGAGCATGCATTGCAACAATAGCGGACAGGTGGCAAGACAAGTGTCACCCTCTCCGTTTGCTTAGAAATCAGAGTCGGTTCTGCGGGCTGCTGCTCCTGCTTGCCTAGGCCAAGTCTCAAGGTGGGAGAACCCACCATACAGCGAAAGCCTCTTTGCCCAGGCTCCTCCTCTGGGAAAGCACAGCATTCGTTGGGAAATCTGAGTCGTTTTGTGGGATGCTGTTGCTACTTGCCTGAGCTAGTCTGCGCAGCACGGTGGAAGAAACCCGCATGGAGCGAAATTCTCTGGGTCCTAGCATCCCCACTGCCTGCGAGAGAAGCGTGGATGCACATCTGGAAAGGGCCTTAAGGATAGGGACACGGCTGACACCGTGTTCCCCGGGAGCAAGTCTGGGGAAGGAGCAGAACGCCTCCCCGGGAGAAGAGAAGGAGCCGTTGGCCTTGTTGTCGGGAAACAGTCGCAAAGCAGGAGAGATTGCCCTGGGAAGAACAGTGGGACGGTGGCAAGACAAGCGTCACCCGCTCCCTGTGCGTAGAGACGGAAGCCTGGCTTTAGGAAGACACGAGGGGATGGCTAGGGCAGACGCGCATACTCTGCTCTGAGGAAGGAGTCTGGGCAGAAGGAAGGCCTGTTCTGTGTGCCTTTTGTCCCAAGGGGACAGCATCTCCAAGGCCACCTGTCCCTAGGCAAGATGTGGGCATGCCACCAGGCGCCATAACCTGAACTCGCAGATACAGCTCCCTGGAAGAAAGGGGAGCCAGATGACATCTTCCTCCAAGAGGTGGCAGCTTTGGGGGAGGAAGGGGGTGTGTCGTGGAAGAAGAGGGGACAGTCCCCCACAGCTCCCCATCCCAGTGCACGGGCGCTGTGCAGGGTTCCTGTCGCTTCTCCTTTCCTATGTGGAAGGCGCTGGCCTAGTCCCCAAGTCCGCCTGAACTCGAGAGCAAAAAGCCAAGCCTTACTACGCCAGAAGAAGGCAGTTGGCAGGGATTGTCATCCTAGACCACGCACGCTGCTGCAGGGTGGTGGCTGTGTCTGCGAGGTTCAGCCTGGCACGGTGATCCCAGGGTGCGACCATGGAGCCCGGGATAGCAAAGCCCAAGTGGAACCAGCTCTCCCGCAGATCTCCTTCCCTGACGCGACAGAGCAAACGCCCAAAGCCTTGCTGAGGAAGCAGCAGCGAAGTGCGGTTCAGGCCAAGCTGAAAACCTCTGCCAAAGCATAGCAGTCGCTGGGAAAAAAGAGTCGGTTCTCTGGGCTGCGGTTGCTGCTTGCTTGAGCCTAATATTGGCAGCACGGTGGCAGAATCCCGCATAGAGCGAAAGCCTCTTTGCCTGGGCATCCCCTCTAGGAAAGCACAGCATTCTTGGGGAAAACAGAGTCGGTTCTGTGCGATGCAGATGCCGCTTGCCTGAACATGGTCTCCGAAGCACGCTGTAAGAAACCCGCAATGAGCGAAATCCTCTTGGCCCGGGCATCCCCTGTACTTGAGAGCGAAGCGTGGTTGTGACTCTGGAAACAGTCTTAACGAAAGGTCATGAAACAGGAGAGCATGCATTGCAACAATAGCGGGCAGGTGGCAAGACAAGTGTCACCCTCTCCGTTTCATTAGAAATCAGAGTCTGTTCTGCGGGCTGCTGCTCCTGCTTGCCTAGGCCAAGTCTCAAGGTGGGAGATACCACCCTACAGGGAAAGCCTCTTTGCCCATGCTCCTCCTCTGGGAAAGCACAGCATTCGTTGGGAAATCTGAGTCGCTTTGTGGGATGCTGCTGCTGCTTGCCTGAGCTAGTCTGCGCAGCACGGTGGAAGAAACCCGCATGGAGCGAAATTCTCTTGGCCCTAGCATCGCCACTGCCTGCGAGAGAAGCGTGGATGCACCTCTGGAAAGGGACTTAAGGATAGGGACACGGCTGTCACCGTGATCTCCGGGAGCAAGTCTGGGGAAGGAGCAGAACGCCTCCCCGGGAGAAAGGAAGGAGCTGTTGGCCTTGTCCAGAAACAGTCGCAAAGCAGGAGAGCCTGCCCAGGGAAGAACAGCGGAACGGTGGCATGACAAGCGTCACCCGCTCCCAATGCGTATAGACGGAAGCCTGGCTTTAGGAAGACAGGAGGGGACGGCTAGGGCAGGCGCGCATACGCCACTCTGAGGAAGGAGTCTGGGCAGAAGGCAGGCCTGTTCTGTGTGCCTCCTGTCCCAAGGGGAGAGCATCTCCGAGGCCACCTGTCCCTAGGGCAGACGTGGGCTTGCCACCAGGCGCCATAACCTGAACTCGCAGATACAGCTCCCTGGAAGAAAGGGCAGCCAGATACCATCTTCCTCCAAGAGGTGGCAGCGTTGGGGCTGGCAGCGGTGTGTCGGGGAAGAAGAGGGGACAGTCCCCCACTGCTCCCCATCCAAGTGTACGGGCTCTGTGCAGGGTTCCTGTCGCCTCTCCTTTCCTATTGCAAAGGCACTGGCGTAGTCCCCGAGTCCGCCTGAACTCCAGAGCAAAAAGCCAAGCCTTACTACGCCAGGAGATGGCAGTTGGCAGGGAGTGTCATCCTAGACCACGCAAGCTGCTGCAGGGTGGTGGCTGTTTCTGCAAGTTCAGACTGGCAGGGTGATCCCAGGGTGCGACCATGGAGCCCGGGACAAAAAAGCCCAAGAGGCACCAGCTCTCCCGCAGATCTCCTTCCCTGACGCGACAGAGCAAACGCCCAAAGCCTTGCTGAGGAAGCAGCAGCGAAGTGCGGTTCAGGCCAAGCTGAAAACCTCTGCGAAAGCATAGCAGTCGCTGGGAAAAAAAGGTCGGTTCTCTGGGCTACTGTTGCTGCTTGCTTGAGCCTAGTATTGGCAGCACGGTGGCAGAATCCCGCATAGACCGAAAGCCTCTTTGCCTGGGCATACCCTCTAGGAAAGCACAGCATTCTTGGGGAAAACAGAGTCGGTTCTGTGCGATGCATATGTCGCTTGCCTGTACAGAGTCTCCGAAGCACGGTGAAAGAAACCCGCATGGAGCGAAATCCTCTTGGCCCGGGCATCCCCTCTACTTGAGAGAGAAGCGTGGTTGTGCCTGTGGAAACAGCCTTAACGAAAGGTCATGAAACAGGAGAGCATGCATTGCAACAATAGCGGACAGGTGGCAAGACAAGTGTCACCCTCTCCGTTTGCTTAGAAATCAGAGTCGGTTCTGCGGGCTGCTGCTCCTGCTTGCCTAGGCCAAGTCTCAAGGTGGGAGAAACCACCATACAGCGAAAGCCTCTTTGCCCAGGCTCCTCCTCTGGGAAAGCACAGCATTCGTTGGGAAATCTGAGTCGCTTTGTGGGATGCTGTTGCTACTTGCCTGAGCTAGTCTGCGCAGCACGGTTGAAAAAACCCGCATGGAGCGAAATTCTCTGGGTCCTAGCATCCCCACTGCCTGCGAGAGAAGCGTGGATGCACATCTGGAAAGGGCCTTAAGGATAGGGACACGGCTGACACCGTGTTCACCGGGAGAAAGTCTGGGGAAGGAGCAGAACGCCTCCCCGGGAGAAGAGAAGGAGCCGTTGGCCTTGTTGTCGGGAAACAGTCGCAAAGCAGGAGAGATTGCCCTGGGAAGAACAGTGGGACGGTGGCAAGACAAGCGTCACCCGCTCCCTGTGCGTAGAGACGGAAGCCTGGCTTTAGGAAGACACGAGGGGATGGCTAGGGCAGACGCGCATACTCTGCTCTGAGGAAGGAGTCTGGGCAGAAGGAAGGCCTGTTCTGTGTGCCTTTTGTCCCAAGGGGACAGCATCTCCAAGGCCACCTGTCCCTAGGCAAGATGTGGGCATGCCACCAGGCGCCATAACCTGAACTCGCAGATACAGCTCCCTGGAAGAAAGGGGAGCCAGATGACATCTTCCTCCAAGAGGTGGCAGCTTTGGGGGAGGAAGGGGGTGTGTCTTGGAAGAAGAGGGGACAGTCCCCCACAGCTCCCCATCCCAGTGCACGGGCGCTGTGCAGGGTTCCTGTCGCTTCTCCTTTCCTATGTGGAAGGCGCTGGCCTAGTCCCCAAGTGCGCCTGAACTCGACAGCAAAAAGCCAAACCTTACTACGCCAGAAGAAGGCAGTTGGCAGGGATTGTCATCCTAGACCACGCACGCAGCTGCAGGGTGGTGGCTGTGTCTGCGAGGTTCAGCCTGGCACGGTGATCCCAGGGTGCGACCATGGAGCCCGGGATAGCAAAGCCCAAGTGGAACCAGCTCTCCCGCAGATCTCCTTCCCTGACGCGACAGAGCGAACGCCCAAAGCCTTGCTGAGGAAGCAGCAGCGAAGTGCGGTTCAGGCCAAGCTGAAAACCTCTGCCAAAGCATAGCAGTCGCTGGGAAAAAAGAGTCGGTTCTCTGGGCTGCTGTTGCTGCTTGCTTGAGCCTAGTATTGGCAGCACGGTGGCAGAATCCCGCATAGAGCGAAAGCCTCTTTGCCTGGGCATCCCCTCTAAGAAAGCACAGCATTCTTGGGGAAAAAAGAGTCGGTTCTGTGCGATGCAGATGCCGCTTGCCTGAACATGGTCTCCGAAGCACGCTGTAAGAAACCCGCATGGAGCGAAATCCTCTTGGCCCGGGCATCCCCTGTACTTGAGAGCGAAGCGTGGTTGTGACTGTGGAAACAGTCTTAACGAAAGGTCATGAAACAGGAGAGCATGCATTGCAACAATAGCGGGCAGGTGGCAAGACAAGTGTCACCCTCTCTGTTTGCTTAGAAATCAGAGTCTGTTCTGCGGGCTGCTCCTCCTGCTTGCCTAGGCCAAGTCTCAAGGTGGGAGATACCACCCTACAGGGAAAGCCTCTTTGCCCATGCTCCTCCTCTGGGAAAGCACAGCATTCGTTGGGAAATCTGAGTCGCTTTGTGGGATGCTGCTGCTGCTTGCCTGAGGTAGTCTGCGCAGCACGGTGGAAGAAACCCGCATGGAGCGAAATTCTCTTGGCCCTAGCATCGCCCCTGCCTGCGAGAGAAGCGTGGATGCACATCTGGAAAGGGACTTAAGGATAGGGACACGGCTGTCACCGTGATCTCCGGGAGCAAGTCTGGGGAAGGAGCAGAACGCCTCCCCGGGAGAAGAGAAGGAGCTGTTGGCCTTGTCTAGAAACAGTCGCAAAGCAGGAGAGCCTGCCCTGGGAAGAACAGCGGGACGGTGGCATGACAAGCGTCACCCGCTCCCAATGCGTATAGACGGAAGCCTGGCTTTAGGAAGACAGGAGGGGACGGCTAGGGCAGGGGTGCATACGCCACTCTGAGGAAGGAGTCTGGGCAGAAGGCAGGCCTGTGCTGTGTGCGTCCTGTCCCAAGGGGAGAGCATCTCCGAGGCCATCTGTCCCTAGGGCAGACGTGGGCTTGCCACCAGGCGCCATAACCTGAACTCGCAGATACAGCTCCCTGGAAGAAAGGGCAGCCAGATACCATCTTCCTCCAAGAGGGGCAGCGTTGGGGGTGGCAGCGGTGTGTCGGGGAAGAAGACGGGACAGTCCCCCACTGCTCCCCATCCAAGTGCACGGGCGCTGTGGAGGGTTCCTGTCGCCTCTCCTTTCCTATTGCAAAGGCCCTGGCGTAGTCCCCGAGTCCGCCTGAACTCCAGAGCAAAAAGCCAAGCCTTACTACGCCAGGAGATGGCAGTTGGCAGGGAGTGTCATCCTAGACCACGCAAGCTGCTGCAGGGTGGTGGCTGTTTCTGCAAGTTCAGACTGGCAGGGTGATCCCAGGGTGCGACCATGGAGCCCGGGATAGCAAAGCCCAAGAGGCACCAGCTCTCCCGCAGATCTCCTTCCCTGACGCGACAGAGCAAACGCCCAAAGACTTGCTGAGGAAGCAGCAGCGAAGTGCGGTTCAGGCCAAGATGAAAACCTCTGCGAAAGCATAGCAGTCGCTGGGAAAAAAGAGTCGGTTCTCTGGGCTACTGTTGCTGCTTGCTTGAGCCTAGTATTGGCTGCACGGTGGCAGAATCCCGCATAGAGCGAAAGCCTCCTTGCCTGGGCATCCCCTGTAGGAAAGCACAGCATTCTTGGGGAAAACAGAGTCGGTTCTGTGCGATGCATATGTCGCTTGCCTGTACAGAGTCTCCGAAGCACGGTGAAAGAAACCCGCATGGAGCGAAATCCTCTTGGCCCGGGCATCCCCTCTACTTGAGAGAGAAGCGTGGTTGTGCCTGTGGAAACAGCCTTAACGAAAGGTCATGAAACAGGAGAGCATGCATTGCAACAATAGCGGACAGGTGGCAACACAAGTGTCACACTCTCCGTTTGCTTAGAAATTAGAGTCGGTTCTGCGGGCTGCTGTTCCTGCTTGCCTAGGCCTAGTCTCAAGGTGGGAGAAACCACCATACAGCGAAAGCCTCTTTGCCCAGGCTCCTCCTCTGGGAAAGCACAGCATTCGTTGGGAAATCTGAGTCGCTTTGTGGGATGCTGTTGCTACTTGCCTGAGCTAGTCTGCGCAGCACGGTGGAAGAAACCCGCATGGAGCGAAATTCTCTGGGTCCTAGCATCCCCACTGCCTGCGAGAGAAGCGTGGATGCACATCTGGAAAGGGCCTTAAGGATAGGGACACGGCTGACACCGTGTTCCCCGGGAGCAAGTCTGGGGAAGGAGCAGAACGCCTCCCCGGGAGAAGAGAAGGAGCCGTTGGCCTTGTTGTCGGGAAACAGTCGCAAAGCAGGAGAGATTGCCCTGGGAAGAACAGTGGGACGGTGGCAAGACAAGCGTCACCCGCTCCCTGTGCGTAGAGACGGAAGCCTGGCTTTAGGAAGACACGAGGGGATGGCTAGGGCAGACGCGCATACTCTGCTCTGAGGAAGGAGTCTGGGCAGAAGGAAGGCCTGTTCTGTGTGCCTTTTGTCCCAAGGGGACAGCATCTCCAAGGCCACCTGTCCCTAGGCATGATGTGGGCATGCCACCAGGCGCCATAACAGGAACTCGCAGATACAGCTCCCTGGAAGAAAGGGCAGCCAGATGACATCTTCCTCCAAGAGGTGGCAGCTTTGGGGGAGGAAGGGGGTGTGTCGTGGAAGAAGAGGGGACAGTCCCCCACAGCTCCCCATCCCAGTGCACGGGCGCTGAGTAGGGTTCCTGTCGCTTCTCCTTTCCTATGTGAAAGGCTCTGGCCTAGTCCCCAAGTGCGCCTGAACTCGACAGCAAAAAGCCAAGCCTTACTACGCCAGAAGAAGGCAGTTGGCAGGGATTGTCATCCTAGACCACGCACGCTGCTGCAGGGTGGTGGCTGTGTCTGCGAGGTTCAGCCTGGCACGGTGATCCCAGGGTGCGACCATGGAGCCCGGGATAGCAAAGCCCAAGTGGAACCAGCTCTCCCGCAGATCTCCTTCCCTGACGCGACAGAGCAAACGCCCAAAGCCTTGCTGAGGAAGCAGCAGCGAAGTGCGGTTCAGGCCAAGCTGAAAACCTCTGCGAAAGCATAGCAGTCGCTGGGAAAAAAGAGTCGGTTCTCTGGGCTGCTGTTGCTGCTTGCTTGAGCCTAATATTGGCAGCACGGTGGCAGAATCCCGCATAGAGCGAAAGCCTCTTTGCCTGGGCATCCCCTCTAGGAAAGCACAGCATTCTTGGGGAAAACAGAGTCGGTTCTGTGAGATGCAGATGCCGCTTGCCTGAACATGGTCTCCGTAGCACGCTGTAAGAAACCCGCATGGAGCGAAATCCTCTTGGCCCCGCCATCCCCTGTACTTAAGAGCGAAGCGTGGTTGTGACTGTGGAAACAGTCTTAACGAAAGGTCATGAAACAGGAGAGCATGCATTGCAACAATAGCGGGCAGGTGGCAAGACAAGTATCACCCTCTCCGTTTGCTTAGAAATCAGAGTCTGTTCTGCGGGCTGCTGCTCCTGCTTGCCTAGGCCAAGTCTCAAGGTGGGAGAAACCACCCTACAGGGAAAGCCTCTTTGCCCAACTCCTCCTCTGGGAAAGTACAGCATTCGTTGGGAAATCTGAGTCGCTTTGTGGGATGCTGCTGCTGCTTGCCTGAGCTAGTCTGCGCAGCACGGTGGAAGAAACCCGCATGGAGCGAAATTCTCTTGGCCCTAGCATCGCCACTGCCTGCGAGAGAAGCGTGGATGCACATCTGGAAAGGGACTTAAGGATAGGGACACGGCTGTCACCGTGATCTCCGGGAGCAAGTCTGGGGAAGGAGCAGAACGCCTCCCCGGGAGAAAGGAAGGAGCTGTTGGCCTTGTCCAGAAACAGTCGCAAAGCAGGAGTGCCTGCCCAGGGAAGAACAGCGGGACGGTGGCATGACAAGCGTCACTCGCTCCCAATGCGTATAGACGGAAGCCTGGCTTTAGGAAGACAGGAGGGGACGGCTAGGGCAGGCGCGCATACGCCACACTGAGGAAGGAGTCTGGGCAGAAGGCAGGCCTGTTCTGTGTGCCTCCTGTCCCAAGGGGAGAGCATCTCCGTGGCCACCTGTCCCTAGGGCAGACGTGGGCTTGCCACCAGGCGCCATAACCTGAACTCGCAGATACAGCTCCCTGGAAGAAAGGGCAGCCAGATACCATCTTCCTCCAAGAGGTGGCAGCGTTGGGGGTGGCAGCGGTGTGTCGGGGAAGAAGAGGGACAGTCCCCCACTGCTCCCCATCCAAGTGCACGGGCGCTGTGGAGGGTTCCTGTCGCCTCTCCTTTCCTATTGCAAAGGCACTGGCGTAGTCCCCGAGTCCGCCTGAACTCCAGAGCAAAAAGCCAAGCCTTACTACGCCAGGAGATGGCAGTTGGCAGGGAGTGTCATCCTAGACCACGCAAGCTGCTGCAGGGTGGTGGCTGTTTCTGCAAGTTCAGACTGGCAGGGTGATCCCAGGGTGCGACCATGGAGCCCGGGACAAAAAAGCCCAAGAGGCACCAGCTCTCCCGCAGATCTCCTTCCCTGACGCGACAGAGCAAACGCCCAAAGCCTTGCTGAGGAAGCAGCAGCGAAGTGCGGTTCAGGCCAAGCTGAAAACCTCTGCGAAAGCATAGCAGTCGCTGGGAAAAAAAGGTCGGTTCTCTGGGCTACTGTTGCTGCTTGCTTGAGCCTAGTATTGGCAGCACGGTGGCAGAATCCCGCATAGAGCGAAAGCCTCTTTGCCTGGGCATACCCTCTAGGAAAGCACAGCATTCTTGGGGAAAACAGAGTCGGTTCTGTGCGATGCATATGTCGCTTGCCTGTACAGAGTCTCCGAAGCACGGTGAAAGAAACCCGCATGGAGCGAAATCCTCTTGGCCCGGGCATCCCCTCTACTTGAGAGAGAAGCGTGGTTGTGCCTGTGGAAACAGCCTTAACGAAAGGTCATGAAACAGGAGAGCATGCATTGCAACAATAGCGGACAGGTGGCAAGACAAGTGTCACCCTCTCCGTTTGCTTAGAAATCAGAGTCGGTTCTGCGGGCTGCTGCTCCTGCTTGCCTAGGCCAAGTCTCAAGGTGGGAGAAACCACCATACAGCGAAAGCCTCTTTGCCCAGGCTCCTCCTCTGGGAAAGCACAGCATTCGTTGGGAAATCTGAGTCGCTTTGTGGGATGCTGTTGCTACTTGCCTGAGCTAGTCTGCGCAGCACGGTGGAAGAAACCCGCATGGAGCGAAATTCTCTGGGTCCTAGCATCCCCACTGCCTGCGAGAGAAGCGTGGATGCACATCTGGAAAGGGCCTTAAGGATAGGGACACGGCTGACACCGTGTTCCCCGGGAGCAAGTCTGGGGAAGGAGCAGAACGCCTCCCCGGGAGAAGAGAAGGAGCCGTTGGCCTTGTTGTCGGGAAACAGTCGCAAAGCAGGAGAGATTGCCCTGGGAAGAACAGTGGGACGGTGGCAAGACAAGCGTCACCCGCTCCCTGTGCGTAGAGACGGAAGCCTGGCTTTAGGAAGACACGAGGGGATGGCTAGGGCAGACGCGCATACTCTGCTCTGAGGAAGGAGTCTGGGCAGAAGGAAGGCCTGTTCTGTGTGCCTTTTGTCCCAAGGGGACAGCATCTCCAAGGCCACCTGTCCCTAGGCAAGATGTGGGCATGCCACCAGGCGCCATAACCTAAACTCGCAGATACAGCTCCCTGGAAGAAAGGGGAGCCAGATGATATCTTCCTCCAAGAGGTGGCAGCTTTGGGGGAGGAAGGGGGTGTGTCGTGGAAGAAGAGGGGACAGTCCCCCACAGCTCCCCATCCCAGTGCCCGGGCGCTGTGCAGGGTTCCTGTCTCTTCTCCTTTCCTATGTGGAAGGCGCTGGCCTAGTCCCCAAGTCCGCCTGAACTCGAGAGCAAAAAGCCAAGCCTTACTACGCCAGAAGAAGGCAGTTGGCAGGGAGTGTCATCCTAGACTACGCAAGCTGCTGCAGGGTGGTTGCTGTGTCTGCGAGGTTCAGCCTGGCACGGTGATCCCAGGGTGCGATCATGGAGCCAGGGATAGCAAAGCCCAAGTGGAACCAGCTCTCCCGCAGATCTCCTTCCCTGACGCGACAGAGCAAACGCCCAAAGCCTTGCTGAGGAAGCAGCAGCGAAGTGCGGTTCAGGCCAAGCTGAAAACCTCTGCCAAAGCATAGCAGTCGCTGGGAAAAAAGAGTCGGTTCTCTGGGCTTCTGTTGCTGCTTGCTTGAGCCTAGTATTGGCAGCACGGTGGCAGAATCCCGCATAGAGCGAAAGCCTCTTTGCCTGGGCATCCCCTCTAGGAAAGCACAGCATTCTTGGGGAAAACAGAGTCGGTTCTGTGAGATGCAGATGCCGCTTGCCTGAACATGGTCTCCGAAGCACGCTGTAAGAAACACGCATGGAGCGAAATCCTCTTGGCCCGGGCATCCCCTGTACTTGAGAGCGAAGCGTGGTTGTGACTGTGGAAACAGTCTTAACGAAAGGTCATGAAACAGGAGAGCATGCATTGCAACAATAGCGGGCAGGTGGCAAGACAAGTGTCACCCTCTCCGTTTGCTTAGAAATCAGAGTCTGTTCTGCGGGCTGCTGCTCCTGCTTGCCTAGGCCAAGTCTCAAGGTGGGAGATACCACCCTACAGGGAAAGCCTCTTTGCCCAGGCTCCTCCTCTGGGAAAGCACAGCATTCGTTGGGAAATCTGAGTCGCTTTGTGGGATGCTGCTGCTGCTTGCCTGAGCTAGTCTGCGCAGCACGGTGGAAAAACCCGCATGGAGCGAAATTCTCTTGGCCCTAGCATCGCCACTGCCTGCGTGAGAAGCGTGGATGCACATCTGGAAAGGGACTTAAGGATAGGGACACGGCTGTCACCGTGATCTCCGGGAGCAAGTCTGGGGAAGGAGCAGAACGCCTCCCCGGGAGAAAGGAAGGAGCTGTTGGCCTTGTGCAGAAACAGTCGCAAAGCAGGAGAGCCTGCCCAGGGAAGAACAGCGGGACGGTGGCATGACAAGCGTCACCCGCTCCCAATGCGTATAGACGGAAGCCTGGCTTTAGGAAGACAGGAGGGGACGGCTAGGGCAGGCGCGCATACGCCACACTGAGGAAGGAGTCTGGGCAGAAGGCAGGCCTGTTCTGTGTGCCTCCTGTCCCAAGGGGAGAGCATCTACGAGGCCACCTGTCCCTAGGGCAGACGTGGGCTTGCCACCAGGCGCCATAACCTGAACTCGCAGATACAGCTCCCTGGAAGAAAGGGCAGCCAGATACCATCTTCCTCCAAGAGGTGGCAGCGTTGGGGGTGGCAGCGGTGTGTCGGGGAAGAAGAGGGGACAGTCCCCCACTGCTCCCCATCCAACTGCACGGGCGCTGTGGAGGGTTCCTGTCGCCTCTCCTTTCCTATTGCAAAGGCACTGGCGTAGTCCCAGAGTCCGCCTGAACTCCAGAGCAAAAAGCCAAGCCTTACTACGCCAGGAGATGGCTGTTGGCAGGGAGTGTCATCCTAGACCACGCAAGCTGCTGCAGGGTGGTGGCTGTTTCTGCAAGTTCAGACTGGCAGGGTGATCCCAGGGTGCGACCATGGAGCCCGGGACAAAAAAGCCCAAGAGGCACCAGCTCTCCCGCAGATCTCCTTCCCTGACGCGACAGAGCGAACGCCCAAAGCCTTGCTGAGGAAGCAGCAGCGAAGTGCTGTTCAGGCCAAGCTGAAAACCTCTGCGAAAGCATAGCAGTCGCTGGGAAATAAGAGTCGGTTCTCTGGGCTACTGTTGCTGCTTGCTTGAGCCTAGTATTGGCAGCACGGTGGCAGAATCCCGCATAGAGCGAAAGCCTCCTTGCCTGGGCATCCCCTCTAGGAAAGCACAGCATTCTTGGGGAAAACAGAGTCGGTTCTGTGAGATGCATATGTCGCTTGCCTGTACAGAGTCTCCGAAGCACGGTGAAAGAAACCCGCATGGAGCGAAATCCTCTTGGCCCGGGCATCCCCTCTACTTGAGAGAGAAGCGTGGTTGTGCCTGTGGAAACAGCCTTAACGAAAGGTCATGAAACAGGAGAGCATGCATTGCAACAATAGCGGACAGGTGGCAAGACAAGTGTCACCCTCTCCGTTTGCTTAGAAATCAGAGTCGGTTCTGCGGGCTGCTGCTCCTGCTTGCCTAGGCCAAGTCTCAAGGTG